>NW_026779035.1:0-600000 GCF_030144855.1 Hypanus sabinus
AATACCCTGATTCCAGATAACACATAGGTCCCATTACCCTGATCCAGATATCACACTGGTCCCATTACCCTGATCCAGATAACACACTGGTCCCTATTACCCTGATCAGATAACACACTGGTCCCCATTACCCTGATCCAGATAACACACTGGTCCCATAACCTTGACCCAAGGAACACTCTGGTCCCAATTACCCTGATCCAGATAACACACT
The DNA here is from genome assembly GCF_030144855.1 of Hypanus sabinus. Classification (NCBI taxonomy): domain Eukaryota; kingdom Metazoa; phylum Chordata; class Chondrichthyes; order Myliobatiformes; family Dasyatidae; genus Hypanus; species Hypanus sabinus. The sequence continues at coordinate 215 of NW_026779035.1, forward strand.
GGTCCCAATACCCTGATCCAGATAACACACTGGTCCAATTACCCTGATCCAGATAACACACTGGTCCCATTACCCTCGATCCAGATAAACACACTGGTCCCATTACCCTGATCCAGATAACACACTGGTCCCATTACCCTGATCCAGATAACACACTGGTCCCATTGCCCTGATCCAGATAACACTCTGGTCCCATTACCCTGATCCAGATAACCACACTGGTCCACCATTACCCTGATCCAGATAACACACTGGTCCCATTACCCTGATCCAGATAACACACTGGTCCCATTACCCTGATCCAGATAACACACTGGTCCCATTACCCTGATCCAGATAACACACTGGTCCCATTGCCCTGATCCAGCTAACACACTGGTCCCATTACCTTGACCCAAAGAACACTCTGGTCCATTACCCTGATCCAGATAACACACTGGTCCATTACCCTGATCCAGATAACACACTGGTCCCATTACCCTGATCCAGATAACACACTGGTCCCTTTACCTTGACCCAAGAACACTCTGGTCCCATTACCCTGATCCAGATAACACACTGGTCCCATTACCCTGATCCAGATAACACACTGGTCCCATTACCCTGATCCAGATAACACACTGGTCCCATTACCTTGACCCAAAGAACACTCTGGTCCCATTACCCTGATCCAGATAACACACTGGTCCATTACCCTGATCCAGATAACACACTGGTCCCATTACCTTGACCCAAAGAACACTCTGGTCCCATTACCTTAATCCAGATAACACACTGGTCCCATTACCCTGATCCAGATAACACACTGGTCCCATTACCTTGACCCAAAGAACACTCTGGTCCCATTACCCTGATCAGATAACACACTGGTCCCATTACCCTGATCCAGATAACACACTGGTCCCATTACCCTGATCCAGATAACACACTGGTCCCATTACCCTGATCCAGATAACACACTGGTCCCATTACCCTGATCCAGATAACACACTGGTCCCATTACCTTGACCCAAGGAACACTCTGGTCCCATTACACTGATCCAGATAACACACTGGTCCCATTACTCCTGATCCAGATAACACACTGGTCCCATTACCCTGATCCAGATAACACACTGGTCCCATTACCCTGATCCAGATAACACACTGGTCCCATTACCCTGATCCAGATAACACACTGGTCCCATTACCCTGATCCAGATAACACACTGGTCCCATTGCCCCTGATCCAGATAACACACTGGTCCCATTACCCTGATCCAGATAACACACTGGTCCCATTACCCTGATCCAGATAACACACTGGTCCCATTACCCTGATCCAGATAACACACTGGTCCCATTACCCTGATCCAGATAACACACTGGTCCCATTACCCTGATCCAGATAACACACTGGTCCCCATTGCCCTGATCCAGCTAACACACTGGTCCCATTACCTTGACCCAAAGAACACTCTGGTCCCATTACCCTGATCCAGATAACACACTGGTCCCATTACCCTGATCCAGATAACACACTGGTCCCTTTACCTTGACCCAAAGAACACTCTGGTCCCATTACCCTGATCCAGATAACACACTGGTCCCCATTACCCTGATCCAGATAACACACTGGTCCCATTACCTTGACCCAAAGAACACTCTGGTCCCATTACCCTGATACAGATAACACACTGGTCCCCATTACCCTGATCCAGATAACACACTGGTTCCCATTACCTTTACCCAAAGAACACTCTGGTCCCAATACCCTGATCCAGATAAACACACTGGTCCCATTACCCTGATCCAGATAACACACTGGTCCCATTACCCTGATCCAGATAACACACTGGTCCCATTACCCTGATCCAGATAACACACTGGTCCCATTACCCTGATCCAGATAACACACTGGTCCCTTTACCTTGACCCCAAAGAACACTCTGGTCCCATTACCCTGATCCAGATAACACACTGGTCCCATTACCCTGATCCAGATAACACACTGGTCCCATTACCCTGATCCAGATAACACACTGGTCCCATTACCCTGATCCAGATAACACACTGGTCCCATTACCCTGATCCAGATAACACACTGGTCCCATTACCTTGACCCAAGGAACACTCTGGTCCCATTACACTGATCCAGATAACACACTGGTCCCATTACCCTGATCCAGATAACACACTGGTCCCATTACCTTGACCCAAAGAACACTCTGGTCCCATTACCCTGATCCAGATAACACACTGGTCCCATTACCCTGATCCAGATAACACACTGGTCCCATTACCTTGACCCAAAGAACACTCTGGTCCCATTACCCTGATCCAGATAACACACTGGTCCCATTACCCTGATCCAGATAACACACTGGTCCCATTACCCTGATCCAGATAACACACTGGTCCCATTACCCTGATCCAGATAACACACTGGTCCCATTACCCTGATCCAGATAACACACTGGTCCCTTTTACCTTGACCCAAAGAACACTCTGGTCCCATTACCCTGATCCAGATAACACACTGGTCCCATTACCCTGATCCAGATAACACACTGGTCCCATTACCTTTATTCTGATAACATACTGGTCCAATTACCCTGATCCAGATAACACACTGGTCCCAATACCCTGATCCAGATAACACATAGGTCCCATTACCCTGATCCAGATATCACACTGGTCCCATTACCCTGATCCAGATAACACACTGGTCCTATTACCCTGATCCAGATAACACACTGGTCCCATTACCCTGATCCAGATAACACACTGGTCCAATTACCTTGACCCAAGGAACACTCTGGTCCCATTACCCTGATCCAGATAACACACTGGTCCCATTACCCTGATCCAGATAACACACTGGTCCCATTACCCTGATCCAGATAACACACTGGTCCCATTACCCTGATCCAGATAACACACTGGTCCCATTACCCTGATCCAGATAACACACTGGTCCCATTACCCTGATCCAGATAACACACTGGTCCCATTGCCCTGATCCAGATAACACTCTGGTCCCATTACCCTGATCCAGATAACACACTGGTCCCATTACCCTGATCCAGATAACACACTGGTCCCATTACCCTGATACAGATAACACACTGGTCCCATTACCCTGATCCAGATAACACACTGGTCCCATTACCCTGATCCAGATAACACACTGGTCCCATTGCCCTGATCCAGATAACACACTGGTCCCATTACCCTGATCCAGATAACACACTGGTCCCTTTACCTTGACACAAAGTACATTCTGGTCCCATTACCCTGATCCAGATAACACACTGGTCCCATTACCCTGATCCAGATAACACACTGGTCCCATTACCCTGATCCAGATAACACACTGGTCCCATTACCCTGATCCAGATATCACACTGGTCCCATTACCTTGACCCAAAGAATACTCTGGTCCCATTACCCAGATCCAGATAACACACTGGTCCCATTACCCTGATCCAGATAACACAGTGGTCCCTTTACCTTGACACAAAGAACACTCTGGTCCCATTACCCTAATCCAGATAACACACTGGTCCCATTACCCTGATCCAGATAACACACTGGTCCCATTACCCTGATTCAGATAACACACTGGTCTCATTACCTTGACCCAAAGAACACTCTGGTCCCATTACCCTGATCCAGATAACACACTGGTCCTATTACCCTGATCCAGATAACACACTGGTCCCATTACCTTTACCCAAAGAACACTCTGGTCCCAATACCCTGATCCAGATAACACACTGGTCCCATTACCCTGATCCAGATAACACACTGGTCCCATTACCCTGATCCAGATAACACACTGGTCCCATTACCCTGATCCAGATAACACACTGGTCCCATTACCCTGATCCAGATAACACACTGGTCCCTTTACCTTGACCCAAAGAACACTCTGGTCCCATTACCCTGATCCAGATAACACACTGGTCCCATTACCCTGATCCAGATAACACACTGGTCCCATTACCCTGATCCAGATAACACACTGGTCCCATTACCCTGATCCAGATAACACACTGGTCCCATTACCCTGATCCAGATAACACACTGGTCCCATTACCTTGACCCAAGGAACACTCTGGTCCCATTACCCTGATCCAGATAACACACTGGTCCCATTACCCTGATCCAGATAACACACTGGTCCCATTACCCTGATCCAGATAACACACTGGTCCCATTACCCTGATCCAGATAACACACTGGTCCCATTACCCTGATCCAGATAACACACTGGTCCCATTGCCCTGATCCAGATAACACCCTGGTCCCATTACCCTGATCCAGATAACACACTGGTCCCATTACCCTGATCCAGATAACACACTGGTCCCATTACCCTGATCCAGATAACACACTGGTCCCATTACCCTGATCCAGATAACACACTGGTCCCATTACCCTGATCCAGATAACACACTGGTCCCATTGCCCTGATCCAGCTAACACACTGGTCCCATTACCTTGACCCAAAGAACACTCTGGTCCCATTACCCTGATCCAGATAACACACTGGTCCCATTACCCTGATCCAGATAACACACTGGTCCCTTTACCTTGACCCAAAGAACACTCTGGTCCCATTACCCTGATCCAGATAACACACTGGTCCCATTACCCTGATCCAGATAACACACTGGTCCCATTACCTTGACCCAAAGAACACTCTGGTCCCATTACCCTGATCCAGATAACACACTGGTCCCATTACCCTGATCCAGATAACACACTGGTCCCATTACCTTGACCCAAAGAACACTCTGGTCCCATTACCCTGATCCAGATAACACACTGGTCCCATTACCCTGATCCAGATAACACACTGGTCCCATTACCCTGATCCAGATAACACACTGGTCCCATTACCCTGATCCAGATAACACACTGGTCCCATTACCCTGATCCAGATAACACACTGGTCCCTTTACCTTGACCCAAAGAACACTCTGGTCCCATTACCCTGATCCAGATAACACACTGGTCCCATTACCCTGATCCAGATAACACACTGGTCCCATTACCTTGATCCAGATAACACACTGGTCCCATTACCCTGATACAGATAACACACTGGTCCCATTACCCTGATCCAGATAACACACTGGTCCCATTACCCTGATCCAGATAACACACTGGTCCCATTGCCCTGATCCAGATAACACACTGGTCCCATTACCCTGATCCAGATAACACACTGGTCCCTTTACCTTGACACAAAGTACATTCTGGTCCCATTACCCTGATCCAGATAACACGCTGGTCCCATTACCCTGATCCAGATAACACACTGGTCCCATTACCCTGATCCAGATAACACACTGGTCCCATTACCCTGATCCAGATATCACACTGGTCCCATTACCTTGACCCAAAGAATACTCTGGTCCCATTACCCAGATCCAGATAACACACTGGTCCCATTACCCTGATCCAGATAACACAGTGGTCCCTTTACCTTGACACAAAGAACACTCTGGTCCCATTACCCTAATCCAGATAACACACTGGTCCCATTACTCTGATCCAGATAACACACTGGTCCCATTACCCTGATTCAGATAACACACTGGTCTCATTACCTTGACCCAAAGAACACTCTGGTCCCATTACCCTGATCCAGATAACACACTGGTCCTATTACCCTGATCCAGATAACACACTGGTCCCATTACCTTGACCCAAAGAACACTCTGGTCCCATTACCCTGATCCAGATAACACACTGGTCCCATTACCTTGATTCCGATAACATACTGGTCCCATTACCCTGATCCAGATAACACACTGGTCCCATTACCCTGATCCAGATAACACACTGGTCCCATTACCCTGATCCAGATAACACAGTGGTCCCTTTACCTTGACACAAAGAACACTCTGGTCCCATTACCCTAATCCAGATAACACACTGGTCCCATTACCCTGATCCAGATAACACACTGGTCCCATTACCCTGATTCAGATAACACACTGGTCTCATTACCTTGACCCAAAGAACACTCTGGTCCCATTACCCTGATCCAGATAACACACTGGTCCTATTACCCTGATCCAGATAACACACTGGTCCCATTACCTTGACCCAAAGAACACTCTGGTCCCATTACCCTGATCCAGATAACACACTGGTCCCATCACCTTGATTCCGATAACATACTGGTCCCATTACCCTGATCCAGATAACACACTGGTCCCATTACCCTGATCCAGATAACACACTGGTCCCATTACCCTGATCCAGATAACACACTGGTCCCATTACCCTGTTCCAGATAACACACTGGTCCCATTACCCTGATCCAGATAACACACTGGTCCCATTACCCTGATCCAGATAACACACTGGTCCCATTACCCTGATCCAGATAACACACTGGTCCCATTACCCTGATCCAGATAACACACTGGTCCCATTACCCTGTTCCAGATAACACACTGGTCCCATTACCCTGATCCAGATAACACACTGGTCCCATTACCCTGATCCAGATAACACAGTGGTCCCTTTACCTTGACACAAAGAACACTCTGGTCCCATTACCCTAATCCAGATAACACACTGGTCCCATTTCCCTGATCCAGATAACACACTGGTCCCATTACCCTGATTCAGATAACACACTGGTCTCATTACCTTGACCCAAAGAACACTCTGGTCCCATTACCCTGATCCAGATAACACACTGGTCCTATTACCCTGATCCAGATAACACACTGGTCCCATTACCCTGATTCAGATAACACACTGGTCTCATTACCTTGACCCAAAGAACACTCTGGTCCCATTACCCTGATCCAGATAACACACTGGTCCTATTACCCTGATCCAGATAACACACTGGTCCCATTACCTTGACCCAAAGAACACTCTGGTCCCATTACCCTGATCCAGATAACACACTGGTCCCATTACCCTGATCCAGATAACACACTGGTCCCATTACCCTGATGCAGATAACACACTGGTCCCTTTACCTTGACCCAAAGAACACTCTGGTCCCATTACCCTGATCCAGATAACACACTGGTCCCATTACCCTGATCCAGATAACACACTGGTCCCATTACCTTGATTCCGATAACATACTGGTCCCATTACCCTGATCCAGATAACACACTGGTCCCATTACCCTGATCCAGATAACACACTTGTCCTATTACCCTGATCCAGATATCACACTGGTCCCATTACCCTGATCCAGATAACACACTGGTCCCATTACCCTGATCCAGATAACACACTGGTCCCATTACCCTGATCCAGATAACACACTGGTCCCATTACCCTGATCCAGATAACACACTGGTCCCATTACCCTGATCCAGATAACACACTGGTCCCATTACCCTGATCCAGATAACACACTGGTCCCATTACCCTGATCCAGATAACACACTGGTCCCATTACCCTGATCCAGATAACACTCTGGTCCCATTGCCCTGATCCAGATAACACACTGGTCCCATTACCCTGATCCAGATAACACACTGGTCCTATTTCCCTGATCCAGATAACACACTGGTCCCATTACCCTGATCCAGATAACACACTGGTCCCATAACCCTGATCCAGATAGCACACTGGTGCCATTACCCTGATCCAGATAACACACTGGTCCCATTACCCTGATCCAGATAACACACTGGTCCCATTACCCTGATCCAGATAACACACTGGTCCCATTACCCTGATCCAGATAACACACTGGTCCCTTTACCTTGACACAAAGAACACTCTGGTCCCATTACCCTGATCCAGATAACACACTGGTCCCATTACCCTGATCCAGATAACACACTGGTCCCATTACCCTGATCCAGATAACACACTGGTCCCATTACCCTGATCCAGATAACACACTGGTCCCATTACCCTGATCCAGATAACACACTGGTCCCATTACCTTGACCCAAAGAATACTCTGGTCCCATTACCCTGATCCAGATAACACACTGGTCCCATTACCCTGATCCAGATAACACACTGGTCCCTTTACCTTGACACAAAGAACACTCTGGTCCCATTACCCTGATCCAGATAACACACTGGTCCCATTACCCTGATCCAGATAACACACTGGTCCCATTACCCTGATTCAGATAACACACTGGTCTCATTACCTTGACCCAAAGAACACTCTGGTCCCATTACCCTGATCCAGATAACACACTGGTCCTATTACCCTGATCCAGATAACACACTGGTCCCATTACCCTGATGCAGATAACACACTGGTCCTTTTACCTTGACCCAAAGAACACTCTGGTCCCATTACCCTGATCCAGATAACACACTGGTCCCATTACCCTGATCCAGATAACACACTGGTCCCATTACCTTGATTCCGATAACATACTGGTCCCATTACCCTGATCCAGATAACACACTGGTCCCATTACCCTGATCCAGATAACACACTTGTCCTATTACCCTGATCCAGATATCACACTGGTCCCATTACACTGATCCAGATAACACACTGGTCCCATTACCCTGATCCAGATAACACACTGGTCCCATTACCCTGATCCAGATAACACACTGGTCCCATTACCCTGATCCAGATAACACACTGGTCCTATTACCCTGATCCAGATAACAAACTGGTCCCATTACCCTGATCCAGATAACACACTGGTCCCATTACCCTGATCCAGATAACACTCTGGTCCCATTGCCCTGATCCAGATAACACACTGGTCCCATTACCCTGATCCAGATAACACACTGGTCCCATTACCCTGATCCAGATAACACACTGGTCCCATTACCCTGATCCAGATAACAAACTGGTCCCATTACCTTCATCCAGATAACACACTGGTCCCATTGCCCTGATCCAGATAACACTCTGGTCCCATTACACTGATCCAGATAACACACTGGTCCCATTACCCTGATCCAGATAACACACTGGTCCCATTACCCTGATCCAGATAACACACTGGTCCCATTTCCCTGATCCAGATAACACACTGGTCCCATTACCCTGATCCAGATAACACACTGTTCCCATTACCCTGATCCAGATAGCACACTGGTCCCATTACCCTGATCCAGATAACACACTGGTCCCATTACCCTGATCCAGATAACACACTGGTCCCATTACCCTGATCCAGATAACACACTGGTCCCATTGCCCAGATCCAGATAACACACTGGTCCCAATACCCTGATCCAGATAACACACTGGTCCCAGTACCCTGATCCAGATAACACACTGGTTCCATTACCCTGATCCAGATAACACACTGGTCCCATTACCCTGATGCAGATAACACACTGGTTCCACTACCCTGATCCAGATAACGCACTGGTCCCATTACCTTGACCCGAAGAACACTCTGGTACCATTACCCTGATCCAGATAACACACTGGTCCCATTACCCTGATCCAGATAACACACTGGTCCCATTACCCTGATCCAGATAACAAACTGGTCCCATTACCTTCATCCAGATAACACACTGGTCCCATTGCCCTGATCCAGATAACACTCTGGTCCCATTACACTGATCCAGATAACACACTGGTCCCATTACCCTGATCCAGATAACACACTGGTCCCATTACCCTGATCCAGATAACACACTGGTCCCATTTCCCTGATCCAGATAACACACTGGTCCCATTACCCTGATCCAGATAACACACTGTTCCCATTACCCTGATCCAGATAGCACACTGGTCCCATTACCCTGATCCAGATAACACACTGGTCCCATTACCCTGATCCAGATAACACACTGGTCCCATTACCCTGATCCAGATAACACACTGGTCCCATTGCCCAGATCCAGATAACACACTGGTCCCAATACCCTGATCCAGATAACACACTGGTCCCAGTACCCTGATCCAGATAACACACTGGTTCCATTACCCTGATCCAGATAACACACTGGTCCCATTACCCTGATGCAGATAACACACTGGTTCCACTACCCTGATCCAGATAACGCACTGGTCCCATTACCTTGACCCGAAGAACACTCTGGTACCATTACCCTGATCCAGATAACACACTGGTCCCATTACCCTGATCCAGATAACACACTTGTCCCATTACCCTGATCCAGATAACACACTGGTCCCATTACCCTGATCCAGATAACACACTGGTCCCATTACCCTGATCCAGGTAACACACTGGTCCCATTACCTTGACCCAAGGAACACTCTGGTCCCATTACCCTGATCCAGATAACACACTGGTCCCATTACCCTGATCCAGATAACACACTGGTCTCATTACCTTGACCCAAAGAACACTCTGGTCCCATTACCCTGATCCAGATAACACACTGGTCCCATTACTTTCACCCAAGGAACACTCTTGTCCCATTACCCTGATCCAGATAACACACTGGTCCCATTACCCTGATCCAGATAACACACTGGTCCCATTACCCTGATCCAGATAACACACTGGTCCCATTACCCTGATCCAGATAACACACTGGTCCCATTACCCTGATCCAGATAACACACTGGTCCCATTACCCTGATCCAGATAACACACTGGTCCCATTACCCTGATCAAGATAACACACTGGTCCCATTGCCCTGATCCAGATAACACTCTGGTCCCATTACCCTGATCCAGATAACACACTGGTCCCATTACCCTGATCCAGATAACACACTGGTCCCATTACCCTGATCCAGATAACACACTGGTCCCATTACCCTGATCCAGATAACACACTGGTCCCATTACCCTGATCCAGATAACACACTGGTCCCATTGCCCTGATCCAGATAACAGACTGGTCCCTTTACCTTGACACAAAGAACACTCTGGTCCCATTACCCTGATCCAGATAACACACTGTTCCCATTACCCTGATCCAGATAACACACTGGTCCCATTACCCTGATCCAGATAACACACTGGTCCCATTACCCTGATCCAGATAAAACACTGGTCCCATTACATTGATCCAGATAACACCCTGGTCCCATTACCCTGATCCAGATAACACACTGGTCCCTTTACCTTGACACAAAGAACACTCTGGTCCCATTACCCTGATCCAGATAACACACTGGTCCCATTACCCTGATCCAGATAGCACACTGGTCCCATTACCCTGATCCAGATAACACACTTGTCCCATTACCCTGATCCAGATAACACACTGGTCCCATTACCCTGATCCACATAACACACTGGTCCCATTACCCTGATCCAGATAACACACTGGTCCCATTACCCTGATCCAGATAACACACTGGTCCCATTACCCTGATCCAGATAACACACTGGTCCCATTACCCTGATCCAGATAACACACTGGTCCCATTACCCTGATCCAGATAACACACTGGTCCCATTACCTTGATCCAGATAACACACTGGTCCCATTACCCTGATCCAGATAACACACTGATCCCATTACCTTGACCCAAAGAACACTCTGGTCCCATTACCCTGATCCAGATAACACACTGGTCCCATTACCCTGATCCAGATAACACACTGGTCCCATTACCTTGACCCAAAGAACACTCTGGTCCCATTACCCTGATCCAGATAACACACTGGTCCCATTACCCTGATCCAGATAACACACTGGTCCCATTACGCTGATCCAAATAACACACTGGTCCCATTACCCTGATCCAGATAACACACTGGTCTCATTACCTTGACCCAAAGAACACTCTGGTCCCATTACCCTGATCCAGATAACACACTGGTCCCATTACCCTGATCCAGATAACATACTGGTCCCATTACCTTGACCCAAAGAACACTCTGGTCCCATTACCCTGATCCAGATAACACACTGGTCCCATTACCCTGATCCAGATAACACACTGGTCCCATTACCCTGATCCAGATAACACACTGGTCCCTTTACCTTGACACAAAGAACACTCTGGTCCCATTACCCTGATCCAGATAACACACTGGTCCCATTACCCTGATCCAGATAACACACTAGTCCCATTACCTTGATTCCGATAACATTCTGGTCCCATTACCCTGATCCAGATAACACACTGGTCCCATTACCCTGATCCAGATAACACACTGGTCCCATTACCCTGATCCAGATATCACACTGGTCCCATTACCCTGATCCAGATAACACACTGGTCCCATTACCCTGATCCAGATAACACACTGGTCCCATTACCCTGATCCAGATAACACACTGGTCCCATTTCTCTGATCCAGATAACACACAGGTCCCATTACCCTGATCCAGATAACACACTGGTCCCATTACCCTGATCCAGATAACACACTGGTCCCATTACCCTGATCCAGATAACACACTGGTCCCATTACCCTGATCCAGATAACACACTGGTCCCATTGCCCTGATGCAGATAACACTCTGGTCCCATTGCCCTGATCCAGATAACACACTGGTCCCATTACCCTGATCCAGATAACACACTGGTCCCATTACCCTGATCCAGATAACACACTGGTCCCATTACCCTGATCCAGATAACACACTGGTCCCATTACCCTGATCCAGATAACACACTGGTCCCATTACCCTGATCCAGATAACACACTGGTCCCATTACCCTGATCCAGATAACACACTGGTCCCATTACCTTGACCCAAAGAATACTCTGGTCCCATTACTCTGATCCAGATAACACACTGGTCCCATTACCCTGATCCAGATAACACACTGGTCCCTTTACCTTGACACAAAGAACACTCTGGTCCCATTACCCTGATCCAGATAACACACTGGTCCCATTACCCTGATCCAGATAACACACTGGTCCCATTACCCTGATTCAGATAACACACTGGTCTCATTACCTTGACCCAAAGAACACTCTGGTCCCATTACCCTGATCCAGATAACACACTGGTCCTATTACCCTGATCCAGATAACACACTGGTCCCATTACCTTGACCCAAAGAACACTCTGGTCCCATTACCCTGATCCAGATAACACACTGGTCCCATTACCCTGATCCAGATAACACACTGGTCCCATTACCCTGATGCAGATAACACACTGGTCCTTTTACCTTGACCCAAAGAACACTCTGGTCCCATTACCCTGATCCAGATAACACACTGGTCCCATTACCCTGATCCAGATAACACACTTGTCCTATTACCCTGATCCAGATATCACACTGGTCCCATTACACTGATCCAGATAACACACTGGTCCCATTACCCTGATCCAGATAACACACTGTTCCCATTACCCTGATCCAGATAACACACTGGTCCCATTACCCTGATCCAGATAACACACTGGTGCTATTACCCTGATCCAGATAACAAACTGGTCCCATTACCCTGATCCAGATAACACACTGGTCCCATTACCCTGATCCAGATAACACTCTGGTCCCATTGCCCTGATCCAGATAACACACTGGTCCCATTACCCTGATCCAGATAACACACTGGTCCCATTACCCTGATCCAGATAACACACTGGTCCCATAACCCTGATCCAGATAACAAACTGGTCCCATTACCTTCATCCAGATAACACACTGGTCCCATTGCCCTGATCCAGATAACACTCTGGTCCCATTACACTGATCCAGATAACACACTGGTCCCATTACCCTGATCCAGATAACACACTGGTCCCATTACCCTGATCCAGATAACACACTGGTCCCATTTCCCTGATCCAGATAACACACTGGTCCCATTACCCTGATCCAGATAACACACTGGTCCCATTACCCTGATCCAGATAGCACACTGGTCCCATTACCCTGATCCAGATAACACACTGGTCCCATTACCCTGATCCAGATAACACACTGGTCCCATTACCCTGATCCAGATAACACACTGGTCCCATTGCCCAGATCCAGATAACACACTGGTCCCAATATCCTGATCCAGATAACACACTGGTCCCAGTACCCTGATCCAGATAACACACTGGTTCCATTACCCTGATCCAGATAACACACTGGTCCCATTACCCTGATGCAGATAACACACTGGTTCCACTACCCTGATCCAGATAACGCACTGGTCCCATTACCTTGACCCGAAGAACACTCTGGTACCATTACCCTGATCCAGATAACTCACTGGTCCCATTACCCTGATCCAGATAACACACTGATCCCATTACCCTGATCCAGATAACACACTGGTCCCATTACCCTGATCCAGATAACACACTTGTCCCATTACCCTGATCCAGATAACACACTGGTCCCATTACCCTGATCCAGATAACACACTGGTCCCATTACCCTGATCCAGGTAACACACTGGTCCCATTACCTTGACCCAAGGAACACTCTGGTCCCATTACCCTGATCCAGATAACACACTGGTCCCATTACCCTGATCCAGATAACACACTGGTCTCATTACCTTGACCCAAAGAACACTCTGGTCCCATTACCCTGATCCAGATAACACACTGGTCCCATTACTTTCACCCAAGGAACACTCTTGTCCCATTACCCTGATCCAGATAACACACTGGTCCCATTACCCTGATCCAGATAACACACTGGTCCCATTACCCTGATCCAGATAACACACTGGTCCCATTACCCTGATCCAGATAACACACTGGTCCCATTACCCTGATCCAGATAACACACTGGTCCCATTACCCTGATCCAGATAACACACTGGTCCCATTACCCTGATCAAGATAACACACTGGTCCCATTGCCCTGATCCAGATAACACTCTGGTCCCATTACCCTGATCCAGATAACACACTGGTCCCATTACCCTGATCCAGATAACACACTGGTCCCATTACCCTGATCCAGATAACACACTGGTCCCATTACCCTGATCCAGATAACACACTGGTCCCATTACCCTGATCCAGATAACACACTGGTCCCATTGCCCTGATCCAGATAACACACTGGTCCCATTACCTTGACCCAAAGAACACTCTGGTCCCATTACCCTGATCCAGATAACACACTGGTCCCATTACCCTGATCCAGATAACACACTGGTCCCATTACCCTGATCCAGATAACACACTGGTCCCTTTACCTTGACACAAAGAACACTCTGGTCCCATTACCCTGATCCAGATAACACACTGGTCCCATTACCCTGATCCAGATAGCACACTGGTCCCATTACCCTGATCCAGATAACACACTTGTCCCATTACCCTGATCCAGATAACTCACTGGTCCCATTACCCTGATCCACATAACACACTGGTCTCATTACCCTGATCCAGATAACACACTGGTCCCATTACCCTGATCCAGATAACACACTGGTCCCATTACCCTGATCCAGATAACACACTGGTCCCATTACCCTGATCCAGATAACACACTGGTCCCATTACCCTGATCCAGATAACACACTGGTCCCATTACCTTGATCCAGATAACACACTGGTCCCATTACCCTGATCCAGATAACACACTGATCCCATTACCTTGACCCAAAGAACACTCTGGTCCCATTACCCTGATCCAGATAACACACTGGTCCCATTACCCTGATCCAGATAACACACTGGTCCCATTACCTTGACCCAAAGAACACTCTGGTCCCATTACCCTGATCCAGATAACACACTGGTCCCATTACCCTGATCCAGATAACACACTGGTCCCATTACGCTGATCCAAATAACACACTGGTCCCATTACCCTGATCCAGATAACACACTGGTCTCATTACCTTGACCCAAAGAACACTCTGGTCCCATTACCCTGATCCAGATAACACACTGGTCCCATTACCCTGATCCAGATAACATACTGGTCCCATTACCTTGACCCAAAGAACACTCTGGTCCCATTACCCTGATCCAGATAACACACTGGTCCCATTACCCTGATCCAGATAACACACTGGTCCCATTACCCTGATCCAGATAACACACTGGTCCCTTTACCTTGACACAAAGAACACTCTGGTCCCATTACCCTGATCCAGATAACACACTGGTCCCATTACCCTGATCCAGATAACACACTAGTCCCATTACCTTGATTCCGATAACATTCTGGTCCCATTACCCTGATCCAGATAACACACTGGTCCCATTACCCTGATCCAGATAACACACTGGTCCCATTACCCTGATCCAGATAACACACTGGTCCCATTACCCTGATCCAGATAACACACTGGTCCCATTGCCCTGATGCAGATAACACTCTGGTCCCATTGCCCTGATCCAGATAACACACTGGTCCCATTACCCTGATCCAGATAACACACTGGTCCCATTACCCTGATCCAGATAACACACTGGTCCCATTACCCTGATCCATATAACAAACTGGTCCCATTACCCTCATCCAGATAACACACTGGTCCCATTGCCCTGATCCAGATAACACTCTGGTCCCATTACACTGATCCAGATAACACACTGGTCCCATTACCCTGATCCAGATAACTCACTGGTCCAATTACCCTGATCCAGATAACACACTGGTCCCATTACCCTGATCCAGATAACACACTGGTCCCATTACCCTGATCCAGATAACACACTGGTCCCATTACCCTGATCCAGATAACACAGTGGTCCCATTACCTTGACCCAAAGAACACTCTGGTCCGATTACCCTGATCCAGATAACACACTGGTCCCATTACCCTGATCCAGATAACACACTGGTCCCATTACCCTGATCCAGATAACACACTGGTCCCTTTACCTTGACACAAAGAACACTCTGGTCCCATTACCCTGATCCAGATAACACACTGGTCCCATTACCCTGATCCAGATAGCACACTGGTCCTATTACCCTGATCCAGATAACACACTTGTCCCATTACCCTGATCCAGATAACACACTGGTCCCATTACCCTGATCCAGATAACACACTGGTCCCATTACCCTGATCCAGATAACACACTGGTCCCATTACCCTGATCCAGATAACACACTGGTCCTATTACCCTGATCCAGATAACACACTGGTCCCATTACCCTGATCCAGATAACACACTGGTCCCATTACCCTGATCCAGATAACACACTGGTCCCATTACCCTGATCCAGATAACACACTGGTCCCATTGCCCTGATCCAGATAACACACTGGTCCCATTACCTTGACCCAAAGAACACTCTGGTCCCATTACCCTGATCCAGATAACACACTGGTCCCATTACCCTGATCCAGATAACACACTGGTCCCATTACCCTGATCCAGATAACACACTGGTCCCTTTACCTTGACACAAAGAACACTCTGGTCCCATTACCCTGATCCAGATAACACACTGGTCCCATTACCCTGATCCAGATAGCACACTGGTCCCATTACCCTGATCCAGATAACACACTTGTCCCATTACCCTGATCCAGATAACACACTGGTCCCATTACCCTGATCCACATAACACACTGGTCCCATTACCCTGATCCAGATAACACACTGGTCTCATTACCCTGATCCAGATAACACACTGGTCCCATTACCCTGATCCAGATAACACACTGGACCCATTACCCTGATCCAGATAACACACTGGTCCCATTACCCTGATCCAGATAACACACTGGTCCCATTACCCTGATCCAGATAACACACTGGTCCCATTACCCTGATCCAGATAACACACTGGTCCCATTACCCTGATCCAGATAACACACTGGTCCCATTACCCTGATCCAGATAACACACTGGTCCCATTACCCTGATCCAGATAACACACTGGTCCCATTACCCTGATCCAGATAACACACTGGTCCCATTACCTTGACCCAAAGAATACTCTGGTCCCATTACCCTGATCCAGATAACACACTGGTCCCATTACCCTGATCCAGATAACACACTGGTCCCTTTACCTTGACACAAAGAACACTCTGGTCCCATTACCCTGATCCAGATAACACACTGGTCCCATTACCCTGATCCAGATAACACACTGGTCCCATTACCCTGATTCAGATAACACACTGGTCTCATTACCTTGACCCAAAGAACACGCTGGTCCCATTACCCTGATCCAGATAACACACTGGTCCTATTACCCTGATCCAGATAACACACTGGTCCCATTACCTTGACCCAAAGAACACTCTGGTCCCATTACCCTGATCCAGATAACACACTGGTCCCATTACCCTGATCCAGATAACACACTGGTCCCATTACCCTGATGCAGATAACACACTGGTCCTTTTACCTTGACCCAAAGAACACTCTGGTCCGATTACCCTGATCCAGATAACACACTGGTCCCATTACCCTGATCCAGATAACACACTGGTCCCATTACCTTGATTCCGATAACATACTGGTCCCATTACCCTGATCCAGATAACACACTGGTCCCATTACCCTGATCCAGATAACACACTTGTCCTATTACCCTGATCCAGATATCACACTGGTCCCATTACACTGATCCAGATAACACACTGGTCCCATTACCCTGATCCAGATAACACACTGGTCCCATTACTCTGATCCAGATAACACACTGGTCCCATTACCCTGATCCAGATAACACACTGGTCCCATTACCCTGATCCAGATAACACACTGGTCCCATTACCCTGATCCAGATAACACACTGGTCCCATTACCCTGATCCAGATAACACTCTGGTCCCATTGCCCTGATCCAGATAACACACTGGTCCCATTAGCCTGATCCAGATAACACACTGGTCCCATTACCCTGATCCAGATAACACACTGGTCCCATTACCCTGATCCAGATAACAAACTGGTCCCATTACCTTCATCCAGATAACACACTGGTCCCATTGCCCTGATCCAGATAACACTCTGGTCCCATTACACTGATCCAGATAACACACTGGTCCCATTACCCTGATCCAGATAACACACTGGTCCCATTACCCTGATCCAGATAACACACTGGTCCCATTTCCCTGATCCAGATAACACACTGGTCCCATTACCCTGATCCAGATAACACACTGGTCCCATTACCCTGATCCAGATAGCACACTGGTCCCATTACCCTGATCCAGATAACACACTGGTCCCATTACCCTGATCCAGATAACACACTGGTCCCATTACCCTGATCCAGATAACACACTGGTCCCATTACCCTGATCCAGATAACACACTGGTTCCACTACCCTGATCCAGATAACGCACTGGTCCCATTACCTTGACCCGAAGAACACTCTGGTACCATTACCCTGATCCAGATAACTCACTGGTCCCATTACCCTGATCCAGATAACACACTGGTCCCATTACCCTGATCCAGATAACACACTGGTCCCATTACCCTGATCCAGATAACACACTTGTCCCATTACCCTGATCCAGATAACACACTGGTCCCATTACCCTGATCCAGATAACACACTGGTCCCATTACCCTGATCCAGGTAACACACTGGTCCCATTACCTTGACCCAAGGAACACTCTGGTCCCATTACCCTGATCCAGATAACACACTGGTCCCATTACCCTGATCCAGATAACACACTGGTCTCATTACCTTGACCCAAAGAACACTCTGGTCCCATTACCCTGATCCAGATAACACACTGGTCCCATTACTTTCACCCAAGGAACACTCTTGTCCCATTACCCTGATCCAGATAACACACTGGTCCCATTACCCTGATCCAGATAACACACTGGTCCCATTACCCTGATCCAGATAACACACTGGTCCCATTACCCTGATCCAGATAACACACTGGTCCCATTACCCTGATCCAGATAACACACTGGTCCCATTACCCTGATCCAGATAACACACTGGTCCCATTACCCTGATCCAGATAACACACTGGTCCCATTACCCTGATCCAGATAACACACTGGTCCCATTACCCTGATCAAGATAACACACTGGTCCCATTGCCCTGATCCAGATAACACTCTGGTCCCATTACCCTGATCCAGATAACACACTGGTCCCATTACCCTGATCCAGATAACACACTGGTCCCATTACCCTGATCCAGATAACACACTGGTCCCATTACCCTGATCCAGATAACACACTGGTCCCATTACCCTGATCCAGATAAAACACTGGTCCCATTGCCCTGATCCAGATAACACACTGGTCCCATTACCTTGACCCAAAGAACACTCTGGTCCCATTACCCTGATCCAGATAACACACTGGTCCCATTACCCTGATCCAGATAACACACTGGTCCCATTACCCTGATCCAGATAACACACTGGTCCCTTTACCTTGACACAAAGAACACTCTGGTCCCATTACCCTGATCCAGATAACACACTGGTCCCATTACCCTGATCCAGATAGCACACTGGTCCCATTACCCTGATCCAGATAACACACTTGTCCCATTACCCTGATCCAGATAACACACTGGTCCCATTACCCTGATCCACATAACACACTGGTCCCATTACCCTGATCCAGATAACACACTGGTCCCATTACCCTGATCCAGATAACACACTGGTCCCATTACCCTGATCCAGATAACACACTGGTCCCATTACCCTGATCCAGATAACACACTGGTCCCATTACCCTGATCCAGATAACACACTGGTCCCATTACCCTGATCCAGATAACACACTGGTCCCATTGCCCTGATCCAGATAACACACTGGTCCCATTACCCTGATCCAGATAACACACTGGTCCCATTACCCTGATCCAGATAACACACTGGTCCCATTACCCTGATCCAGATAACACACTGGTCCCATTACCCTGATCCAGATAAAACACTGGTCCCATTGCCCTGATCCAGATAACACACTGGTCCCATTACCTTGACCCAAAGAACACTCTGGTCCCATTACCCTGATCCAGATAACACACTGGTCCCATTACCCTGATCCAGATAACACACTGGTCCCATTACCCTGATCCAGATAACACACTGTTCCCTTTACCTTGACACAAAGAACACTCTGGTCCCATTACCCTGATCCAGATAACACACTAGTCCCATTACCCTGATCCAGATAGCACACTGGTCCCATTACCCTGATCCAGATAACACACTTGTCCCATTACCCTGATCCAGATAACACACTGGTCCCATTACCCTGATCCACATAACACACTGGTCCCATTACCCTGATCCAGATAACACACTGGTCCCATTACCCTGATCCAGATAACACACTGGTCCCATTACCCTGATCCAGATAACACACTGGTCCCATTACCCTGATCCAGATAACACACTGGTCCCATTACCCTGATCCAGATAACACACTGGTCCCATTACCCTGATCCAGATAACACACTGGTCCCATTGCCCTGATCCAGATAAAACTCTGGTCCCATTACCCTGATCCAGATAACACACTGGTCCCATTACCCTGATCCAGATAACACTCTGGTCCCATTACCCTGATCCAGATAACACACTGGTCCCATTACCCTGATCCAGATAACTCACTGGTCCCATTACCCTGATCCAGATAACACACTGGTCCCATTACCTTGATCCAGATAACACACTGTTCCCATTACCCTGATCCAGATAACACACTGATCCCATTACCTTGACCCAAAGAACACTCTGGTCCCATTACCCTGATCCAGATAACACACTGGTCCCATTACCCTGATCCAGATAACACACTGGTCCCATTACCTTGACCCAAAGAACACTCTGGTCCCATTACCCTGATCCAGATAACACACTGGTCCCATTACCCTGATCCAGATAACACACTGGTCCCATTACGCTGATCCAAATAACACACTGGTCCCATTACCCTGATCCAGATAACACACTGGTCTCATTACCTTGACCCAAAGAACACTCTGGTCCCATTACCCTGATCCAGATAACACACTGGTCCCATTACCCTGATCCAGATAACATACTGGTCCCATTACCTTGACCCAAAGAACACTCTGGTCCCATTACCCTGATCCAGATAACACACTGGTCCCATTACCCTCATCCAGATAACACACTGGTCCCATTACCCTGATCCAGATAACACACTGGTCCCTTTACCTTGACACAAAGAACACTCTGGTCCCATTACCCTGATCCAGATAACACACTGGTCCCATTACCCTGATCCAGATAACACACTCGTCCCATTACCTTGATTCCGATAACATTCTGGTCCCATTACCCTGATCCAGATAACACACTGGTCCCATTACCCTGATCCAGATAACACACTGGTCCCATTACCCTGATCCAGATATCACACTGGTCCCATTACCCTGATCCAGATAACACACTGGTCCCATTACCCTGATCCAGATAACACACTGGTCCCATTACCCTGATCCAGATAACACACTGGTCCCATTTCTCTGATCCAGATAACACACTGGTCCCATTACCCTGATCCAGATAACACACTGGTCCCATTACCCTGATCCAGATAACACACTGGTCCCATTACCCTGATCCAGATAACACACTGGTCCCATTACCCTGATCCAGATAACACACTGGTCCCATTACCCTGATCCAGATAACACACTGGTCCCATTGCCCTGATCCAGATAACACTCTGGTCCCATTACCCTGATCCAGATAACACACTGGTCCCATTACCCTGATCCAGATAACACTCTGGTCCCATTACCCTGATCCAGATAACACACTGGTCCCATTACCCTGATCCAGATAACTCACTGGTCCCATTACCCTGATCCAGATAACACACTGGTCCCATTACCTTGATCCAGATAACACACAGGTCCCATTACCCTGATCCAGATAACACACTGATCCCATTACCTTGACCCAAAGAACACTCTGGTCCCATTACCCTGATCCAGATAACACACTGGTCCCATTACCCTGATCCAGATAACACACTGGTCCCATTACCTTGACCCAAAGAACACTCTGGTCCCATTACCCTGATCCAGATAACACTCTGGTCCCATTGCCCTGATCCAGATAACACACTTGTCCCATTACCCTGATCCAGATAACACACTGGTCCCATTACCCTGATCCAGATAACACACTGGTCCCATTACCCTGATCCAGATAACACACTGGTCCCATTACCCTGATCCAGATAACACACTGGTCCCATTGCCCTGTTCCAGATAACACTCTGGTCCCATTACCCTGATCCAGATAACACACTGGTCCCATTACCCTGATCCAGATAACACTCTGGTCCCATTACCCTGATCCAGATAACACACTGGTCCCATTACCCTGATCCAGATAACTCACTGGTCCCATTACCCTGATCCAGATAACACACTGGTCCCATTACCTTGATCCAGATAACACACTGGTCCCATTACCCTGATCCAGATAACACACTGATCCCATTACCTTGACCCAAAGAACACTCTGGTCCCATTACCCTGATCCAGATAACACACTGGTCCCATTACCCTGATCCAGATAACACACTGGTCCCATTACCTTGACC
Source organism: Hypanus sabinus (assembly GCF_030144855.1). NCBI lineage: Eukaryota > Metazoa > Chordata > Chondrichthyes > Myliobatiformes > Dasyatidae > Hypanus > Hypanus sabinus. Next base: position 23,554 of record NW_026779035.1, read on the forward strand.
CAAAGAACACTCTGGTCCCATTACCCTGATCCAGATAACACACTGGTCCCATTACCCTGATCCAGATAACACACTGGTCCCATTACGCTGATCCAAATAACACACTGGTCCCATTACCCTGATCCAGATAACACACTGGTCTCATTACCTTGACCCAAAGAACACTCTGGTCCCATTACCCTGATCCAGATAACACACTGGTCCCATTACCCTGATCCAGAAAACATACTGGTCCCATTACCTTGACCCAAAGAACACTCTGGTCCCATTATCCTGATCCAGATAACACACTGGTCCCATTACCCTGATCCAGATAACACACTGGTCCCATTACCCTGATCCAGATTACACACTGGTCCCTTTACCTTGACACAAAGAACACTCTGGTCCCATTACCCTGATCCAGATAACACACTGGTCCCATTACCCTGATCCAGATAACACACTAGTCCCATTACCTTGATTCCGATAACATTCTGGTCCCATTACCCTGATCCAGATAACACACTGGTCCCATTACCCTGATCCAGATAACACACTGGTCCCATTACCCTGATCCAGATATCACACTGGTCCCATTACCCTGATCCCGATAACACACTGGTCCCATTACCCTGATCCAGATAACACACTGGTCCCATTACCCTGATCCAGATAACACACTGGTCCCATTTCTCTGATCCAGATAACACACTGGTCCCATTACCCTGATCCAGATAACACACTGGTCCCATTACCCTGATCCAGATAACACACTGGTCCCATTACCCTGATCCAGATAACACACTGGTCCCATTACCCTGATCCAGATAACACACTGGTCCCATTGCCCTGATGCAGATAACACTCTGGTCCCATTGCCCTGATCCAGATAACACACTGGTCCCATTACCCTGATCCAGATAACACACTGGTCCCATTACCCTGATCCAGATAACACACTGGTCCCATTACCCTGATCCATATAACAAACTGGTCCCATTACCCTCATCCAGATAACACACTGGTCCCATTGCCCTGATCCAGATAACACTCTGGTCCCATTACACTGATCCAGATAACACACTGGTCCCATTACCCTGATCCAGATAACACACTGTTCCAATTACCCTGATCCAGATAACACACTGGTCCCATTACCCTGATCCAGATAACACACTGGTCCCATTACCCTGATCCAGATAACACACTGGTCCCATTACCCTGATCCAGATAACACACTGGTCCCATTACCTTGACCCAAAGAACACTCTGGTCCCATTACCCTGATACAGATAACACACTGGTCCCATTACCCTGATCCAGATAACACACTGGTCCCATTACCCTGATCCAGATAACACACTGGTCCCTTTACCTTGACACAAAGAACACTCTGGTCCGATTACCCTGATCCAGATAACACACTGGTCCCATTACCCTGATCCAGATAGCACACTGGTCCCATTACCCTGATCCAGATAACACACTTGTCCCATTACCCTGATCCAGATAACACACTGGTCCCATTACTCTGATCCAGATAACACTCTGGTCCCATTACCCTGATCCAGATAAGACACTGGTCCCATTGCCCTGATCCAGATAACACTCTGTTCCCATTGCCCTGATCCAGATAACACACTGGTCCCATTACCCTGATCCAGATAAGACACTGGTCCCATTGCCCTGATCCAGATAACACTCTGTTCCCATTGCCCTGATCCAGATAACACACTGGTCCCATTACCCTGATCCAGATAACACTCTGTTCCCATTGCCCTGATCCAGATAACACACTGGTCCCATTACCCTGATCCAGATAAGACACTGGTCCCATTGCCCTGATCCAGATAACACTCTGTTCCCATTGCCCTGATCCAGATAACACACTGGTCCCATTACCCTGATCCAGATAACACACTGGTCCCATTACCCTGATCCAGATAACACACTGGTCCCATTACCCTGATCCAGATAACACACTGGTCCCATTACCCTGATTCAGATAACACACTGGTCCCATTACCTTGACCCAAAGAATACTCTGGTCCCATTACCCTGATCCAGATAACACACTGGTCCCATTACCCTAATCCAGATAACACACTGGTCCCATTACCCTGATCCAGATAACACACTGGTCCCATTGCCCTGATCCAGATAACACTCTGGTCCCATTACCATGATCCAGATAACACACTGGTCCCATTACCCTGATCCAGATAACACACTGGTCCCATTACCCTGATCCAGATAACACACTGGTCCCATTACCCTGATCCAGATAACACACTGGTCTCATTACCTTGACCCAAAGAACACTCAGGTCCCATTACCCTGATCCAGATAACACACTGGTCCCATTACCTTGACCCAAGGAACACTCTGGTCCCATTACCCTGATCCAGATAACACACTGGTCCCATTACCCTGATCCAGATAACACACTGGTCCCATTACCCTGATCCAGATAACACACTGGTCTCATTACCTTGACCCAAAGAACACTCTGGTCCCATTACCCTGATCCAGATAACACACTGGTCCCATTACCCTGATCCAGATAACACACTGGTCCCATTACCTTGACCCAAAGAACACTCTGGTCCCATTACCCTGATCCAGATAACACACTGGTCCCATTCCCCTGACCCAGATAACACACTGGTCCCATTACCCTGATCCAGATAACACACTGGTCCCTTTACCTTGACCCAAAGAACACTCTGGTCCCATTACCCTGATCCAGATAACACACTGGTCCCATTACCCTGATCCAGATAACACACTGGTCCCATCACCCTGATCCAGATAACACACTGGTCCCATTACCCTGATCCAGATAACACACTGGTCCCATTACCCTGATCCAGATAACACACTGGTCCCATTACCCTGATCCAGATAACACACTGGTCCCATTGCCCTGATCCAGATAACACACTGGTCCCATTACCTTGACCCAAAGAACACTCTGGTCCCATTACCCTGATCCAGATAACACACTGGTCCCATTACCCTGATCCAGATAACACACTGGTTCCATTACCCTGATCCCGATAACACACTGGTCCCTTTACCTTGACCCAAAGAACACTGTGGTCCCAGTACCCTGATCCAGATAACACACTGGTCCCATTACCCTGATCCAGATAACACACTGGTCCCATTACCTTGATTCCGATAACATACTGGTCCCATTACCCTGAATCAGATAACACACTGGTCCCATTACCCTGATCCAGATAACACACTGGTCCCATTACCCTGATCCAGATATCACACTGGTCCCATTAACCTAATCCAGATAACACATTGGTCCCATTACCCTGATCCAGATAACACACTGGTCCAATTACCCTGATCCAGATAACACACTAATCCCATTACCCTGATCCAGATAACACACTGGTCCCATTACCCTGATCCAGATAACACACTGATCCCATTACCCTGATCCAGATAACACACTGGTCCCATTACCCTGATCCAGATAACACACTGGTCCCATTACCTTGATCCAGATAACACACTGGTCCCATTACCCTGATCCAGATAACACTCTGGTCCCAATACCCTGATCCAGATAACACACTGGTACCATTTCCCTGATCCAGATAACACACTGGTCCCATTACCCTGATCCAGATAACACACTGGTCCCATTACCCTGATCCAGATAACACACTGGTCCCACTACCCTGATCCAGATAACGCACTGGTCCCATTACCTTGACCCGAAGAACACTCTGGTCCCATTACCCTGATCCAGATAACTCACTGGTCCCATTACCCTGATCCTGATAACACACTGGTCCCATTACCCTGATCCAGATAACACACATGGTCCCATTACCCTGATCCAGATAACACACTGGTCCCATTACCCTGATCCAGATAACACACTGGTCCCATTACCCTGATCCAGATAACACACTGGTCCCATTACCCTGATCCAGATAACACACTGGTCCCATTACCTTGACCCAAGGAACACTCTGGTCCCATTACCCTGATCCAGATAACACACTGGTCCCATTACCCTGATCCAGATAACACACTGGTCCCATTACCCTGATCCAGATAACACACTGGTCTCATTACCTTGACCCAAAGAACACTCAGGTCCCATTACCCTGATCCAGATAACACACTGGTCCCATTACCTTGACCCAAGGAACACTCTGGTCCCATTACCCTGATCCAGATAACACACTGGTCCCATTACCCTGATCCAGATAACACACTGGTCCCATTACCCTGATCCAGATAACACACTGGTCCCATTACCCTGATCCAGATAACACACTGGTCCCATTGCCCTGATCCAGATAACACTCTGGTCCCATTACCCTGATCCAGATAACACACTGGTCCCATTACCCTGATCCAGATAACACACTGGTCCCATTACCCTGATCCAGATAGCACACTGGTCCCATCACCCTGATCCAGATAACACACTGGTCCCATTACCCTGATCCAGATAACACACTGGTCCCATTGCCCTGATCCAGATAACACACTGGTCCCATTACCTTGACCCAAAGAATACTCTGGTCCCATTACCCTGATCCAGATAACACACTGGTCCCATTACCCTGATCCAGATAACACACTGGTCCCATTACCCTGATCCAGATAACACACTGGTCCCATTACCCTGATCCAGATAACACACTGGTCCCATTACCCTGATCCAGATAACACACTGGTCCCATTACCCTGATCCAGATAGCACACTGGTCCCATTACCCTGATCCAGATAACACACTGGTCCCATTACCCTGATCCAGATAACACACTGGTCCCATTGCCCTGATCCAGATAACACACTGGTCCCATTACCTTGACCCAAAGAACACTCTGGTCCCATTACCCTGATCCAGATAACACACTGGTCCCATTACCCTGATCCAGATAACACACTTGTCCCATTACCCTGATCCAGTTAACACACTGGTCCCATTACCCTGATCCAGATAACACACTGGTCCCATTACCCTGATCCAGATAACACACTGGTCCCATTACCTTGACCCAAAGAACACTCTGGTCCCATTACCCTGATCCAGATAACACACTGGTCCCATTACTCTGATCCAGATAACACACTGGTCCCATTACCTTGACCCAAAGAACACTCTGGTCCCATTACCCTGATCCAGATAACACACTGGTCCCATTACCCTGATCCAGATAACACACTGGTTCCATTACCCTGATCCGGATAACACACTGGTCCCTTTACCTTGACCCAAAGAACACTCTGGTCCCAGTACCCTGATCCAGATAACACACTGGTCCCATTACCCTGATCCAGATAACACACTGGTTCCATTACCTTGATTCCGATAACATACTGGTCCCATTACCCTGATCCAGATAACACACTGGTCCCATTACCCTGATCCAGATAACACACTGGTCCCATTACCCTGATCCAGATATCACACTGGTCCCATTAACCTGATCCAGATAACACACTGGTCCCATTACCCTGATCCAGATAACACACTGGTCCCATTACCCTGATCCAGATAAGACACTGGTCCCATTGCCCTGATCCAGATAACACTCTGTTCCCATTGCCCTGATCCAGATAACACACTGGTCCCATTACTCTGATCCAGATAACACACTGGTCCCATTACCCTGATCCAGATAACACACTGGTCCCATTACCCTGATTCAGATAACACACTGGTCCCATTACCCTGATCCAGATAACACACTGGTCCCATTGCCCTGATCCAGATAACACTCTGGTCCCATTACCATGATCCAGATAACACACTGGTCCCATTACCCTGATCCAGATAACACACTGGTCCCATTACCCTGATCCAGATAACACACTGGTCCCATTACCCTGATCCAGATAACACACTGGTCCCATTACCCTGATCCAGATAACACACTGGTCCCATTACCCTGATCCAGATAACACACTGGTCCCATTACCCTGATTCAGATAACACACTGGTCCCATTACCCTGATCCAGATAACACACTGGTCCCATTGCCCTGATCCAGATAACACTCTGGTCCCATTACCCTGATCCAGATAAGACACTGGTCCCATTGCCCTGATCCAGATAACACTCTGTTCCCATTGCCCTGATCCAGATAACACACTGGTCCCATTACCCTGATCCAGATAAGACACTGGTCCCATTGCCCTGATCCAGATAACACTCTGTTCCCATTGCCCTGATCCAGATAACACACTGGTCCCATTACCCTGATCCAGATAACACTCTGTTCCCATTGCCCTGATCCAGATAACACACTGGTCCCATTACCCTGATCCAGATAAGACACTGGTCCCATTGCCCTGATCCAGATAACACTCTGTTCCCATTGCCCTGATCCAGATAACACACTGGTCCCATTACCCTGATCCAGATAACACACTGGTCCCATTACCCTGATCCAGATAACACACTGGTCCCATTACCCTGATCCAGATAACTCACTGGTCCCATTACCCTGATCCAGATAACACACTGGTCCCATTACCCTGATTCAGATAACACACTGGTCCCATTACCCTGATCCAGATAACACACTGGTCCCATTGCCCTGATCCAGATAACACTCTGGTCCCATTACTATGATCCAGATAACACACTGGTCCCATTACCCTGATCCAGATAACACACTGGTCCCATTACCCTGATCCAGATAACACACTGGTCCCATTACCCTGATCCAGATAACACATTGGTCCCATTACCCTGATCCAGATAACACACTGGTCCCATTACCCTGATCCAGATAACACTCTGGTCCCATTACCCTGATTCAGATAACACACTGGTCCCATTACCCTGATCCAGATAACACACTGGTCCCATTGCCCTGATCCAGATAACACACTGGTCCCATTACCCTGATCCAGATAAGACACTGGTCCCATTGCCCTGATCCAGATAACACTCTGTTCCCATTGCCCTGATCCAGATAACACACTGGTCCCATTACCCTGATCCAGATAACACTCTGTTCCCATGGCCCTGATCCAGATAACACACTGGTCCCATTACCCTGATCCAGATAAGACACTGGTCCCATTGCCCTGATCCAGATAACACTCTGTTCCCATTGCCCTGATCCAGATAACACACTGGTCCCATTACCCTGATCCAGATAACACACTGGTCCCATTACCCTGATCCAGATAACACACTGGTCCCATTACCCTGATTCAGATAACACACTGGTCCCATTACCTTGACCCAAAGAATACTCTGGTCCCATTACCCTGATCCAGATAACACACTGGTCCCATTACCCTGATCCAGATAACACACTGGTCCCATTACCCTGATCCAGATAACACACTGGTCCCATTACCCTGATCCAGATAACACACTGGTCCCATTACCCTGATCCAGATAACACACTGGTCCCATTACCCTGATCCAGATAGCACACTGGTCCCATTACCCTGATCCAGATAACACACTGGTCCCATTACCCTGATCCAGATAACACACTGGTCCCATTGCCCTGATCCAGATAACACACTGGTCCCATTACCTTGACCCAAAGAACACTCTGGTCCCATTACCCTGATCCAGATTACACACTGGTCCCATTACCCTGATCCAGATAACACACTTGTCCCATTACCCTGATCCAGATAACACACTGGTCCCATTACCCTGATCCAGATAACACACTGGTCCCATTACCCTGATCCAGAGAACACACAGGTCCCATTACCTTGACCCAAAGAACACACTGGTCCCATTACCCTGATCCAGACAACACACTGGTCCCATTACTCTGATCCAGATAACACTCTGGTCCCATTACCCTGATCCAGATAAGACACTGGTCCCATTGCACTGATCCAGATAAAACTCTGTTCCCATTGCCCTGATCCAGATAACACACTGGTCCCATTACCCTGATCCAGATAAGACACTGGTCCCATTGCCCTGATCCAGATAACACTCTGGTCCCATTGCCCTGATCCAGATAACACACTGGTCCCATTACCCTGATCCAGATAACACTCTGTTCCCATTGCCCTGATCCAGATAACACACTGGTCCCATTACCCTGATCCAGATAAGACACTGGTCCCATTGCCCTGATCCAGATAACACTCTGTTCCCATTACCCTGATCCAGATAACACACTGGTCCCATTACCCTGATCCAGATAACACACTGGTCCCATTACCCTGATCCAGATAACACACTGGTCCCATTACCCTGATCCAGATAACTCACTTGTCCCATTACCCTGATCCAGATAACACACTGGTCCCATTACCCTGATTCAGATAACACACTGGTCCCATTACCCTGATCCAGATAACACACTGGTCCCATTACCCTGATCCATATAACAAACTGGTCCCATTACCCTCATCCAGATAACACACTGGTCCCATTGCCCTGATCCAGATAACACTCTGGTCCCATTACACTGATCCAGATAACACACTGGTCCCATTACCCTGATACAGATAACACACTGGTCCCATTACCCTGATCCAGATAACACACTGGTCCCATTACCCTGTTCCAGATAACACACTGGTCCCATTACCCTGATCCAGATAACACACTGGTCCCTTTACCTTGACCCAAAGAACGCTCTGGACCCATTACCCTGATCCAGATAACACACTGGTCCCATTACCCTGATCCAGATAACACACTGGTCCCATTACCCTGATCCAGATAACACACTGGTCCCATTACCTTGACCCAAAGAACACTCTGGTCCCATTACCCTGATCCAGATAACACACTGGTCCCATTACCCTGATCCAGATAACACACTGGTCCCATTACCCTGATCCAGATAACACACTGGTCCCATTACCTTGATCCAGATAACACACTGGTCCCATTACCCTGATCCAGATAACACACTGGTCCCATTACCCTGATCCAGATAACACACTGGTCCCATTACCCTGATCCAGATAACACACTGGTCCCATTACCCTGTTCCAGATAACACACTGGTCCCATTACCCTGATCCAGATAACACACTGGTCCCATTACCCTGATCCAGATAACACACTGGTTCCATTACCCTGATCCAGATAACACACTGGTCCCATTACCCTGATCCAGATAACACACTGGTCCCATTACCCTGATCCAGATATCACACTGGTCCCATTACCCTGATCCAGATAACACACTGGTCCCATTACCTTGATCCAGATATCACACTGGTACCATTACCCTGATCCAGATAACACACTGGTCCCATTACCCTGATCCAGATAACACACTGGTCCCATTACCCTGTTCCAGATAACACACTGGTCCCATTACCCTGATCCAGATAACACACTGGTCCCATTACCCTGATCCAGATAACACACTGGTCCCATTACCCTGATCCAGATAACACACTGGTCCCGTTACCCTGATCCAGATAACTCACTGGTCCCATTACCCTGATCCAGATATCACACTGGTCCCATTACCCTGATCCAGATAACTCACTGGTCCCATTACCCTGATCCAGATATCACACTGGTCCCATTACCCTGATCCAGATAACACACTGGTCCCATTACCCTGATCCAGATAACACACTGGTCCCATTACCCTGATCCAGATAACACACTGGTCCCATTGCCCTGATCCAGATAACACACTGGTCCCATTACCCTGATCCAGATAACACACTGGTCCCATTACCCTGATCCAGATAACACACTGGTCCCATTACGCTGATCCAGATAACACTCTGGTCCCATTACCCTGATCCAGATAACACACTGGTCCCATTACCCTGATCCAGATAACACACTGGTCCCATTACCCTGATCCAAATAACACACTGGTCCCATTACCCTGATCCAGATAACAGACTGGTCCCATTACCCTGATCCAGATAACACACTGGTCCCATTACCCTGATCCAGATAACACACTGGTCCCATTGCCCTGATCCAGATAACACTCTGGACCCATTGCCCTGATCCAGATAACACACTGGTCCCATTACCCTGATCCAGATAACACACTGGTCCCATTACCCTGATCCAGATAACACACTGGTCCCATTACCCTGATCCAGATAACACACTGGTCCCATTACCCTGTTCCAGATAACACACTGGTCCCATTACCCTGATCCAGATAACACACTGGTCCCATTACCCTGATCCAGATAACACACTGGTCCCATTACCCTGATCCACATAACACACTGGTCCCATTACCCTGATCCAGATAACTCACTGGTCACATTACCCTGATCCAGATATCACACTGGTCCCATTACCCTGATCCAGATAACACACTGGTCCCATTACCTTGATCCAGATATCACACTGGTCCCATTACCCTGATCCAGATAACACACTGGTCCCATTACCCTGATCCAGATAACACACTGGTCCCATTACCCTGTTCCAGATAACACACTGGTCCCATTACCCTGATCCAGATAACACACTGGTCCCATTACCCTGATCCAGATAACACACTGGTCCCATTACCCTGATCCAGATAACACACTGGTCCCATTACCCTGATCCAGATAACACACTGGTCCCATTACCCTGTTCCAGATAACACACTGGTCCCATTACCCTGATCCAGATAACACACTGGTCCCTTTACCTTGACCCAAAGAACACTCTGGACCCATTACCCTGATCCAGATAACACACTGGTCCCATTACCCTGATCCAGATAACACACTGGTCCCATTACCCTGATCCAGATAACACACTGGTCCCATTACCTTGACCCAAAGAACACTCTGGTCCCATTACCCTGATCCAGATAACTCACTGGTGCCATTACCCTGATCCAGATAACACACTGGTCCCATTACCCTGATCCAGATAACACACTGGTCCCATTACCCTGATCCAGATAACACACTGGTCCCATTACCCTGATCCAGATAACACACTGGTCCCTTTACCTTGACCCAAAGAACACTCTGGTCCCATTACCCTGATCCAGATAACACACTGGTCCCATTACCCTGATCCAGATAACACACTGGTCCCATTACCTTGATTCTGATAACATACTGGTCCCATTACCCTGATCCAGATAACACACTGGTCCCAATACCCTGATCCAGATAACACATAGGTCCCATTACCCTGATCCAGATATCACACTGGTCCCATTACCCTGATCCAGATAACACACTGGTCCTATTACCCTGATCCAGTTAACACACTGGTCCCATTACCCTGATCCAGATAACACACTGGTCCCATTACCTTGACCCAAGGAACACTCTGGTCCCATTACCCTGATCCAGATAATACACTGGTCCCATTACCCTGATCCAGATAACACACTGGTCCCATTACCCTGATCCAGATAACACACTGGTCCCATTACCCTGATCCAGATAACACACTGGTCCCATTACCCTGTTCCAGATAACACACTGGTCCCATTACCCTGATCCAGATAACACACTGGTCCCATTACCCTGATCCAGATAACACACTGGTCCTATTACCCTGATCCAGATAACACACTGGTCCCATTACCCTGATCCAGATAACACACTGGTCCCATTACCCTGTTCCAGATAACACACTGGTACCATTACCCTGATCCAGATAACACACTGGTCCCATTACCCTGATCCAGATAACACAGTGGTCCCTTTACCTTGACACAAAGAACACTCTGGTCCCATTACCCTAATCCAGATAACACACTGGTCCCATTACCCTGATCCAGATAACACACTGGTCCCATTACCCTGATTCAGATAACACACTGGTCTCATTACCTTGACCCAAAGAACACTCTGGTCCCATTACCCTGATCCAGATAACACACTGGTCCTATTACCCTGATTCAGATAACACACTGGTCCCATTACCCTGATTCAGATAACACACTGGTCTCATTACCTTGACCCAAAGAACACACTGGTCCTATTACCCTGATCCAGATAACACACTGGTCCCATTACCTTGACCCAAAGAACACTCTGGTCCCATTACCCTGATCCAGATAACACACTGGTCCCATTACCCTGATGCAGATAACACACTGGTCCCTTTACCTTGACCCAAAGAACACTCTGGTCCCATTACCCTGATCCAGATAACACACTGGTCCCATTACCCTGATCCAGATAACACACTGGTCCCATTACCTTGATTCCGATAACATACTGGTCCCATTACCCTGATCCAGATAACACACTGGTCCCATTACCCTGATCCAGATAACACACTTGTCCTATTACCCTGATCCAGATATCACACTGGTCCCATTACCCTGATCCAGATAACACACTGGTCCCATTACCCTGATCCAGATAACACACTGGTCCCATTACCCTGATCCAGATAACACACTGGTCCCATTACCCTGATCCAGATAACACACTGGTCCCATTACCCTGATCCAGATAACACACTGGTCCCATTACCCTGATCCAGATAACACTCTGGTCCCATTGCCCTGATCCAGATAACACACTGGTCCCATTACCCTGATCCAGATAACACACTGGTCCCATTTCCCTGATCCAGATAACACACTGGTCCCATTACCCTGATCCAGATAACACACTGGTCCCATTACCCTGATCCAGATAACACACTGGTCCCATTACCCTGATCCAGATAACACACTGGTCCCTTTACCTTGACACAAAGAACACTCTGGTCCCATTACCCTGATCCAGATAACACACTGGTCCCATTACCCTGATCCAGATAACACACTGGTCCCATTACCCTGATCCAGATAACACACTGGTCCCATTACCCTGATCCAGATAACACACTGGTCCCATTACCCTGATCCAGATAACACACTGGTCCCATTACCTTGACCCAAAGAATACTCTGGTCCCATTACCCTGATCCAGATAACACACTGGTCCCATTACCCTGTTCCAGATAACACACTGGTCCCATTACCCTGATCCAGATAACACACTGGTCCCTTTACCTTGACCCAAAGAACGCTCTGGACCCATTACCCTGATCCAGATAACACACTGGTCCCATTACCCTGATCCAGATAACACACTGGTCCCATTACCCTGATCCAGATAACACACTGGTCCCATTACCTTGACCCAAAGAACACTCTGGTCCCATTACCCTGATCCAGATAACACACTGGTCCCATTACCCTGATCCAGATAACACACTGGTCCCATTACCCTGATCCAGATAACACACTGGTCCCATTACCTTGATCCAGATAACACACTGGTCCCATTACCCTGATCCAGATAACACACTGGTCCCATTACCCTGATCCAGATAACACACTGGTCCCATTACCCTGATCCAGATAACACACTGGTCCCATTACCCTGTTCCAGATAACACACTGGTCCCATTACCCTGATCCAGATAACACACTGGTCCCATTACCCTGATCCAGATAACACACTGGTCCCATTACCCTGATCCAGATAACACACTGGTCCCATTACCCTGATCCAGATAACACACTGGTCCCATTACCCTGATCCAGATATCACACTGGTCCCATTACCCTGATCCAGATAACACACTGGTCCCATTACCTTGATCCAGATATCACACTGGTACCATTACCCTGATCCAGATAACACACTGGTCCCATTACCCTGATCCAGATAACACACTGGTCCCATTACCCTGTTCCAGATAACACACTGGTCCCATTACCCTGATCCAGATAACACACTGGTCCCATTACCCTGATCCAGATAACACACTGGTCCCATTACCCTGTTCCAGATAACACACTGGTCCCATTACCCTGATCCAGATAACACACTGGTCCCATTACCCTGATCCAGATAACACACTGGTCCCATTACCCTGTTCCAGATAACACACTGGTCCCATTACCCTGATCCAGATAACACACTGGTCCCATTACCCTGATCCAGATAACACACTGGTCCCATTACCCTGATCCAGATAACACACTGGTCCCATTACCCTGATCCAGATAACACACTGGTCCCATTACCTTGACCCAAAGAATACTCTGGTCCCATTACCCTGATCCAGATAACACACTGGTCCCATTACCCTGTTCCAGATAACACACTGGTCCCATTACCCTGATCCAGATAACACACTGGTCCCTTTACCTTGACCCAAAGAACGCTCTGGACCCATTACCCTGATCCAGATAACACACTGGTCCCATTACCCTGATCCAGATAACACACTGGTCCCATTACCCTGATCCAGATAACACACTGGTCCCATTACCTTGACCCAAAGAACACTCTGGTCCCATTACCCTGATCCAGATAACACACTGGTCCCATTACCCTGATCCAGATAACACACTGGTCCCATTACCCTGATCCAGATAACACACTGGTCCCATTACCTTGATCCAGATAACACACTGGTCCCATTACCCTGATCCAGATAACACACTGGTCCCATTACCCTGATCCAGATAACACACTGGTCCCATTACCCTGATCCAGATAACACACTGGTCCCATTACCCTGTTCCAGATAACACACTGGTCCCATTACCCTGATCCAGATAACACACTGGTCCCATTACCCTGATCCAGATAACACACTGGTCCCATTACCCTGATCCAGATAACACACTGGTCCCATTACCCTGATCCAGATAACACACTGGTCCCATTACCCTGATCCAGATATCACACAGGTCCCATTACCCTGATCCAGATAACACACTGGTCCCATTACCTTGATCCAGATATCACACTGGTACCATTACCCTGATCCAGATAACACACTGGTCCCATTACCCTGATCCAGATAACACACTGGTCCCATTACCCTGTTCCAGATAACACACTGGTCCCATTACCCTGATCCAGATAACACACTGGTCCCATTACCCTGATCCAGATAACACACTGGTCCCATTACCCTGATCCAGATAACACACTGGTCCCATTACCCTGATCCAGATAACTCACTGGTCCCATTACCCTGATCCAGATATCACACTGGTCCCATTACCCTGATCCAGATAACTCACTGGTCCCATTACCCTGATCCAGATATCACACTGGTCCCATTACCCTGATCCAGATAACACACTGGTCCCATTACCCTGATCCAGATAACACACTGGTCCCATTACCCTGATCCAGATAACACACTGGTCCCATTGCCCTGATCCAGATAACACACTGGTCCCATTACCCTGATCCAGATAACACACTGGTCCCATTACCCTGATCCAGATAACACACTGGTCCCATTACCCTGATCCAGATAACACTCTGGTCCCATTACCCTGATCCAGATAACACACTGGTCCCATTACCCTGATCCAGATAACACACTGGTCCCATTACCCTGATCCAGATAACACACTGGTCCCATTACCCTGATCCAGATAACACACTGGTCCCATTACCCTGATCCAGATAACACACTGGTCCCATTACCCTGATCCAGATAACACACTGGTCCCATTGCCCTGATCCAGATAACACTCTGGACCCATTGCCCTGATCCAGATAACACACTGGTCCCATTACCCTGATCCAGATAACACACTGGTCCCATTACCCTGATCCAGATAACACACTGGTCCCATTACCCTGATCCAGATAACACACTGGTCCCATTACCCTGTTCCAGATAACACACTGGTCCCATTACCCTGATCCAGATAACACACTGGTCCCATTACCCTGATCCAGATAACACACTGGTCCCATTACCCTGATCCACATAACACACTGGTCCCATTACCCTGATCCAGATAACTCACTGGTCACATTACCCTGATCCAGATATCACACTGGTCCCATTACCCTGATCCAGATAACACACTGGTCCCATTACCTTGATCCAGATATCACACTGGTCCCATTACCCTGATCCAGATAACACACTGGTCCCATTACCCTGATCCAGATAACACACTGGTCCCATTACCCTGTTCCAGATAACACACTGGTCCCATTACCCTGATCCAGATAACACACTGGTCCCATTACCCTGATCCAGATAACACACTGGTCCCATTACCCTGATCCAGATAACACACTGGTCCCATTACCCTGTTCCAGATAACACACTGGTCCCATTACCCTGATCCAGATAACACACTGGTCCCTTTACCTTGACCCAAAGAACACTCTGGACCCATTACCCTGATCCAGATAACACACTGGTCCCATTACCCTGATCCAGATAACACACTGGTCCCATTACCCTGATCCAGATAACACACTGGTCCCATTACCTTGACCCAAAGAACACTCTGGTCCCATTACCCTGATCCAGATAACACACTGGTGCCATTACCCTGATCCAGATAACACACTGGTCCCATTACCCTGATCCAGATAACACACTGGTCCCATTACCCTGATCCAGATAACACACTGGTCCCATTACCCTGATCCAGATAACACACTGGTCCCTTTACCTTGACCCAAAGAACACTCTGGTCCCATTACCCTGATCCAGATAACACACTGGTCCCATTACCCTGATCCAGATAACACACTGGTCCCATTACCTTGATTCTGATAACATACTGGTCCCATTACCCTGATCCAGATAACACACTGGTCCCAATACCCTGATCCAGATAACACATAGGTCCCATTACCCTGATCCAGATATCACACTGGTCCCATTACCCTGATCCAGATAACACACTGGTCCTATTACCCTGATCCAGTTAACACACTGGTCCCATTACCCTGATCCAGATAACACACTGGTCCCATTACCTTGACCCAAGGAACACTCTGGTCCCATTACCCTGATCCAGATAATACACTGGTCCCATTACCCTGATCCAGATAACACACTGGTCCCATTACCCTGATCCAGATAACACACTGGTCCCATTACCCTGATCCAGATAACACACTGGTCCCATTACCCTGTTCCAGATAACACACTGGTCCCATTACCCTGATCCAGATAACACACTGGTCCCATTACCCTGATCCAGATAACACACTGGTCCCATTACCCTGATCCAGATAACACACTGGTCCCATTACCCTGATCCAGATAACACACTGGTCCCATTACCCTGTTCCAGATAACACACTGGTCCCATTACCCTGATCCAGATAACACACTGGTCCCATTACCCTGATCCAGATAACACAGTGGTCCCTTTACCTTGACACAAAGAACACTCTGGTCCCATTACCCTAATCCAGATAACACACTGGTCCCATTACCCTGATCCAGATAACACACTGGTCCCATTACCCTGATTCAGATAACACACTGGTCTCATTACCTTGACCCAAAGAACACTCTGGTCCCATTACCCTGATCCAGATAACACACTGGTCCTATTACCCTGATTCAGATAACACACTGGTCCCATTACCCTGATTCAGATAACACACTGGTCTCATTACCTTGACCCAAAGAACACCCTGGTCCCATTACCCTGATCCAGATAACACACTGGTCCTATTACCCTGATCCAGATAACACACTGGTCCCATTACCTTGACCCAAAGAACACTCTGGTCCCATTACCCTGATCCAGATAACACACTGGTCCCATTACCCTGATCCAGATAACACACTGGTCCCATTACCCTGATGCAGATAACACACTGGTCCCTTTACCTTGACCCAAAGAACACTCTGGTCCCATTACCCTGATCCAGATAACACACTGGTCCCATTACCCTGATCCAGATAACACACTGGTCCCATTACCTTGATTCCGATAACATACTGGTCCCATTACCCTGATCCAGATAACACACTGGTCCCATTACCCTGATCCAGATAACACACTTGTCCTATTACCCTGATCCAGATATCACACTGGTCCCATTACCCTGATCCAGATAACACACTGGTCCCATTACCCTGATCCAGATAACACACTGGTCCCATTACCCTGATCCAGATAACACACTGGTCCCATTACCCTGATCCAGATAACACACTGGTCCCATTACCCTGATCCAGATAACACACTGGTCCCATTACCCTGATCCAGATAACACACTGGTCCCATTACCCTGATCCAGATAACACACTGGTCCCATTACCCTGATCCAGATAACACTCTGGTCCCATTGCCCTGATCCAGATAACACACTGGTCCCATTACCCTGATCCAGATAACACACTGGTCCCATTTCCCTGATCCAGATAACACACTGGTCCCATTACCCTGATCCAGATAACACACTGGTCCCATTACCCTGATCCAGATAACACACTGGTCCCATTACCCTGATCCAGATAACACACTGGTCCCTTTACCTTGACACAAAGAACACTCTGGTCCCATTACCCTGATCCAGATAACACACTGGTCCCATTACCCTGATCCAGATAACACACTGGTCCCATTACCCTGATCCAGATAACACACTGGTCCCATTACCCTGATCCAGATAACACACTGGTCCCATTACCCTGATCCAGATAACACACTGGTCCCATTACCTTGACCCAAAGAATACTCTGGTCCCATTACCCTGATCCAGATAACACACTGGTCCCATTACCCTGATCCAGATAACACACTGGTCCCTTTACCTTGACACAAAGAACACTCTGGTCCCATTACGCTGATCCAGATAACACACTGGTCCCATTACCCTGATCCAGATAACACACTGGTCCCATTACCCTGATTCAGATAACACACTGGTCTCATTACCTTGACCCAAAGAACACTCTGGTCCCATTACCCTGATCCAGATAACACACTGGTCCTATTACCCTGATCCAGATAACACACTGGTCCCATTACCTTGACCCAAAGAACACTCTGGTCCCATTACCCTGATCCAGATAACACACTGGTCCCATTACCCTGATCCAGATAACACACTGGTCCCATTACCCTGATGCAGATAACACACTGGTCCTTTTACCTTGACCCAAAGAACACTCTGGTCCCATTACCCTGATCCAGATAACACACTGGTCCCATTACCCTGATCCAGATAACACACTGGTCCCATTACCCTGATCCAGATAACACACTGGTCCCATTACCCTGATCCAGATAACACACTGGTCCCATTACCCTGTTCCAGATAACACACTGGTCCCATTACCCTGATCCAGATAACACACTGGTCCCTTTACCTTGACCCAAAGAACACTCTGGACCCATTACCCTGATCCAGATAACACACTGGTCCCATTACCCTGATCCAGATAACACACTGGTCCCATTACCCTGATCCAGATAACACACTGGTCCCATTACCTTGACCCAAAGAACACTCTGGTCCCATTACCCTGATCCAGATAACACACTGGTGCCATTACCCTGATCCAGATAACACACTGGTCCCATTACCCTGATCCAGATAACACACTGGTCCCATTACCCTGATCCAGATAACACACTGGTCCCATTACCCTGATCCAGATAACACACTGGTCCCTTTACCTTGACCCAAAGAACACTCTGGTCCCATTACCCTGATCCAGATAACACACTGGTCCCATTACCCTGATCCAGATAACACACTGGTCCCATTACCTTGATTCTGATAACATACTGGTCCCATTACCCTGATCCAGATAACACACTGGTCCCAATACCCTGATCCATATAACACATAGGTCCCATTACCCTGATCCAGATATCACACTGGTCCCATTACCCTGATCCAGATAACACACTGGTCCTATTACCCTGATCCAGTTAACACACTGGTCCCATTACCCTGATCCAGATAACACACTGGTCCCATTACCTTGACCCAAGGAACACTCTGGTCCCATTACCCTGATCCAGATAATACACTGGTCCCATTACCCTGATCCAGATAACACACTGGTCCCATTACCCTGATCCAGATAACACACTGGTCCCATTACCCTGATCCAGATAACACACTGGTCCCATTACCCTGTTCCAGATAACACACTGGTCCCATTACCCTGATCCAGATAACACACTGGTCCCATTACCCTGATCCAGATAACACACTGGTCCCATTACCCTGATCCAGATAACACACTGGTCCCATTACCCTGATCCAGATAACACACTGGTCCCATTACCCTGTTCCAGATAACACACTGGTCCCATTACCCTGATCCAGATAACACACTGGTCCCATTACCCTGATCCAGATAACACAGTGGTCCCTTTACCTTGACACAAAGAACACTCTGGTCCCATTACCCTAATCCAGATAACACACTGGTCCCATTACCCTGATCCAGATAACACACTGGTCCCATTACCCTGATTCAGATAACACACTGGTCTCATTACCTTGACCCAAAGAACACTCTGGTCCCATTACCCTGATCCAGATAACACACTGGTCCTATTACCCTGATTCAGATAACACACTGGTCCCATTACCCTGATTCAGATAACACACTGGTCTCATTACCTTGACCCAAAGAACACCCTGGTCCCATTACCCTGATCCAGATAACACACTGGTCCTATTACCCTGATCCAGATAACACACTGGTCCCATTACCTTGACCCAAAGAACACTCTGGTCCCATTACCCTGATCCAGATAACACACTGGTCCCATTACCCTGATCCAGATAACACACTGGTCCCATTACCCTGATGCAGATAACACACTGGTCCCTTTACCTTGACCCAAAGAACACTCTGGTCCCATTACCCTGATCCAGATAACACACTGGTCCCATTACCCTGATCCAGATAACACACTGGTCCCATTACCTTGATTTCGATAACATACTGGTCCCATTACCCTGATCCAGATAACACACTGGTCCCATTACCCTGATCCAGATAACACACTTGTCCTATTACCCTGATCCAGATATCACACTGGTCCCATTACCCTGATCCAGATAACACACTGGTCCCATTACCCTGATCCAGATAACACACTGGTCCCATTACCCTGATCCAGATAACACACTGGTCCCATTACCCTGATCCAGATAACACACTGGTCCCATTACCCTGATCCAGATAACACACTGGTCCCATTACCCTGATCCAGATAACACACTGGTCCCATTACCCTGATCCAGATAACACACTGGTCCCATTACCCTGATCCAGATAACACTCTGGTCCCATTGCCCTGATCCAGATAACACACTGGTCCCATTACCCTGATCCAGATAACACACTGGTCCCATTTCCCTGATCCAGATAACACACTGGTCCCATTACCCTGATCCAGATAACACACTGGTCCCATTACCCTGATCCAGATAACACACTGGTCCCATTACCCTGATCCAGATAACACACTGGTCCCTTTACCTTGACACAAAGAACACTCTGGTCCCATTACCCTGATCCAGATAACACACTGGTCCCATTACCCTGATCCAGATAACACACTGGTCCCATTACCCTGATCCAGATAACACACTGGTCCCATTACCCTGATCCAGATAACACACTGGTCCCATTACCCTGATCCAGATAACACACTGGTCCCATTACCTTGACCCAAAGAATACTCTGGTCCCATTACCCTGATCCAGATAACACACTGGTCCCATTACCCTGATCCAGATAACACACTGGTCCCTTTACCTTGACACAAAGAACACTCTGGTCCCATTACCCTGATCCAGATAACACACTGGTCCCATTACCCTGATCCAGATAACACACTGGTCCCATTACCCTGATTCAGATAACACACTGGTCTCATTACCTTGACCCAAAGAACACTCTGGTCCCATTACCCTGATCCAGATAACACACTGGTCCTATTACCCTGATCCAGATAACACACTGGTCCCATTACCTTGACCCAAAGAACACTCTGGTCCCATTACCCTGATCCAGATAACACACTGGTCCCATTACCCTGATCCAGATAACACACTGGTCCCATTACCCTGATGCAGATAACACACTGGTCCTTTTACCTTGACCCAAAGAACACTCTGGTCCCATTACCCTGATCCAGATAACACACTGGTCCCATTACCCTGATGCAGATAACACACTGGTCCCTTTACCTTGACCCAAAGAACACTCTGGTCCCATTACCCAGATCCAGATAACACACTGGTCCCATTACCCTGATCCAGATAACACACTGGTCCCATTACCCTGATCCAGATAACACACTTGTCCTATTACCCTGATCCAGATATCACACTGGTCCCATTACCCTGATCCAGATAACACACTGGTCCCATTACCCTGATCCAGATAACACACTGGTCCCATTACCCTGATCCAGATAACACACTGGTCCCATTACCCTGATCCAGATAACACACTGTTCCCATTACCCTGATCCAGATAACACACTGGTCCCATTACCCTGATCCAGATAACACACTGGTCCCATTACCCTGATCCAGATAACACACTGGTCCCATTACCCTGATCCAGATAACACTCTGGTCCCATTGCCCTGATCCAGATAACACACTGGTCCCATTACCCTGATCCAGATAACACACTGGTCCCATTTCCCTGATCCAGATAACACACTGGTCCCATTACCCTGATCCAGATAACACACTGGTCCCATTACCCTGATCCAGATAACACACTGGTCCCATTACCCTGATCCAGATAACACACTGGTCCCTTTACCTTGAGACAAAGAACACTCTGGTCCCATTACCCTGATCCAGATAACACACTGGTCCCATTACCCTGATCCAGATAACACACTGGTCCCATTACCCTGATCCAGATAACACACTGGTCCCATTACCCTGATCCAGATAACACACTGGTCCCATTACCCTGATCCAGATAACACACTGGTCCCATTACCTTGACCCAAAGAATACTCTGGTCCCATTACCCTGATCCAGATAACACACTGGTCCCATTACCCTGATCCAGATAACACACTGGTCCCTTTACCTTGACACAAAGAACACTCTGGTCCCATTACGCTGATCCAGATAACACACTGGTCCCATTACCCTGATCCAGATAACACACTGGTCCCATTACCCTGATTCAGATAACACACTGGTCTCATTACCTTGACCCAAAGAACACTCTGGTCCCATTACCCTGATCCAGATAACACACTGGTCCTATTACCCTGATCCAGATAACACACTGGTCCCATTACCTTGACCCAAAGAACACTCTGGTCCCATTACCCTGATCCAGATAACACACTGGTCCCATTACCCTGATCCAGATAACACACTGGTCCCATTACCCTGATGCAGATAACACACTGGTCCTTTTACCTTGACCCAAAGAACACTCTGGTCCCATTACCCTGATCCAGATAACACACTGGTCCCATTACCCTGATCCAGATAACACACTGGTCCCATTACCCTGATCCAGATAACACACTGGTCCCATTACCCTGATCCAGATAACACACTGGTCCCATTACCCTGTTCCAGATAACACACTGGTCCCATTACCCTGATCCAGATAACACACTGGTCCCTTTACCTTGACCCAAAGAACACTCTGGACCCATTACCCTGATCCAGATAACACACTGGTCCCATTACCCTGATCCAGATAACACACTGGTCCCATTACCCTGATCCAGATAACACACTGGTCCCATTACCTTGACCCAAAGAACACTCTGGTCCCATTACCCTGATCCAGATAACACACTGGTGCCATTACCCTGATCCAGATAACACACTGGTCCCATTACCCTGATCCAGATAACACACTGGTCCCATTACCCTGATCCAGATAACACACTGGTCCCATTACCCTGATCCAGATAACACACTGGTCCCTTTACCTTGACCCAAAGAACACTCTGGTCCCATTACCCTGATACAGATAACACACTGGTCCCATTACCCTGATCCAGATAACACACTGGTCCCATTACCTTGATTCTGATAACATACTGGTCCCATTACCCTGATCCAGATAACACACTGGTCCCCAATACCCTGATCCATATAACACATAGGTCCCATTACCCTGATCCAGATATCACACTGGTCCCATTACCCTGATCCAGATAACACACTGGTCCTATTACCCGATCCAGTTAACACACTGGTCCCATTACCCTGATCCAGATAACACACTGGTCCCATTACCTTGACCCAAGGAACACTCTGGTCCCATTACCCTGATCCAGATAATACACTGGTCCCATTACCCTGATCCAGATAACACACTGGTCCCATTACCCTGATCCAGATAACACACTGGTCCCATTACCCTGATCCAGATAACACACTGGTCCCATTACCCTGTTCCAGATAACACACTGGTCCCATTACCCTGATCCAGATAACACACTGGTCCCATTACCCTGATCCAGATAACACACTGGTCCCATTACCCTGATCCAGATAACACACTGGTCCCATTACCCTGATCCAGATAACACACTGGTCCCATTACCCTGTTCCAGATAACACACTGGTCCCATTACCCTGATCCAGATAACACACTGGTCCCATTACCCTGATCCAGATAACACAGTGGTCCCTTTACCTTGACACAAAGAACACTCTGGTCCCATTACCCTAATCCAGATAACACACTGGTCCCATTACCCTGATCCAGATAACACACTGGTCCCATTACCCTGATTCAGATAACACACTGGTCTCATTACCTTGACCCAAAGAACACTCTGGTCCCATTACCCTGATCCAGATAACACACTGGTCCTATTACCCTGATTCAGATAACACACTGGTCCCATTACCCTGATTCAGATAACACACTGGTCTCATTACCTTGACCCAAAGAACACCCTGGTCCCATTACCCTGATCCAGATAACACACTGGTCCTATTACCCTGATCCAGATAACACACTGGTCCCATTACCTTGACCCAAAGAACACTCTGGTCCCATTACCCTGATCCAGATAACACACTGGTCCCATTACCCTGATCCAGATAACACACTGGTCCCATTACCCTGATGCAGATAACACACTGGTCCCTTTACCTTGACCCAAAGAACACTCTGGTCCCATTACCCTGATCCAGATAACACACTGGTCCCATTACCCTGATCCAGATAACACACTGGTCCCATTACCTTGATTTCGATAACATACTGGTCCCATTACCCTGATCCAGATAACACACTGGTCCCATTACCCTGATCCAGATAACACACTTGTCCTATTACCCTGATCCAGATATCACACTGGTCCCATTACCCTGATCCAGATAACACACTGGTCCCATTACCCTGATCCAGATAACACACTGGTCCCATTACCCTGATCCAGATAACACACTGGTCCCATTACCCTGATCCAGATAACACACTGGTCCCATTACCCTGATCCAGATAACACACTGGTCCCATTACCCTGATCCAGATAACACACTGGTCCCATTACCCTGATCCAGATAACACACTGGTCCCATTACCCTGATCCAGATAACACTCTGGTCCCATTGCCCTGATCCAGATAACACACTGGTCCCATTACCCTGATCCAGATAACACACTGGTCCCATTTCCCTGATCCAGATAACACACTGGTCCCATTACCCTGATCCAGATAACACACTGGTCCCATTACCCTGATCCAGATAACACACTGGTCCCATTACCCTGATCCAGATAACACACTGGTCCCTTTACCTTGACACAAAGAACTCTCTGGTCCCATTACCCTGATCCAGATAACACACTGGTCCCATTACCCTGATCCAGATAACACACTGGTCCCATTACCCTGATCCAGATAACACACTGGTCCCATTACCCTGATCCAGATAACACACTGGTCCCATTACCCTGATCCAGATAACACACTGGTCCCATTACCTTGACCCAAAGAATACTCTGGTCCCATTACCCTGATCCAGATAACACACTGGTCCCATTACCCTGATCCAGATAACACACTGGTCCCTTTACCTTGACACAAAGAACACTCTGGTCCCATTACCCTGATCCAGATAACACACTGGTCCCATTACCCTGATCCAGATAACACACTGGTCCCATTACCCTGATTCAGATAACACACTGGTCTCATTACCTTGACCCAAAGAACACTCTGGTCCCATTACCCTGATCCAGATAACACACTGGTCCTATTACCCTGATCCAGATAACACACTGGTCCCATTACCTTGACCCAAAGAACACTCTGGTCCCATTACCCTGATCCAGATAACACACTGGTCCCATTACCCTGATCCAGATAACACACTGGTCCCATTACCCTGATGCAGATAACACACTGGTCCTTTTACCTTGACCCAAAGAACACTCTGGTCCCATTACCCTGATCCAGATAACACACTGGTCCCATTACCCTGATGCAGATAACACACTGGTCCCTTTACCTTGACCCAAAGAACACTCTGGTCCCATTACCCAGATCCAGATAACACACTGGTCCCATTACCCTGATCCAGATAACACACTGGTCCCATTACCTTGATTCCGATAACATACTGGTCCCATTACCCTGATCCAGATAACACACTGGTCCCTTTACCCTGATCCAGATAACACACTTGTCCTATTACCCTGATCCAGATATCACACTGGTCCCATTACCCTGATCCAGATAACACACTGGTCCCATTACCCTGATCCAGATAACACACTGGTCCCATTACCCTGATCCAGATAACACACTGGTCCCATTACCCTGATCCAGATAACACACTGGTCCCATTACCCTGATCCAGATAACACACTGGTCCCATTACCCTGATCCAGATAACACACTGGTCCCATTACCCTGATCCAGATAACACACTGGTCCCATTACCCTGATCCAGATAACACTCTGGTCCCATTGCCCTGATCCAGATAACACACTGGTCCCATTACCCTGATCCAGATAACACACTGGTCCCATTTCCCTGATCCAGATAACACACTGGTCCCATTACCCTGATCCAGATAACACACTGGTCCCATTACCCTGATCCAGATAGCACACTGGTGCCATTACCCTGATCCAGATAACACACTGGTCCCATTACCCTGATCCAGATAACACACTGGTCCCATTACCCTGATCCAGATAACACACTGGTCCCATTACCCTGATCCAGATAACACACTGGTCCCTTTACCTTGACACAAAGAGCACTCTGGTCCCATTACCCTGATCCAGATAACACACTGGTCCCATTACCCTGATCCAGATAAAACACTGGTCCCATTACCCTGATCCAGATAACACACTGGTCCCATTACCCTGATCCAGATAACACACTGGTCCCATTACCCTGATCCAGATAACACACTGGTCCCATTACCTTGACCCAAAGAATACTCTGGTCCCATTACCCTGATCCAGATAACACACTGGTCCCATTACCCTGATCCAGATAACACACTGGTCCCTTTACCTTGACACAAAGAACACTCTGGTCCCATTACCCTGATCCAGATAACACACTGGTCCCATTACCCTGATCCAGATAACACACTGGTCCCATTACCCTGATTCAGATAACACACTGGTCTCATTACCTTGACCCAAAGAACACTCTGGTCCCATTACCCTGATCCAGATAACACACTGGTCCTATTACCCTGATCCAGATAACACACTGGTCCCATTACCTTGACCCAAAGAACACTCTGGTCCCATTACCCTGATCCAGATAACACACTGGTCCCATTACCCTGATCCAGATAACACACTGGTCCCATTACCCTGATGCAGATAACACACTGGTCCTTTTACCTTGACCCAAAGAACACTCTGGTCCCATTACCCTGATCCAGATAACACACTGGTCCCATTACCCTGATCCAGATAACACACTGGTCCCATTACCTTGATTCCGATAACATACTGGTCCCATTACCCTGATCCAGATAACACACTGGTCCCATTACCCTGATCCAGATAACACACTTGTCCTATTACCCTGATCCAGATATCACACTGGTCCCATTACACTGATCCAGATAACACACTGGTCCCATTACCCTGATCCAGATAACACACTGGTCCCATTACCCTGATCCAGATAACACACTGGTCCCATTACCCTGATCCAGATAACACACTGGTCCTATTACCCTGATCCAGATAACAAACTGGTCCCATTACCCTGATCCAGATAACACACTGGTCCCATTACCCTGATCCAGATAACACTCTGGTCCCATTGCCCTGATCCAGATAACACACTGGTCCCATTACCCTGATCCAGATAACACACTGGTCCCATTACCCTGATCCAGATAACACACTGGTCCCATTACCCTGATCCAGATAACAAACTGGTCCCATTACCTTCATCCAGATAACACACTGGTCCCATTGCCCTGATCCAGATAACACTCTGGTCCCATTACACTGATCCAGATAACACACTGGTCCCATTACCCTGATCCAGATAACACACTGGTCCCATTACCCTGATCCAGATAACACACTGGTCCCATTTCCCTGATCCAGATAACACACTGGTCCCATTACCCTGATCCAGATAACACACTGGTCCCATTACCCTGATCCAGATAGCACACTGGTCCCATTACCCTGATCCAGATAACACACTGGTCCCATTCCCCTGATCCAGATAACACACTGGTCCCATTACCCTGATCCAGATAACACACTGGTCCCATTGCCCAGATCCAGATAACACACTGGTCCCAATACCCTGATCCAGATAACACACTGGTCCCAGTACCCTGATCCAGATAACACACTGGTTCCATTACCCTGATCCAGATAACACACTGGTCCCATTACCCTGATGCAGATAACACACTGGTTCCACTACCCTGATCCAGATAACGCACTGGTCCCATTACCTTGACCCGAAGAACACTCTGGTACCATTACCCTGATCCAGATAACTCACTGGTCCCATTACCCTGATCCAGATAACACACTGATCCCATTACCCTGATCCAGATAACACACTGGTCCCATTACCCTGATCCAGATAACACCCTTGTCCCATTACCCTGATCCAGATAACACACTGGTCCCATTACCCTGATCCAGATAACACACTGGTCCCATTACCCTGATCCAGGTAACACACTGGTCCCATTACCTTGACCCAAGGAACACTCTGGTCCCATTACCCTGATCCAGATAACACACTGGTCCCATTACCCTGATCCAGATAACACACTGGTCCCATTACCCTGATGCAGATAACACACTGGTCCCTTTACCTTGACCCAAAGAACACTCTGGTCCCATTACCCTGATCCAGATAACACACTGGTCCCATTACCCTGATCCAGATAACACCCTTGTCCCATTACCCTGATCCAGATAACACACTGGTCCCATTACCCTGATCCAGATAACACACTGGTCCCATTACCCTGATCCAGGTAACACACTGGTCCCATTACCTTGACCCAAGGAACACTCTGGTCCCATTACCCTGATCCAGATAACACACTGGTCCCATTACCCTGATCCAGATAACACACTGGTCCCATTACCCTGATGCAGATAACACACTGGTCCCTTTACCTTGACCCAAAGAACACTCTGGTCCCATTACCCTGATCCAGATAACACACTGGTCCCATTACCCTGATCCAGATAACACACTGGTCCCATTACCTTGATTCCGATAACATACTGGTCCCATTACCCTGATCCAGATAACACACTGGTCCCATTACCCTGATCCAGATAACACACTGGTCCCATTACCCTGATCCAGATAAACACTGGTCCCATTACCCTGATCCAGATAACACACTGGTCCCATTACCCTGATCCAGATAACACACTGGTCCCATTACCCTGATCCAGATAACACACTGGTCCTATTACCCTGATCCAGATAACAAACTGGTCCCATTACCCTGATCCAGATAACACACTGGTCCCATTACCCTGATCCAGATAACACTCTGGTCCCATTGCCCTGATCCAGATAACACACTGGTCCCATTACCCTGATCCAGATAACACACTGGTCCCATTACCCTGATCCAGATAACACACTGGTCCCATTACCCTGATCCAGATAACAAACTGGTCCCATTACCTTCATCCAGATAACACACTGGTCCCATTGCCCTGATCCAGATAACACTCTGGTCCCATTACACTGATCCAGATAACACACTGGTCCCATTACCCTGATCCAGATAACACACTGGTCCCATTACCCTGATCCAGATAACACACTGGTCCCATTTCCCTGATCCAGATAACACACTGGTCCCATTACCCTGATCCAGATAACACACTGGTCCCATTACCCTGATCCAGATAGCACACTGGTCCCATTACCCTGATCCAGATAACACACTGGTCCCATTCCCCTGATCCAGATAACACACTGGTCCCATTACCCTGATCCAGATAACACACTGGTCCCATTGCCCAGATCCAGATAACACACTGGTCCCAATACCCTGATCCAGATAACACACTGGTCCCAGTACCCTGATCCAGATAACACACTGGTTCCATTACCCTGATCCAGATAACACACTGGTCCCATTACCCTGATGCAGATAACACACTGGTTCCACTACCCTGATCCAGATAACGCACTGGTCCCATTACCTTGACCCGAAGAACACTCTGGTACCATTACCCTGATCCAGATAACTCACTGGTCCCATTACCCTGATCCAGATAACACACTGATCCCATTACCCTGATCCAGATAACACACTGGTCCCATTACCCTGATCCAGATAACACCCTTGTCCCATTACCCTGATCCAGATAACACACTGGTCCCATTACCCTGATCCAGATAACACACTGGTCCCATTACCCTGATCCAGGTAACACACTGGTCCCATTACCTTGACCCAAGGAACACTCTGGTCCCATTACCCTGATCCAGATAACACACTGGTCCCATTACCCTGATCCAGATAACACACTGGTCCCATTACCCTGATGCAGATAACACACTGGTCCCTTTACCTTGACCCAAAGAACACTCTGGTCCCATTACCCTGATCCAGATAACACACTGGTCCCATTACCCTGATCCAGATAACACCCTTGTCCCATTACCCTGATCCAGATAACACACTGGTCCCATTACCCTGATCCAGATAACACACTGGTCCCATTACCCTGATCCAGGTAACACACTGGTCCCATTACCTTGACCCAAGGAACACTCTGGTCCCATTACCCTGATCCAGATAACACACTGGTCCCATTACCCTGATCCAGATAACACACTGGTCCCATTACCCTGATGCAGATAACACACTGGTCCCTTTACCTTGACCCAAAGAACACTCTGGTCCCATTACCCTGATCCAGATAACACACTGGTCCCATTACCCTGATCCAGATAACACACTGGTCCCATTACCTTGATTCCGATAACATACTGGTCCCATTACCCTGATCCAGATAACACACTGGTCCCATTACCCTGATCCAGATAACACACTGGTCCCATTACCCTGATCCAGATAAACACTGGTCCCATTACCCTGATCCAGATAACACACTGGTCCCATTACCCTGATCCAGATAACACACTGGTCCCATTACCCTGATCCAGATAACACACTGGTCCCATTACCATGATCCAGATAACACACTGGTCCCATTACCCTGATCCAGATAACACTCTGGTCCCATTGCCCTGATCCAGATAACACACTGGTCCCATTACCCTGATCCAGATAACACACTGGTCCCATTTCCCTGATCCAGATAACACACTGGTCCCATTACCCTGATCCAGATAACACACTGGTCCCATTACCCTGATCCAGATAGCACACTGGTGCCATTACCCTGATCCAGATAACACACTGGTCCCATTACCCTGATCCAGATAACACACTGGTCCCATTACCCTGATCCAGATAACACACTGGTCCCATTACCCTGATCCAGATAACACACTGGTCCCTTTACCTTGACACAAAGAACACTCTGGTCCCATTACCCTGATCCAGATAACACACTGGTCCCATTACCCTGATCCAGATAACACACTGGTCCCATTACCCTGATCCAGATAACACACTGGTCCCATTACCCTGATCCAGATAACACACTGGTCCCATTACCCTGATTCAGATAACACACTGGTCTCATTACCTTGACCCAAAGAACACTCTGGTCCCATTACCGTGATCCAGATAACACACTGGTCCTATTACCCTGATCCAGATAACACACTGGTCCCATTACCTTGACCCAAAGAACACTCTGGTCCCATTACCCTGATCCAGATAACACACTGGTCCCATTACCCTGATCCAGATAACACACTGGTCCCATTACCCTGATGCAGATAACACACTGGTCCTTTTACCTTGACCCAAAGAACACTCTGGTCCCATTACCCTGATCCAGATAACACACTGGTCCCATTACCCTGATCCAGATAACACACTGGTCCCATTACCTTGATTCCGATAACATACTGGTCCCATTACCCTGATCCAGATAACACACTGGTCCCATTACCCTGATCCAGATAACACACTTGTCCTATTACCCTGATCCAGATATCACACTGGTCCCATTACACTGATCCAGATAACACACTGGTCCCATTACCCTGATCCAGATAACACACTGGTCCCATTACCCTGATCCAGATAACACACTGGTCCCATTACCCTGATCCAGATAACACACTGGTCCTATTACCCTGATCCAGATAACAAACTGGTCCCATTACCCTGATCCAGATAACACACTGGTCCCATTACCCTGATCCAGATAACACTCTGGTCCCATTGCCCTGATCCAGATAACACACTGGTCCCATTACCCTGATCGAGATAACACACTGGTCCCATTACCCTGATCCAGATAACACACTGGTCCCATTACCCTGATCCAGATAACAAACTGGTCCCATTACCTTCATCCAGATAACACACTGGTCCCATTGCCCTGATCCAGATAACACTCTGGTCCCATTACACTGATCCAGATAACACACTGGTCCCATTACCCTGATCCAGATAACACATTGGTCCCATTACCCTGATCCAGATAACACACTGGTCCCATTTCCCTGATCCAGATAACACACTGGTCCCATTACCCTGATCCAGATAACACACTGGTCCCATTACCCTGATCAAGATAGCACACTGGTCCCATTACCCTGATCCAGATAACACACTGGTCCCATTACCCTGATCCAGATAACACACTGGTCCCATTACCCTGATCCAGATAACACACTGGTCCCATTGCCCAGATCCAGATAACACACTGGTCCCAATACCCTGATCCAGATAACACACTGGTCCCAGTACCCTGATCCAGATAACACACTGGTTCCATTACCCTGATCCAGATAACACACTGGTCCCATTACCCTGATGCAGATAACACACTGGTTCCACTACCCTGATCCAGATAACGCACTGGTCCCATTACCTTGACCCGAAGAACACTCTGGTACCATTACCCTGATCCAGATAACTCACTGGTCCCATTACCCTGATCCAGATAACACACTGATCCCATTACCCTGATCCAGATAACACACTGGTCCCATTACCCTGATCCAGATAACACCCTTGTCCCATTACCCTGATCCAGATAACACACTGGTCCCATTACCCTGATCCAGATAACACACTGGTCCCATTACCCTGATCCAGGTAACACACTGGTCCCATTACCTTGACCCAAGGAACACTCTGGTCCCATTACCCTGATCCAGATAACACACTGGTCCCATTACCCTAATCCAGATAACACACTGGTCTCATTACCTTGACCCAAAGAACACTCTGGTCCCATTACCCTGATCCAGATAACACACTGGTCCCATTACTTTCACCCAAGGAACACTCTTGTCCCATTACCCTGATCCAGATAACACACTGGTCCCATTACCCTGAACCAGATAACACACTGGTCCCATTACCCTGATCCAGATAACACACTGGTCCCATTACCCTGATCCAGATAACACACTGGTCCCATTACCCTGATCCAGATAACACACTGGTCCCATTACCCTGATCCAGATAACACACTGGTCCCATTACCCTGATCAAGATAACACACTGGTCCCATTGCCCTGATCCAGATAACACTCTGGTCCCATTACCCTGATCCAGATAACACACTGGTCCCATTACCCTGATCCAGATAACACACTGGTCCCATTACCCTGATCCAGATAACACACTGGTCCCATTACCCTGATCCAGATAACACACTGGTCCCATTACCCTGATCCAGATGACACACTGGTCCCATTGCCCTGATCCAGATAACACACTGGTCCCATTACCTTGACCCAAAGAACACTCTGGTCCCATTACCCTGATCCAGATAACACACTGGTCCCATTACCCTGATCCAGATAACACACTGGTCCCATTACCCTGATCCAGATAACACACTGGTCCCTTTACCTTGACACAAAGAACACTCTGGTCCCATTACCCTGATCCAGATAACACACTGGTCCCATTACCCTGATCCAGATAGCACACTGGTCCCATTACCCTGATCCAGATAACACACTTGTCCCATTACCCTGATCCAGATAACACACTGGTCCCATTACCCTGATCCACATAACACACTGGTCCCATTACCCTGATCCAGATAACACACTGGTCCCATTACCCTGATCCAGATAACACACTGGTCCCATTACCCTGATCCAGATAACACACTGGTCCCATTACCCTGATCCAGATAACACACTGGTCCCATTACCCTGATCCAGATAACACACTGGTCCCATTACCCTGATCCAGATAACACACTGGTCCCATTGCCCTGATCCAGATAACACTCTGGTCCCATTACCCTGATCCAGATAACACACTGGTCCCATTACCCTGATCCAGATAACACTCTGGTCCCATTACCCTGATCCAGATAACACACTGGTCCCATTACCCTGATCCAGATAACTCACTGGTCCCATTACCCTGATCCAGATAACACACTGGTCCCATTACCTTGATCCAGATAACACACTGGTCCCATTACCCTGATCCAGATAACACACTGATCCCATTACCTTGACCCAAAGAACACTCTGGTCCCATTACCCTGATCCAGATAACACACTGGTCCCATTACCCTGATCCAGATAACACACTGGTCCCATTACCTTGACCCAAAGAACACTCTGGTCCCATTACCCTGATCCAGATAACACACTGGTCCCATTACCCTGATCCAGATAACACACTGGTCCCATTACGCTGATTCAAATAACACACTGGTCCCATTACCCTGATCCAGATAACACACTGGTCTCATTACCTTGACCCAAAGAACACTCTGGTCACATTACCCTGATCCAGATAACACACTGGTCCCATTACCCTGATCCAGATAACATACTGGTCCCATTACCTTGACCCAAAGAACACTCTGGTCCCATTACCCTGATCCAGATAACACACTGGTCCCATTACCCTGATCCAGATAACACACTGGTCCCATTACCCTGATCCAGATAACACACTGGTCCCTTTACCTTGACACAAAGAACACTCTGGTCCCATTACCCTGATCCAGATAACACACTGGTCCCATTACCCTGATCCAGATAACACACTAGTCCCATTACCTTGATTCCGATAACATTCTGGTCCCATTACCCTGATCCAGATAACACTCTGGTCCCATTACCCTGATCCAGATAACACACTGGTCCCATTACCCTGATCCAGATATCACACTGGTCCCATTACCCTGATCCAGATAACACACTGGTCCCATTACCCTGATCCAGATAACACACTGGTCCCATTACCCTGATCCAGATAACACACTGGTCCCATTTCTCTGATCCAGATAACACACTGGTCCCATTACCCTGATCCAGATAACACACTGGTCCCATTACCCTGATCCAGATAACACACTGGTCCCATTACCCTGATCCAGATAACACACTGGTCCCATTACCCTGATCCAGATAACACACTGGTCCCATTGCCCTGATGCAGATAACACTCTGGTCCCATTGCCCTGATCCAGATAACACACTGGTCCCATTACCCTGATCCAGATAACACACTGGTCCCATTACCCTGATCCAGATAACACACTGGTCCCATTACCCTGATCCATATAACAAACTGGTCCCATTACCCTCATCCAGATAACACACTGGTCCCATTGCCCTGATCCAGATAACACTCTGGTCCCATTACACTGATCCAGATAACACACCGGTCCCATTACCCTGATCCAGATAACACACTGGTCCAATTACCCTGATCCAGATAACACACTGGTCCCATTACCCTGATCCAGATAACACACTGGTCCCATTACCCTGATCCAGATAACACACTGGTCCCATTACACTGATCCAGATAACACACTGGTCCCATTACCTTGACCCAAAGAACACTCTGGTCCCATTACCCTGATCCAGATAACACACTGGTCCCATTACCCTGATCCAGATAACACACTGGTCCCATTACCCTGATCCAGATAACACACTGGTCCCTTTACCTTGACACAAAGAACACTCTGGTCCCATTACCCTGATCCAGATAACACACTGGTCCCATTACCCTGATCCAGATAGCACACTGGTCCCATTACCCTGATCCAGATAACACACTTGTCCCATTACCCTGATCCAGATAACACACTGGTCCCATTACCCTGATCCAGATAACACACTGGTCCCATTACCCTGATCCAGATAACACACTGGTCCCATTACCCTGATCCAGATAACACACTGGTCCTATTACCCTGATCCAGATAACACACTGGTCCCATTACCCTGATCCAGATAACACACTGGTCCCATTACCCTGATCCAGATAACACACTGGTCCCATTACCCTGATCCAGATAACACACTGGTCCCATTGCCCTGATCCAGATAACACACTGGTCCCATTACCTTGACCCAAAGAACACTCTGGTCCCATTACCCTGATCCAGATAACACACTGGTCCCATTACCCTGATCCAGATAACACACTGGTCCCATTACTCTGATCCAGATAACACACTGGTCCCTTTACCTTGACACAAAGAACACACTGGTCCCATTACCCTGATCCAGATAACACACTGGTCCCATTACCCTGATCCAGATAGCACACTGGTCCCATTACCCTGATCCAGATAACACACTTGTCCCATTACCCTGATCCAGATAACACACTGGTCCCATTACCCTGATCCACATAACACACTGGTCCCATTACCCTGATCCAGATAACACACTGGTCCCATTACCCTGATCCAGATAACACACTGGTCCCATTACCCTGATCCAGATAACACACTGGTCCCATTACCCTGATCCAGATAACACACTGGTCCCATTACCCTGATCCAGATAACACACTGGTCCCATTACCCTGATCCAGATAACACACTGGTCCCATTACCCTGATCCAGATAACACACTGGTCCCATTACCCTGATCCAGATAACACACTGGTCCCTTTACCTTGACACAAAGAACACTCTGGTCCCATTACCCTGATCCAGATAACACACTGGTCCCATTACCCTGATCCAGATAACACACTGGTCCCATTACCCTGATCCAGATAACACACTGGTCCCATTACCCTGATCCAGATAACACACTGGTCCCATTACCCTGATCCAGATAACACACTGGTCCCATTACCTTGACCCAAAGAATACTCTGGTCCCATTACCCTGATCCAGATAACACACTGGTCCCATTACCCTGATCCAGATAACACACTGGTCCCTTTACCTTGACACAAAGAACACTCTGGTCCCATTACCCTGATCCAGATAACACACTGGTCCCATTACCCTGATCCAGATAACACACTGGTCCCATTACCCTGATTCAGATAACACACTGGTCTCATTACCTTGACCCAAAGAACACTCTGGTCCCATTACCCTGATCCAGATAACACACTGGTCCTATTACCCTGATCCAGATAACACACTGGTCCCATTACCTTGACCCAAAGAACACTCTGGTCCCATTACCCTGATCCAGATAACACACTGGTCCCATTACCCTGATCCAGATAACACACTGGTCCCATTACCCTGATGCAGATAACACACTGGTCCTTTTACCTTGACCCAAAGAACACTCTGGTCCGATTACCCTGATCCAGATAACACACTGGTCCCATTACCCTGATCCAGATAACACACTGGTCCCATTACCTTGATTCCGATAACATACTGGTCCCATTACCCTGATCCAGATAACACACTGGTCCCATTACCCTGATCCAGATAACACACTTGTCCTATTACCCTGATCCAGATATCACACTGGTCCCATTACACTGATCCAGATAACACACTGGTCCCATTACCCTGATCCAGATAACACACTGGTCCCATTACCCTGATCCAGATAACACACTGGTCCCATTACCCTGATCCAGATAACACACTGGTCCCATTACCCTGATCCAGATAACACACTGGTCCCTTTACCCTGATCCAGATAACACACTGGTCCCATTACCCTGATCCAGATAACACTCTGGTCCCATTGCCCTGATCCAGATAACACACTGGTCCCATTACCCTGATCCAGATAACACACTGGTCCCATTACCCTGATCCAGATAACACACTGGTCCCATTACCCTGATCCAGATAACAAACTGGTCCCATTACCTTCATCCAGATAACACACTGGTCCCATTGCCCTGATCCAGATAACACTCTGGTCCCATTACACTGATCCAGATAACACACTGGTCCCATTACCCTGATCCAGATAACACACTGGTCCCATTTCCCTGATCCAGATAACACACTGGTCCCATTACCCTGATCCAGATAACACACTGGTCCCATTACCCTGATCCAGATAGCACACTGGTCCCATTAGCCTGATCCAGATAACACACTGGTCCCATTACCCTGATCCAGATAACACACTGGTCCCATTACCCTGATCCAGATAACACACTGGTCCCATTGCCCAGATCCAGATAACACACTGGTCCCAATACCCTGATCCAGATAACACACTGGTCCCAGTACCCTGATCCAGATAACACACTGGTTCCATTACCCTGATCCAGATAACACACTGGTCCCATTACCCTGATCCAGATAACACACTGGTTCCACTACCCTGATCCAGATAACGCACTGGTCCCATTACCTTGACCCGAAGAACACTCTGGTACCATTACCCTGATACAGATAACTCACTGGTCCCATTACCCTGATCCAGATAACACACTGGTCCCATTACCCTGATC
Organism: Hypanus sabinus; assembly: GCF_030144855.1. Classification (NCBI taxonomy): domain Eukaryota; kingdom Metazoa; phylum Chordata; class Chondrichthyes; order Myliobatiformes; family Dasyatidae; genus Hypanus; species Hypanus sabinus. The sequence goes on from NW_026779035.1 coordinate 62,520, forward strand.
CAGATAACACACTGGTCCCATTACCCTGATCCAGATAACACACTTGTCCCAATACCCTGATCCAGATAACACACTGGTCCCATTACCCTGATCCAGATAACACACTGGTCCCATTACCCTGATCCAGGTAACACACTGGTCCCATTACCTTGACCCAAGGAACACTCTGGTCCCATTACCCTGATCCAGATAACACACTGGTCCCATTAACCTGATCCAGATAACACACTGGTCTCATTACCTTGACCCAAAGAACATTCTGGTCCCATTACCCTGATCCAGAAAACACACTGGTCCCATTACTTTCACCCAAGGAACACTCTTGTCCCATTACCCTGATCCAGATAACACACTGGTCCCATTACCCTGATCCAGATAACACACTGGTCCCATTACCCTGATCCAGATAACACACTGGTCCCATTACCCTGATCCAGATAACACACTGGTCCCATTACCCTGATCCAGATAACACACTGGTCCCATTACCCTGATCCAGATAACACACTGGTCCCATTACCCTGATCCAGATAACACACTGGTCCCATTACCCTGATCCAGATAACACACTGGTCCCATTACCCTGATCAAGATAACACACTGGTCCCATTGCCCTGATCCAGATAACACTCTGGTCCCATTACCCTGATCCAGATAACACACTGGTCCCATTACCCTGATCCAGATAACACACTGGTCCCATTACCCTGATCCAGATAACACACTGGTCCCATTACCCTGATCCAGATAACACACTGGTCCCATTACCCTGATACAGATAACACACTGGTCCCATTGCCCTGATCCAGATAACACACTGGTCCCATTACCTTGACCCAAAGAACACTCTGGTCCCATTACCCTGATCCAGATAACACACTGGTCCCATTACCCTGATCCAGATAACACACTGGTCCCATTACCCTGATCCAGATAACACACTGGTCCCTTTACCTTGACACAAAGAACACTCTGGTCCCATTACCCTGATCCAGATAACACACTGGTCCCATTACCCTGATCCAGATAGCACACTGGTCCCATTACCCTGATCCAGATAACACACTTGTCCCATTACCCTGATCCAGATAACACACTGGTCCCATTACCCTGATCCACATAACACACTGGTCCCATTACCCTGATCCAGATAACACACTGGTCCCATTACCCTGATCCAGATAACACACTGGTCCCATTACCCTGATCCAGATAACACACTGGTCCCATTACCCTGATCCAGATAACACACTGGTCCCATTACCCTGATCCAGATAACACACTGGTCCCATTACCCTGATCCAGATAACACACTGGTCCCATTGCCCTGATCCAGATAACACTCTGGTCCCATTACCCTGATCCAGATAACACACTGGTCCCATTACCCTGATCCAGATAACACTCTGGTCCCATTACCCTGATCCAGATAACACACTGGTCCCATTACCCTGATCCAGATAACTCACTGGTCCCATTACCCTGATCCAGATAACACACTGGTCCCATTACCTTGATCCAGATAACACACTGGTCCCATTACCCTGATCCAGATAACACACTGATCCCATTACCTTGACCCAAAGAACACTCTGGTCCCATTACCCTGATCCAGATAACACACTGGTCCCATTACCCTGATCCAGATAACACACTGGTCCCATTACCTTGACCCAAAGAACACTCTGGTCCCATTACCCTGATCCAGATAACACACTGGTCCCATTACCCTGATCCAGATAACACACTGGTCTCATTATGCTGATCCAAATAACACACTGGTCCCATTACCCTGATCCAGATAACACACTGGTCTCATTACCTTGACCCAAAGAACACTCTGGTCCCATTACCCTGATCCAGATAACACACTGGTCCCATTACCCTGATCCAGATAACATACTGGTCCCATTACCTTGACCCAAAGAACACTCTGGTCCCATTACCCTGATCCAGATAACACACTGGTCCCATTACCCTGATCCAGATAACACACTGGTCCCATTACCCTGATCCAGATAACACACTGATCCCTTTACCTTGACACAAAGAACACTCTGGTCCCATTACCCTGATCCAGATAACACACTGGTCCCATTACCCTGATCCAGATAACACACTCGTCCCATTACCTTGATTCCGATAACATTCTGGTCCCATTACCCTGATCCAGATAACACACTGGTCCCATTACCCTGATCCAGATAACACACTGGTCCCATTACCCTGATCCAGATATCACACTGGTCCCATTACCCTGATCCAGATAACACACTGGTCCAATTACCCTGATCCAGATAACACACTGGTCCCATTACCCTGATCCAGATAACACACTGGTCCCATTTCTCTGATCCAGATAACACACTGGTCCCATTACCCTGATCCAGATAACACACTGGTCCCATTACCCTGATCCAGATAACACACTGGTCCCATTACCCTGATCCAGATAACACACTGGTCCCATTACCCTGATCCAGATAACACACTGGTCCCATTGTCCTGATGCAGATAACACTCTGGTCCCATTGCCCTGATCCAGATAACACACTGGTCCCATTACCCTGATCCAGATAACACACTGGTCCCATTACCCTGATCCAGATAACACCCTGGTCCCATTACCCTGATCCATATAACAAACTGGTCCCATTACCCTCATCCAGATAACACACTGGTCCCATTGCCCTGATCCAGATAACACTCTGGTCCCATTACACTGATCCAGATAACACACTGGTCCCATTACCCTGATCCAGATAACACACTGGTCCAATTACCCTGATCCAGATAACACACTGGTCACATTACCCTGATCCAGATAACACACTGGTCCCATTACCCTGATCCAGATAACACACTGGTCCCATTACCCTGATCCAGATAACACACTGGTCCCATTACCTTGACCCAAAGAACACTCTGGTCCCATTACCCTGATCCAGATAACACACTGGTCCCATTACCCTGATCCAGATGACACACTGGTCCCATTACCCTGATCCAGATAACACACTGGTCCCTTTACCTTGACACAAAGAACACTCTGGTCCCATTACCCTGATCCAGATAACACACTGGTCCCATTACCCTGATCCAGATAGCACACTGGTCCCATTACCCTGATCCAGATAACACACTTGTCCCATTACCCTGATCCAGATAACACACTGGTCCCATTACCCTGATCCAGATAACACACTGGTCCCATTACCCTGATCCAGATAACACACTGGTCCCATTACCCTGATCCAGATAACACACTGGTCCTATTACCCTGATCCAGATAACACACTGGTCCCATTACCCTGATCCAGATAACACACTGGTCCCATTACCCTGATCCAGATAACACACTGGTCCCATTACCCTGATCCAGATAACACACTGGTCCCATTGCCCTGATCCAGATAACACACTGGTCCCATTACCTTGACCCAAAGAACACTCTGGTCCCATTACCCTGATCCAGATAACACACTGGTCCCATTACCCTGATCCAGATAACACACTGGTCCCATTACCCTGATCCAGATAACACACTGGTCCCTTTACCTTGACACAAAGAACACTCTGGTCCCATTACCCTGATCCAGATAACACACTGGTCCCATTACCCTGATCCAGATAGCACACTGGTCCCATTACCCTGATCCAGATAACACACTTGTCCCATTACCCTGATCCAGATAACACACTGGTCCCATTACCCTGATCCACATAACACACTGGTCCCATTACCCTGATCCAGATAACACACTGGTCCCATTACCCTGATCCAGATAACACACTGGTCCCATTACCCTGATCCAGATAACACACTGGTCCCATTGTCCTGATGCAGATAACACTCTGGTCCCATTGCCCTGATCCAGATAACACACTGGTCCCATTACCCTGATCCAGATAACACACTGGTCCCATTGCCCTGATCCAGATAACACTCTGGTCCCATTACCCTGATCCAGATAACACACTGGTCCCATTACCCTGATCCAGATAACACTCTGGTCCCATTACTCTGATCCAGATAACACACTGGTCCCATTACCCTGATCCAGATAACTCACTGGTCCCATTACCCTGATCCAGATAACACACTGGTCCCATTACCTTGATCCAGATAACACACTGGTCCCATTACCCTGATCCAGATAACACACTGATCCCATTACCTTGACCCAAAGAACACTCTGGTCACATTACCCTGATCCAGATAACACACTGGTCCCATTACCCTGATCCAGATAACACACTGGTCCCATTACCTTGACACAAAGAACACTCTGGTCCCATTACCCTGATCCAGATAACACACTGGTCCCATTACCCTGATCCAGATAACACACTGGTCCCATTACCTTGACCCAAAGAACACTCTGGTCCCATTACCCTGATCCAGATAACACACTGGTCCCATTACCCTGATCCAGATGACACACTGGTCCCATTACCCTGATCCAGATAACACACTGGTCCCTTTACCTTGACACAAAGAACACTCTGGTCCCATTACCCTGATCCAGATAACACACTGGTCCCATTACCCTGATCCAGATAGCACACTGGTCCCATTACCCTGATCCAGATAACACACTTGTCCCATTACCCTGATCCAGATAACACACTGGTCCCATTACCCTGATCCAGATAACACACTGGTCCCATTACCCTGATCCAGATAACACACTGGTCCCATTACCCTGATCCAGATAACACACTGGTCCTATTACCCTGATCCAGATAACACACTGGTCCCATTACCCTGATCCAGATAACACACTGGTCCCATTACCCTGATCCAGATAACACACTGGTCCCATTACCCTGATCCAGATAACACACTGGTCCCATTGCCCTGATCCAGATAACACACTGGTCCCATTACCTTGACCCAAAGAACACTCTGGTCCCATTACCCTGATCCAGATAACACACTGGTCCCATTACCCTGATCCAGATAACACACTGGTCCCATTACCCTGATCCAGATAACACACTGGTCCCTTTACCTTGACACAAAGAACACTCTGGTCCCATTACCCTGATCCAGATAACACACTGGTCCCATTACCCTGATCCAGATAGCACACTGGTCCCATTACCCTGATCCAGATAACACACTTGTCCCATTACCCTGATCCAGATAACACACTGGTCCCATTACCCTGATCCACATAACACACTGGTCCCATTACCCTGATCCAGATAACACACTGGTCCCATTACCCTGATCCAGATAACACACTGGTCCCATTACCCTGATCCAGATAACACACTGGTCCCATTGTCCTGATGCAGATAACACTCTGGTCCCATTGCCCTGATCCAGATAACACACTGGTCCCATTACCCTGATCCAGATAACACACTGGTCCCATTGCCCTGATCCAGATAACACTCTGGTCCCATTACCCTGATCCAGATAACACACTGGTCCCATTACCCTGATCCAGATAACACACTGGTCCCATTGCCCTGATCCAGATAACACTCTGGTCCCATTACCCTGATCCAGATAACACACTGGTCCCATTACCCTGATCCAGATAACACTCTGGTCCCATTACCCTGATCCAGATAACACACTGGTCCCATTGCCCTGATCCAGATAACACTCTGGTCCCATTACCCTGATCCAGATAACACACTGGTCCCATTACCCTGATCCAGATAACACTCTGGTCCCATTACCCTGATCCAGATAACGCACTGGTCCCATTACCCTGATCCAGATAACTCACTGGTCCCATTAACCTGATCCAGATAACACACTGGTCCCATTACCTTGATCCAGATAACACACTGGTCCCATTACCCTGATCCAGATAACACACTGATCCCATTACCTTGACCCAAAGAACACTCTGGTCCCATTACCCTGATCCAGATAACACACCGGTCCCATTACCCTGATCCAGATAACACACTGGTCCCATTACCTTGACCCAAAGAACACTCTGGTCCCATTACCCTGATCCAGATAACACTCTGGTCCCATTGCCCTGATCCAGATAACACACTGGTCCCATTACCCTGATCCAGATAACACACTGGTCCCATTACCCTGATCCAGATAACACACTGGTCCCATTACCCTGATCCAGATAACACACTGGTCCCATTACCCTGATCCAGTTAACACACTGGTCCCATTGCCCTGATCCAGATAACACTCTGGTCCCATTACCCTGATCCAGATAACACACTGGTCCCATTACCCTGATCCAGATAACACTCTGGTCCCATTACCCTGATCCAGATAACACACTGGTCCCATTACCCTGATCCAGATAACTCACTGGTCCCATTACCCTGATCCAGATAACACACTGGTCCCATTACCTTGATCCAGATAACACACTGGTCCCATTACCCTGATCCAGATAACACACTGATCCCATTACCTTGACCCAAAGAACACTCTGGTCCCATTACCCTGATCCAGATAACACACCGGTCCCATTACCCTGATCCAGATAAAACACTGGTCCCATTACCTTGACCCAAAGAACACTCTGGTCCCATTACCCTGATCCAGATAACACACTGGTCCCATTACCCTGATCCAGATAACACACTGGTCCCATTACGCTGATCCAAATAACACACTGGTCCCATTACCCTGATCCAGATAACACACTGGTCTCATTACCTTGACCCAAAGAACACTCTGGTCCCATTACCCTGATCCAGATAACACACTGGTCCCATTACCCTGATCCAGATAACACACTGGTCCCATTACCCTGATCCAGATAACACACTGGTCCCATTACGCTGATCCAAATAACACACTGGTCCCATTACCCTGATCCAGATAACACACTGGTCTCATTACCTTGACCCAAAGAACACTCTGGTCACATTACCCTGATCCAGATAACACACTGGTCCCATTACCCTGATCCAGATAACATACTGGTCCCATTACCTTGACCCAAAGAACACTCTGGTCCCATTACCCTGATCCAGATAACACACTGGTCCCATTACCCTGATCCAGATAACACACTGGTCCCATTACCCTGATCCAGATAACACACTGGTCCCTTTACCTTGACACAAAGAACACTCTGGTCCCATTACCCTGATCCAGATAACACACTGGTCCCATTACCCTGATCCAGATAACACACTAGTCCCATTACCTTGATTCCGATAACATTCTGGTCCCATTACACTGATCCAGATAACACACTGGTCCCATTACCCTGATCCAGATAACACACTGGTCCCATTACCCTGATCCAGATATCACACTGGTCCCATTACCCTGATCCAGATAACACACTGGTCCCATTACCCTGATCCAGATAACACACTGGTCCCATTACCCTGATCCAGATAACACACTGGTCCCATTTCTCTGATCCAGATAACACACTGGTCCCATTACCCTGATCCAGATAACACACTGGTCCCATTACCCTGATCCAGATAACACACTGGTCCCATTACCCTGATCCAGATAACACACTGGTCCCATTACCCTGATCCAGATAACACACTGGTCCCATTGCCCTGATGCAGATAACACTCTGGTCCCATTGCCCTGATCCAGATAACACACTGGTCCCATTACCCTGATCCAGATAACACACTGGTCCCATTACCCTGATCCAGATAACACACTGGTCCCATTACCCTGATCCATATAACAAACTGGTCCCATTACCCTCATCCAGATAACACACTGGTCCCATTGCCCTGATCCAGATAACACTCTGGTCCCATTACACTGATCCAGATAACACACCGGTCCCATTACCCTGATCCAGATAACACACTGGTCCAATTACCCTGATCCAGATAACACACTGGTCCCATTACCCTGATCCAGATAACACACTGGTCCCATTACCCTGATCCAGATAACACACTGGTCCCATTACCCTGATCCAGATAACACACTGGTCCCATTACCTTGACCCAAAGAACACTCTGGTCCCATTACCCTGATCCAGATAACACACTGGTCCCATTACCCTGATCCAGATAACACACTGGTCCCATTACCCTGATCCAGATAACACACTGGTCCCTTTACCTTGACACAAAGAACACTCTGGTCCCATTACCCTGATCCAGATAACACACTGGTCCCATTACCCTGATCCAGATAGCACACTGGTCCCATTACCCTGATCCAGATAACACACTTGTCCCATTACCCTGATCCAGATAACACACTGGTCCCATTACCCTGATCCAGATAACACACTGGTCCCATTACCCTGATCCAGATAACACACTGGTCCCATTACCCTGATCCAGATAACACACTGGTCCTATTACCCTGATCCAGATAACACACTGGTCCCATTACCCTGATCCAGATAACACACTGGTCCCATTACCCTGATCCAGATAACACACTGGTCCCATTACCCTGATCCAGATAACACACTGGTCCCATTGCCCTGATCCAGATAACACACTGGTCCCATTACCTTGACCCAAAGAACACTCTGGTCCCATTACCCTGATCCAGATAACACACTGGTCCCATTACCCTGATCCAGATAACACACTGGTCTCATTACCCTGATCCAGATAACACACTGGTCCCTTTACCTTGACACAAAGAACACACTGGTCCCATTACCCTGATCCAGATAACACACTGGTCCCATTACCCTGATCCAGATAGCACACTGGTCCCATTACCCTGATCCAGATAACACACTTGTCCCATTACCCTGATCCAGATAACACACTGGTCCCATTACCCTGATCCACATAACACACTGGTCCCATTACCCTGATCCAGATAACACACTGGTCCCATTACCCTGATCCAGATAACACACTGGTCCCATTACCCTGATCCAGATAACACACTGGTCCCATTACCCTGATCCAGATAACACACTGGTCCCATTACCCTGATCCAGATAACACACTGGTCCCATTACCCTGATCCAGATAACACACTGGTCCCATTACCCTGATCCAGATAACACACTGGTCCCATTACCCTGATCCAGATAACACACTGGTCCCTTTACCTTGACACAAAGAACACTCTGGTCCCATTACCCTGATCCAGATAACACACTGGTCCCATTACCCTGATCCAGATAACACACTGGTCCCATTACCCTGATCCAGATAACACACTGGTCCCATTACCCTGATCCAGATAACACACTGGTCCCATTACCCTGATCCAGATAACACACTGGTCCCATTACCTTGACCCAAAGAATACTCTGGTCCCATTACCCTGATCCAGATAACACACTGGTCCCATTACCCTGATCCAGATAACACACTGGTCCCTTTACCTTGACACAAAGAACACTCTGGTCCCATTACCCTGATCCAGATAACACACTGGTCCCATTACCCTGATCCAGATAACACACTGGTCCCATTACCCTGATTCAGATAACACACTGGTCTCATTACCTTGACCCAAAGAACACTCTGGTCCCATTACCCTGATCCAGATAACACACTGGTCCTATTACCCTGATCCAGATAACACACTGGTCCCATTACCTTGACCCAAAGAACACTCTGGTCCCATTACCCTGATCCAGATAACACACTGGTCCCATTACCCTGATCCAGATAACACACTGGTCCCATTACCCTGATGCAGATAACACACTGGTCCTTTTACCTTGACCCAAAGAACACTCTGGTCCGATTACCCTGATCCAGATAACACACTGGTCCCATTCCCCTGATACAGATAACACACTGGTCCCATTGCCCTGATCCAGATAACACACTGGTCCCATTACCTTGACCCAAAGAACACTCTGGTCCCATTACCCTGATCCAGATAACATACTGGTCCCATTACCCTGATCCAGATAACACACTGGTCCCATTACCTTGATTCCGATAACATACTGGTCCCATTACCCTGATCCAGATAACACACTGGTCCCATTACCCTGATCCAGATAACACACTTGTCCTATTACCCTGATCCAGATATCACACTGGTCCCATTACACTGATCCAGATAACACACTGGTCCCATTACCCTGATCCAGATAACACACTGGTCCCATTACCCTGATCCAGATAACACACTGGTCCCATTACCCTGATCCAGATAACACACTGGTCCCATTACCCTGATCCAGATAACACACTGGTCCCTTTACCCTGATCCAGATAACACACTGGTCCCATTACCCTGATCCAGATAACACTCTGGTCCCATTGCCCTGATCCAGATAACACACTGGTCCCATTACCCTGATCCAGATAACACACTGGTCCCATTACCCTGATCCAGATAACACACTGGTCCCATTACCCTGATCCAGATAACAAACTGGTCCCATTACCTTCATCCAGATAACACACTGGTCCCATTGCCCTGATCCAGATAACACTCTGGTCCCATTACACTGATCCAGATAACACACTGGTCCCATTACCCTGATCCAGATAACACACTGGTCCCATTACCCTGATCCAGATAACACACTGGTCCCATTTCCCTGATCCAGATAACACACTGGTCCCATTACCTTGATTCCGATAACATACTGGTCCCATTACCCTGATCCAGATAACACACTGGTCCCATTACCCTGATCCAGATAACACACTTGTCCTATTACCCTGATCCAGATATCACACTGGTCCCATTACACTGATCCAGATAACACACTGGTCCCATTACCCTGATCCAGATAACACACTGGTCCCATTACCCTGATCCAGATAACACACTGGTCCCATTACCCTGATCCAGATAACACACTGGTCCCATTACCCTGATCCAGATAACACACTGGTCCCTTTACCCTGATCCAGATAACACACTGGTCCCATTACCCTGATCCAGATAACACTCTGGTCCCATTGCCCTGATCCAGATAACACACTGGTCCCATTACCCTGATCCAGATAACACACTGGTCCCATTACCCTGATCCAGATAACACACTGGTCCCATTACCCTGATCCAGATAACAAACTGGTCCCATTACCTTCATCCAGATAACACACTGGTCCCATTGCCCTGATCCAGATAACACTCTGGTCCCATTACACTGATCCAGATAACACACTGGTCCCATTACCCTGATCCAGATAACACACTGGTCCCATTACCCTGATCCAGATAACACACTGGTCCATTTCCCTGATCCAGATAACACACTGGTCCCATTACCCTGATCCAGATAACACACTGGTCCCATTACCCTGATCCAGATAGCACACTGGTCCCATTACCCTGATCCAGATAACACACTGGTCCCATTACCCTGATCCAGATAACACACTGGTCCCATTACCCTGATCCAGATAACACACTGGTCCCATTGCCCAGATCCAGATAACACACTGGTCCCAATACCTGATCCAGATAACACACTGGTCCCAGTACCCTGATCCAGATAACACACTGGTTCCATTACCCTGATCCAGATAACACACTGGTCCCATTACCCTGATCCAGATAACACACTGGTTCCACTACCCTGATCCAGATAACGCACTGGTCCCATTACCTTGACCCGAAGAACACTCTGGTACCATTACCCTGATACAGATAACTCACTGGTCCCATTACCCTGATCCAGATAACACACTGGTCCCATTACCCTGATCCAGATAACACACTGGTCCCATTACCCTGATCCAGATAACACACTTGTCCCATTACCCTGATCCAGATAACACACTGGTCCCATTACCCTGATCCAGATAACACACTGGTCCCATTACCCTGATCCAGGTAACACACTGGTCCCATTACCTTGACCCAAGGAACACTCTGGTCCCATTACCCTGATCCAGATAACACACTGGTCCCATTACCCTGATCCAGATAACACACTGGTCTCATTACCTTGACCCAAAGAACACTCTGGTCCCATTACCCTGATCCAGAAAACACACTGGTCCCATTACTTTCACCCAAGGAACACTCTTGTCCCATTACCCTGATCCAGATAACACACTGGTCCCATTACCCTGATCCAGATAACACACTGGTCCCATTACCCTGATCCAGATAACACACTGGTCCCATTACCCTGATCCAGATAACACACTGGTCCCATTACCCTGATCCAGATAACACACTGGTCCCATTACCCTGATCCAGATAACACACTGGTCCCATTACCCTGATCCAGATAACACACTGGTCCCATTACCCTGATCCAGATAACACACTGGTCCCATTACCCTGATCAAGATAACACACTGGTCCCATTGCCCTGATCCAGATAACACTCTGGTCCCATTACCCTGATCCAGATAACACACTGGTCCCATTACCCTGATCCAGATAACACACTGGTCCCATTACCCTGATCCAGATAACACACTGGTCCCATTACCCTGATCCAGATAACACACTGGTCCCATTCCCCTGATACAGATAACACACTGGTCCCATTGCCCTGATCCAGATAACACACTGGTCCCATTACCTTGACCCAAAGAACACTCTGGTCCCATTACCCTGATCCAGATAACACACTGGTCCCATTACCCTGATCCAGATAACACACTGGTCCCATTACCCTGATCCAGATAACACACTGGTCCCTTTACCTTGACACAAAGAACACTCTGGTCCCATTCCCCTGATCCAGATAACACACTGGTCCCATTACCCTGATCCAGATAACACACTGGTCCCATTACCCTGATCAAGATAACACACTGGTCCCATTGCCCTGATCCAGATAACACTCTGGTCCCATTACCCTGATCCAGATAACACACTGGTCCCATTACCCTGATCCAGATAACACACTGGTCCCATTACCCTGATCCAGATAACACACTGGTCCCATTACCCTGATCCAGATAACACACTGGTCCCATTCCCCTGATACAGATAACACACTGGTCCCATTGCCCTGATCCAGATAACACACTGGTCCCATTACCCTGATCCAGATAACAAACTGGTCCCATTACCTTCATCCAGATAACACACTGGTCCCATTGCCCTGATCCAGATAACACTCTGGTCCCATTACACTGATCCAGATAACACACTGGTCCCATTACCCTGATCCAGATAACACACTGGTCCCATTACCCTGATCCAGATAACACACTGGTCCCATTTCCCTGATCCAGATAACACACTGGTCCCATTACCCTGATCCAGATAACACACTGGTCCCATTACCCTGATCCAGATAGCACACTGGTCCCATTACCCTGATCCAGATAACACACTGGTCCCATTACCCTGATCCAGATAACACACTGGTCCCATTACCCTGATCCAGATAACACACTGGTCCCATTGCCCAGATCCAGATAACACACTGGTCCCAATACCCTGATCCAGATAACACACTGGTCCCAGTACCCTGATCCAGATAACACACTGGTTCCATTACCCTGATCCAGATAACACACTGGTCCCATTACCCTGATCCAGATAACACACTGGTTCCACTACCCTGATCCAGATAACGCACTGGTCCCATTACCTTGACCCGAAGAACACTCTGGTACCATTACCCTGATACAGATAACTCACTGGTCCCATTACCCTGATCCAGATAACACACTGGTCCCATTACCCTGATCCAGATAACACACTGGTCCCATTACCCTGATCCAGATAACACACTTGTCCCATTACCCTGATCCAGATAACACACTGGTCCCATTACCCTGATCCAGATAACACACTGGTCCCATTACCCTGATCCAGGTAACACACTGGTCCCATTACCTTGACCCAAGGAACACTCTGGTCCCATTACCCTGATCCAGATAACACACTGGTCCCATTACCCTGATCCAGATAACACACTGGTCTCATTACCTTGACCCAAAGAACACTCTGGTCCCATTACCCTGATCCAGAAAACACACTGGTCCCATTACTTTCACCCAAGGAACACTCTTGTCCCATTACCCTGATCCAGATAACACACTGGTCCCATTACCCTGATCCAGATAACACACTGGTCCCATTACCCTGATCCAGATAACACACTGGTCCCATTACCCTGATCCAGATAACACACTGGTCCCATTACCCTGATCCAGATAACACACTGGTCCCATTACCCTGATCCAGATAACACACTGGTCCCATTACCCTGATCCAGATAACACACTGGTCCCATTACCCTGATCCAGATAACACACTGGTCCCATTACCCTGATCAAGATAACACACTGGTCCCATTGCCCTGATCCAGATAACACTCTGGTCCCATTACCCTGATCCAGATAACACACTGGTCCCATTACCCTGATCCAGATAACACACTGGTCCCATTACCCTGATCCAGATAACACACTGGTCCCATTACCCTGATCCAGATAACACACTGGTCCCATTCCCCTGATACAGATAACACACTGGTCCCATTGCCCTGATCCAGATAACACACTGGTCCCATTACCTTGACCCAAAGAACACTCTGGTCCCATTACCCTGATCCAGATAACACACTGGTCCCATTACCCTGATCCAGATAACACACTGGTCCCATTACCCTGATCCAGATAACACACTGGTCCCTTTACCTTGACACAAAGAACACTCTGGTCCCATTCCCCTGATCCAGATAACACACTGGTCCCATTACCCTGATCCAGATAACACACTGGTCCCATTACCCTGATCAAGATAACACACTGGTCCCATTGCCCTGATCCAGATAACACTCTGGTCCCATTACCCTGATCCAGATAACACACTGGTCCCATTACCCTGATCCAGATAACACACTGGTCCCATTACCCTGATCCAGATAACACACTGGTCCCATTACCCTGATCCAGATAACACACTGGTCCCATTCCCCTGATACAGATAACACACTGGTCCCATTGCCCTGATCCAGATAACACACTGGTCCCATTACCTTGACCCAAAGAACACTCTGGTCCCATTACCCTGATCCAGATAACACACTGGTCCCATTACCCTGATCCAGATAACACACTGGTCCCATTACCCTGATCCAGATAACACACTGGTCCCTTTACCTTGACACAAAGAACACTCTGGTCCCATTACCCTGATCCAGATAACACACTGGTCCCATTACCCTGATCCAGATAGCACACTGGTCCCATTACCCTGATCCAGATAACACACTTGTCCCATTACCCTGATCCAGATAACACACTGGTCCCATTACCCTGATCCACATAACACACTGGTCCCATTACCCTGATCCAGATAACACACTGGTCCCATTACCCTGATCCAGATAACACACTGGTCCCATTACCCTGATCCAGATAACACACTGGTCCCATTACCCTGATCCAGATAACACACTGGTCCCATTACCCTGATCCAGATAACACACTGGTCCCATTACCCTGATCCAGATAACACACTGGTCCCATTGCCCTGATCCAGATAACACTCTGGTCCCATTACCCTGATCCAGATAACACACTGGTCCCATTACCCTGATCCAGATAACACTCTGGTCCCATTACCCTGATCCAGATAACACACTGGTCCCATTACCCTGATCCAGATAACTCACTGGTCCCATTACCCTGATCCAGATAACACACTGGTCCCATTACCTTGATCCAGATAACACACTGGTCCCATTACCCTGATCCAGATAACACACTGATCCCATTACCTTGACCCAAAGAACACTCTGGTCCCATTACCCTGATCCAGATAACACACTGGTCCCATTACCCTGATCCAGATAACACACTGGTCCCATTACCTTGACCCAAAGAACACTCTGGTCCCATTACCCTGATCCAGATAACACACTGGTCCCATTACCCTGATCCAGATAACACACTGGTCTCATTACGCTGATCCAAATAACACACTGGTCCCATTACCCTGATCCAGATAACACACTGGTCTCATTACCTTGACCCAAAGAACACTCTGGTCCCATTACCCTGATCCAGATAACACACTGGTCCCATTACCCTGATCCAGATAACATTCTGGTCCCATTACCTTGACCCAAAGAACACTCTGGTCCCATTACCCTGATCCAGATAACACACTGGTCCCATTACACTGATCCAGATAACACACTGGTCCCATTACCCTGATCCAGATAACACACTGGTCCCTTTACCTTGACACAAAGAACACTCTGGTCCCATTACCCTGATCCAGATAACACACTGGTCCCATTACCCTGATCCAGATAACACACTCGTCCCATTACCTTGATTCCGATAACATTCTGGTCCCATTACCCTGATCCAGATAACACACTGGTCCCATTACCCTGATCCAGATAACACACTGGTCCCATTACCCTGATCCAGATATCACACTGGTCCCATTACCCTGATCCAGATAACACACTGGTCCCATTACCCTGATCCAGATAACACACTGGTCCCATTACCCTGATCCAGATAACACACTGGTCCCATTACCCTGATCCAGATAACACACTGGTCCCATTACCCTGATCCAGATAACACACTGGTCCCATTACCCTGATCCAGATAACACACTGGTCCCATTACCCTGATCCAGATAACACACTGGTCCCATTACCCTGATCAAGATAACACACTGGTCCCATTGCCCTGATCCAGATAACACTCTGGTCCCATTACCCTGATCCAGATAACACACTGGTCCCATTACCCTGATCCAGATAACACACTGGTCCCATTACCCTGATCCAGATAACACACTGGTCCCATTACCCTGATCCAGATAACACACTGGTCTCATTACGCTGATCCAAATAACACACTGGTCCCATTACCCTGATCCAGATAACACACTGGTCTCATTACCTTGACCCAAAGAACACTCTGGTCCCATTACCCTGATCCAGATAACACACTGGTCCCATTACCCTGATCCAGATAACATTCTGGTCCCATTACCTTGACCCAAAGAACACTCTGGTCCCATTACCCTGATCCAGATAACACACTGGTCCCATTACACTGATCCAGATAACACACTGGTCCCATTACCCTGATCCAGATAACACACTGGTCCCTTTACCTTGACACAAAGAACACTCTGGTCCCATTACCCTGATCCAGATAACACACTGGTCCCATTACCCTGATCCAGATAACACACTCGTCCCATTACCTTGATTCCGATAACATTCTGGTCCCATTACCCTGATCCAGATAACACACTGGTCCCATTACCCTGATCCAGATAACACACTGGTCCCATTACCCTGATCCAGATATCACACTGGTCCCATTACCCTGATCCAGATAACACACTGGTCCCATTACCCTGATCCAGATAACACACTGGTCCCATTACCCTGATCCAGATAACACACTGGTCCCATTACCCTGATCCAGATAACACACTGGTCCCATTACCCTGATCCAGATAACACACTGGTCCCATTACCCTGATCCAGATAACACACTGGTCCCATTACCCTGATCCAGATAACACACTGGTCCCATTACCCTGATCAAGATAACACACTGGTCCCATTGCCCTGATCCAGATAACACTCTGGTCCCATTACCCTGATCCAGATAACACACTGGTCCCATTACCCTGATCCAGATAACACACTGGTCCCATTACCCTGATCCAGATAACACACTGGTCCCATTACCCTGATCCAGATAACACACTGGTCCCATTCCCCTGATACAGATAACACACTGGTCCCATTGCCCTGATCCAGATAACACACTGGTCCCATTACCTTGACCCAAAGAACACTCTGGTCCCATTACCCTGATCCAGATAACACACTGGTCCCATTACCCTGATCCAGATAACACACTGGTCCCATTACCCTGATCCAGATAACACACTGGTCCCTTTACCTTGACACAAAGAACACTCTGGTCCCATTACCCTGATCCAGATAACACACTGGTCCCATTACCCTGATCCAGATAACACACTGGTCCCATTACCTTGACCCAAAGAACACTCTGGTCCCATTACCCTGATCCAGATAACACACTGGTCCCATTACCCTGATCCAGATAACACACTGGTCTCATTACGCTGATCCAAATAACACACTGGTCCCATTACCCTGATCCAGATAACACACTGGTCCCATTACCCTGATCCAGATAACACACTGGTCCCATTGCCCTGATCCAGATAACACTCTGGTCCCATTACCCTGATCCAGATAACACACTGGTCCCATTACCCTGATCCAGATAACACACTGGTCCCATTACCCTGATCCAGATAACACACTGGTCCCATTACCCTGATCCAGATAACACACTGGTCCCATTACCCTGATCCAGATAACACACTGGTCCCATTACCCTGATCCAGATAACACACTGGTCCCATTGCCCTGATCCAGATAACACTCTGGTCCCATTACCCTGATCCAGATAACACACTGGTCCCATTACCCTGATCCAGATAACACTCTGGTCCCATTACCCTGATCCAGATAACACACTGGTCCCATTACCCTGATCCAGATAACTCACTGGTCCCATTACCCTGATCCAGATAACACACTGGTCCCATTACCTTGATCCAGATAACACACTGGTCCCATTACCCTGATCCAGATAACACACTGATCCCATTACCTTGACCCAAAGAACACTCTGGTCCCATTACCCTGATCCAGATAACACACTGGTCCCATTACCCTGATCCAGATAACACACTGGTCCCATTACCTTGACCCAAAGAACACTCTGGTCCCATTACCCTGATCCAGATAACACACTGGTCCCATTACCCTGATCCAGATAACACACTGGTCTCATTACGCTGATCCAAATAACACACTGGTCCCATTACCCTGATCCAGATAACACACTGGTCTCATTACCTTGACCCAAAGAACACTCTGGTCCCATTACCCTGATCCAGATAACACACTGGTCCCATTACCCTGATCCAGATAACATTCTGGTCCCATTACCTTGACCCAAAGAACACTCTGGTCCCATTACCCTGATCCAGATAACACACTGGTCCCATTACACTGATCCAGATAACACACTGGTCCCATTACCCTGATCCAGATAACACACTGGTCCCTTTACCTTGACACAAAGAACACTCTGGTCCCATTACCCTGATCCAGATAACACACTGGTCCCATTACCCTGATCCAGATAACACACTCGTCCCATTACCTTGATTCCGATAACATTCTGGTCCCATTACCCTGATCCAGATAACACACTGGTCCCATTACCCTGATCCAGATAACACACTGGTCCCATTACCCTGATCCAGATAACACACTGGTCCCATTACCCTGATCCAGATAACACACTGGTCCCATTACCCTGATCCAGATAACACACTGGTCCCATTACCCTGATCCAGATAACACACTGGTCCCATTACCCTGATCCAGATAACACACTGGTCCCATTACCCTGATCCAGATAACACACTGGTCCCATTGCCCTGATCCAGATAACACTCTGGTCCCATTACCCTGATCCAGATAACACACTGGTCCCATTACCCTGATCCAGATAACACTCTGGTCCCATTACCCTGATCCAGATAACACACTGGTCCCATTACCCTGATCCAGATAACTCACTGGTCCCATTACCCTGATCCAGATAACACACTGGTCCCATTACCTTGATCCAGATAACACACTGGTCCCATTACCCTGATCCAGATAACACACTGATCCCATTACCTTGACCCAAAGAACACTCTGGTCCCATTACCCTGATCCAGATAACACACTGGTCCCATTACCCTGATCCAGATAACACACTGGTCCCATTACCTTGACCCAAAGAACACTCTGGTCCCATTACCCTGATCCAGATAACACACTGGTCCCATTACCCTGATCCAGATAACACACTGGTCTCATTACGCTGATCCAAATAACACACTGGTCCCATTACCCTGATCCAGATAACACACTGGTCTCATTACCTTGACCCAAAGAACACTCTGGTCCCATTACCCTGATCCAGATAACACACTGGTCCCATTACCCTGATCCAGATAACATTCTGGTCCCATTACCTTGACCCAAAGAACACTCTGGTCCCATTACCCTGATCCAGATAACACACTGGTCCCATTACACTGATCCAGATAACACACTGGTCCCATTACCCTGATCCAGATAACACACTGGTCCCTTTACCTTGACACAAAGAACACTCTGGTCCCATTACCCTGATCCAGATAACACACTGGTCCCATTACCCTGATCCAGATAACACACTCGTCCCATTACCTTGATTCCGATAACATTCTGGTCCCATTACCCTGATCCAGATAACACACTGGTCCCATTACCCTGATCCAGATAACACACTGGTCCCATTACCCTGATCCAGATATCACACTGGTCCCATTACCCTGATCCAGATAACACACTGGTCCCATTACCCTGATACAGATAACACACTGGTCCCATTACCCTGATCCAGATAACACACTGGTCCCATTTCTCTGATCCAGATAACACACTGGTCCCATTACCCTGATCCAGATAAAACACTGGTCCCATTACCCTGATCCAGATAACACACTGGTCCCATTACCCTGATCCAGATAACACACTGGTCCCATTACCCTGATCCAGATAACACACTGGTCCCATTGTCCTGATGCAGATAACACTCTGGTCCCATTGCCCTGATCCAGATAACACACTGGTCCCATTACCCTGATCCAGATAACACACTGGTCCCATTACCCTGATCCAGATAACACCCTGGTCCCATTACCCTGATCCATATAACAAACTGGTCCCATTACCCTCATCCAGATAACACACTGGTCCCATTGCCCTGATCCAGATAACACTCTGGTCCCATTACACTGATCCAGATAACACACTGGTCCCATTACCCTGATCCAGATAACACACTGGTCCAATTACCCTGATCCAGATAACACACTGGTCCCATTACCCTGATCCAGATAACACACTGGTCCCATTACCCTGATCCAGATAACACACTGGTCCCATTACCCTGATCCAGATAACACACTGGTCCCATTACCTTGACCCAAAGAACACTCTGGTCCCATTACCCTGATCCAGATAACACACTGGTCCCATTACCCTGATCCAGATGACACACTGGTCCCATTACCCTGATCCAGATAACACACTGGTCCCTTTACCTTGACACAAAGAACACTCTGGTCCCATTACCCTGATCCAGATAACACACTGGTCCCATTACCCTGATCCAGATAGCACACTGGTCCCATTACCCTGATCCAGATAACACACTTGTCCCATTACCCTGATCCAGATAACACACTGGTCCCATTACCCTGATCCAGATAACACACTGGTCCCATTACCCTGATCCAGATAACACACTGGTCCCATTACCCTGATCCAGATAACACACTGGTCCTATTACCCTGTCCAGATAACACACTGGTCCCATTACCCTGATCCAGATAACACACTGGTCCCATTACCCTGATCCAGATAACACACTGGTCCCATTACCCTGATCCAGATAACACACTGGTCCCATTGCCCTGATCCAGATAACACACTGGTCCCATTACCTTGACCCAAAGAACACTCTGGTCCCATTACCCTGATCCAGATAACACACTGGTCCCATTACCCTGATCCAGATAACACACTGGTCCCATTACCCTGATCCAGATAACACACTGGTCCCTTTACCTTGACACAAAGAACACTCTGGTCCCATTACCCTGATCCAGATAACACACTGGTCCCATTACCCTGATCCAGATAGCACACTGGTCCCATTACCCTGATCCAGATAACACACTGGTCCCATTACCCTGATCCAGATAACACACTGGTCCCATTACCTTGATCCAGATAACACTCTGGTCCCATTACCCTGATCCAGATAACACACTGGTCCCATTACCCTGATCCAGATAACACACTGGTCCCATTACCTTGACCCAAAGAACACTCTGGTCCCATTACCCTGATCCAGATAACACTCTGGTCCCATTGCCCTGATCCAGATAACACACTGGTCCCATTACCCTGATCCAGATAACACACTGGTCCCATTACCCTGATCCAGATAACACACTGGTCCCATTACCCTGATCCAGATAACACACTGGTCCCATTATCCTGATCCAGTTAACACACTGGTCCCATTGCCCTGATCCAGATAACACTCTGGTCCCATTACCCTGATCCAGATAACACACTGGTCCCATTACCCTGATCCAGATAACACTCTGGTCCCATTACCCTGATCCAGATAACACACTGGTCCCATTACCCTGATCCAGATAACTCACTGGTCCCATTACCCTGATCCAGATAACACACTGGTCCCATTACCTTGATCCAGATAACACACTGGTCCCATTACCCTGATCCAGATAACACACTGATCCCATTACCTTGACCCAAAGAACACTCTGGTCCCATTACCCTGATCCAGATAACACACTGGTCCCATTACCCTGATCCAGATAAAACGCTGGTCCCATTACCTTGACCCAAAGAACACTCTGGTCCCATTACCCTGATCCAGATAACACACTGGTCCCATTACCCTGATCCAGATAACACACTGGTCCCATTACGCTGATCCAAATAACACACTGGTCCCATTACCCTGATCCAGATAACACACTGGTCTCATTACCTTGACCCAAAGAACACTCTGGTCCCATTACCCTGATCCAGATAACACACTGGTCCCATTACCCTGATCCAGATAACATACTGGTCCCATTACCTTGACCCAAAGAACACTCTGGTCCCATTATCCTGATCCAGATAACACACTGGTCCCATTACCCTGAACCAGATAACACACTGGTCCCATTACCCTGATCCAGATTACACACTGGTCCCTTTACCTTGACACAAAGAACACTCTGGTCCCATTACCCTGATCCAGAATACACACTGGTCCCATTACCCTGATCCAGATAACACACTAGTCCCATTACCTTGATTCCGATAACATTCTGGTCCCATTACCCTGATACAGATAACACACTGGTCCCATTACCCTGATCCAGATAACACACTGGTCCCATTACCCTGATCCAGATATCACACTGGTCCCATTACCCTGATCCCGATAACACACTGGTCCCATTACCCTGATCCAGATAACACACTGGTCCCATTACCCTGATCCAGATAACACACTGGTCCCATTTCTCTGATCCAGATAACACACTGGTCCCATTACCCTGATCCAGATAACACACTGGTCCCATTACCCTGATCCAGATAACACACTGGTCCCATTACCCTGATCCAGATAACACACTGGTCCCATTACCCTGATCCAGATAACACACTGGTCCCATTGCCCTGATGCAGATAACACTCTGCTCCCATTGCCCTGATCCAGATAACACACTGGTCCCATTACCCTGATCCAGATAACACACTGGTCCCATTACCCTGATCCAGATAACACACTGGTCCCATTACCCTGATCCATATAACAAACTGGTCCCATTACCCTCATCCAGATAACACACTGGTCCCATTGCCCTGATCCAGATAACACTCTGGTCCCATTACACTGATCCAGATAACACACTGGTCCCATTACCCTGATCCAGATAACACACTGGTCCAATTACCCTGATCCAGATAACACACTGGTCCCATTACCCTGATCCAGATAACACACTGGTCCCATTACCCTGATCCAGATAACACACTGGTCCCATTACCCTGATCCAGATAACACACTGGTCCCATTACCCTGATCCATATAACAAACTGGTCCCATTACCCTCATCCAGATAACACACTGGTCCCATTGCCCTGATCCAGATAACACTCTGGTCCCATTACACTGATCCAGATAACACACTGGTCCCATTACCCTGATCCAGATAACACACTTGTCCCATTACCCTGATCCAGATAACACACTGGTCCCATTACCCTGATCCACATAACACACTGGTCCCATTACCCTGATCCAGATAACACACTGGTCCCATTACCCTGATCCAGATAACACACTGGTCCCATTACCTTGATCCAGATAACACACTGGTCCCATTACCCTGATCCAGATAACACACTGATCCCATTACCTTGACCCAAAGAACACTCTGGTCCCATTACCCTGATCCAGATAACACACTGGTCCCATTACCCTGATCCAGATAACACACTGGTCCCATTACCTTGACCCAAAGAACACTCTGGTCCCATTACCCTGATCCAGATAACACTCTGGTCCCATTGCCCTGATCCAGATAACACACTGGTCCCATTACCCTGATCCAGATAACACACTGGTCCCATTACCCTGATCCAGATAACACACTGGTCCCATTACCCTGATCCAGATAACACACTGGTCCCATTATCCTGATCCAGTTAACACACTGGTCCCATTGCCCTGATCCAGATAACACTCTGGTCCCATTACCCTGATCCAGATAACACACTGGTCCCATTACCCTGATCCAGATAACACTCTGGTCCCATTACCCTGATCCAGATAACACACTGGTCCCATTACCCTGATCCAGATAACTCACTGGTCCCATTACCCTGATCCAGATAACACACTGGTCCCATTACCTTGATCCAGATAACACACTGGTCCCATTACCCTGATCCAGATAACACACTGATCCCATTACCTTGACCCAAAGAACACTCTGGTCCCATTACCCTGATCCAGATAACACACTGGTCCCATTACCCTGATCCAGATAAAACACTGGTCCCATTACCTTGACCCAAAGAACACTCTGGTCCCATTACCCGGATCCAGATAACACACTGGTCCCATTACCCTGATCCAGATAACACACTGGTCCCATTACGCTGATCCAAATAACACACTGGTCCCATTACCCTGATCCAGATAACACACTGGTCTCATTACCTTGACCCAAAGAACACTCTGGTCCCATTACCCTGATCCAGATAACACACTGGTCCCATTACCCTGATCCAGATAACATACTGGTCCCATTACCTTGACCCAAAGAACACTCTGGTCCCATTATCCTGATCCAGATAACACACTGGTCCCATTACCCTGAACCAGATAACACACTGGTCCCATTACCCTGATCCAGATTACACACTGGTCCCTTTACCTTGACACAAAGAACACTCTGGTCCCATTACCCTGATCCAGAATACACACTGGTCCCATTACCCTGATCCAGATAACACACTAGTCCCATTACCTTGATTCCGATAACATTCTGGTCCCATTACCCTGATCCAGATAACACACTGGTCCCATTACCCTGATCCAGATAACACACTGGTCCCATTACCCTGATCCAGATATCACACTGGTCCCATTACCCTGATCCCGATAACACACTGGTCCCATTACCCTGATCCAGATAACACACTGGTCCCATTACCCTAATCCAGATAACACACTGGTCCCATTTCTCTGATCCAGATAACACACTGGTCCCATTACCCTGATCCAGATAACACACTGGTCCCATTACCCTGATCCAGATAACACACTGGTCCCATTACCCTGATCCAGATAACACACTGGTCCCATTACCCTGATCCAGATAACACACTGGTCCCATTGCCCTGATGCAGATAACACTCTGCTCCCATTGCCCTGATCCAGATAACACACTGGTCCCATTACCCTGATCCAGATAACACACTGGTCCCATTACCCTGATCCAGATAACACACTCGTCCCATTACCCTGATCCATATAACAAACTGGTCCCATTACCCTCATCCAGATAACACACTGGTCCCATTGCCCTGATCCAGATAACACTCTGGTCCCATTACACTGATCCAGATAACACACTGGTCCCATTACCCTGATCCAGATAACACACTGGTCCAATTACCCTGATCCAGATAACACACTGGTCCCATTACCCTGATCCAGATAACACACTGGTCCCATTACCCTGATCCAGATAACACACTGGTCCCATTACCCTGATCCAGATAACACACTGGTCCCATTACCTTGACCCAAAGAACACTCTGGTCCCATTACCCTGATCCAGATAACACACTGGTCCCATTACCCTGATCCAGATAACACACTGGTCCCATTACCCTGATCCAGATAACACACTGGTCCCTTTACCTTGACACAAAGAACACTCTGGTCCCATTACCCTGATCCAGATAACACACTGGTCCCATTACCCTGATCCAGATAGCACACTGGTCCCATTACCCTGATCCAGATAACACACTTGTCCCATTACCCTGATCCAGATAACACACTGGTCCCATTACCCTGATCCAGATAACACACTGGTCCCATTACCCTGATCCAGATAACACACTGGTCCCATTACCCTGATCCAGATAACACACTGGTCCCATTACCCTGATCCAGATAACACACTGGTCCCATTACCCTGATCCAGATAACACACTGGTCCCATTACCCTGATCCAGATAACACACTGGTCCCATTACCCTGATCCAGATAACACACTGGTCCCATTGCCCTGATCCAGATAACACTCTGGTCCCATTACCCTGATCCAGATAACACACTGGTCCCATTACCCTAATCCAGATAACACACTGGTCCCATTACCCTGATCCAGATAACACACTGGTCCCATTACCCTGATCCAGATAACTCACTGGTCACATTACCCTGATCCAGATAACACACTGGTCCCATTACCTTGATCCAGATAACACACTGGTCCCATTACCCTGATCCAGATAACACACTGATCCCATTGCCCTGATCCAGATAACACACTGGTCCCATTACCCTGATCCAGATAACACACTGGTCCCATTACCCTGATCCAGATAACACACTGGTCCCATTACCCTGATCCATATAACAAACTGGTCCCATTACCCTCATCCAGATAACACACTGGTCCCATTGCCCTGATCCAGATAACACTCTGGTCCCATTACACTGATCCAGATAACACACTGGTCCCATTACCCTGATCCAGATAACACACTGGTCCAATTACCCTGATCCAGATAACACACTGGTCCCATTACCCTGATCCAGATAACACACTGGTCCCATTACCCTGATCCAGATAACACACTGGTCCCATTACCCTGATCCAGATAACACACTGGTCCCATTACCTTGACCCAAAGAACACTCTGGTCCCATTACCCTGATCCAGATAACACACTGGTCCCATTACCCTGATCCAGATAACACACTGGTCCCATTACCCTGATCCAGATAACATACTGGTCCCATTACCTTGACCCAAAGAACACTCTGGTCCCATTATCCTGATCCAGATAACACACTGGTCCCATTACCCTGAACCAGATAACACACTGGTCCCATTACCCTGATCCAGATTACACACTGGTCCCTTTACCTTGACACAAAGAACACTCTGGTCCCATTACCCTGATCCAGAATACACACTGGTCCCATTACCCTGATCCAGATAACACACTAGTCCCATTACCTTGATTCCGATAACATTCTGGTCCCATTACCCTGATCCAGATAACACACTGGTCCCATTACCCTGATCCAGATAACACACTGGTCCCATTACCCTGATCCAGATATCACACTGGTCCCATTACCCTGATCCCGATAACACACTGGTCCCATTACCCTGATCCAGATAACACACTGGTCCCATTACCCTGATCCAGATAACACACTGGTCCCATTTCTCTGATCCAGATAACACACTGGTCCCATTACCCTGATCCAGATAACACACTGGTCCCATTACCCTGATCCAGATAACACACTGGTCCCATTACCCTGATCCAGATAACACACTGGTCCCATTACCCTGATCCAGATAACACACTGGTCCCATTGCCCTGATGCAGATAACACTCTGCTCCCATTGCCCTGATCCAGATAACACACTGGTCCCATTACCCTGATCCAGATAACACACTGGTCCCATTACCCTGATCCAGATAACACACTGGTCCCATTACCCTGATCCATATAACAAACTGGTCCCATTACCCTCATCCAGATAACACACTGGTCCCATTGCCCTGATCCAGATAACACTCTGGTCCCATTACACTGATCCAGATAACACACTGGTCCCATTACCCTGATCCAGATAACACACTGGTCCAATTACCCTGATCCAGATAACACACTGGTCCCATTACCCTGATCCAGATAACACACTGGTCCCATTACCCTGATCCAGATAACACACTGGTCCCATTACCCTGATCCAGATAACACACTGGTCCCATTACCTTGACCCAAAGAACACTCTGGTCCCATTACCCTGATCCAGATAACACACTGGTCCCATTACCCTGATCCAGATAACACACTGTTCCCATTACCCTGATCCAGATAACACACTGGTCCCTTTACCTTGACACAAAGAACACTCTGGTCCCATTACCCTGATCCAGATAACACACTGGTCCCATTACCCTGATCCAGATAGCACACTGGTCCCATTACCCTGATCCAGATAACACACTTGTCCCATTACCCTGATCCAGATAACACACTGGTCCCATTACCCTGATCCAGATAACACACTGGTCCCATTACCCTGATCCAGATAACACACTGGTCCCATTACCCTGATCCAGATAACACACTGGTCCCATTACCCTGATCCAGATAACACACTGGTCCCATTACCCTGATCCAGATAACACACTGGTCCCATTACCCTGATCCAGATAACACACTGGTCCCATTACCCTGATCCAGATAACACACTGGTCCCATTGCCCTGATCCAGATAACACTCTGGTCCCATTACCCTGATCCAGATAACACACTGGTCCCATTACCCTAATCCAGATAACACACTGGTCCCATTACCCTGATCCAGATAACACACTGGTCCCATTACCCTGATCCAGATAACTCACTGGTCCCATTACCCTGATCCAGATAACACACTGGTCCCATTACCTTGATCCAGATAACACACTGGTCCCATTACCCTGATCCAGATAACACACTGATCCCATTGCCCTGATCCAGATAACACACTGGTCCCATTACCCT
The DNA here is from genome assembly GCF_030144855.1 of Hypanus sabinus. Taxonomy (NCBI): domain Eukaryota; kingdom Metazoa; phylum Chordata; class Chondrichthyes; order Myliobatiformes; family Dasyatidae; genus Hypanus; species Hypanus sabinus. Next base: position 91,374 of record NW_026779035.1, read on the forward strand.
GATCCAGATAACACACTGGTCCCATTACCCTGATCCAGATAACACACTGGTCCCATTACCCTGATCCATATAACAAACTGGTCCCATTACCCTCATCCAGATAACACACTGGTCCCATTGCCCTGATCCAGATAACACTCTGGTCCCATTACACTGATCCAGATAACACACTGGTCCCATTACCCTGATCCAGATAACACACTGGTCCAATTACCCTGATCCAGATAACACACTGGTCCCATTACCCTGATCCAGATAACACACTGGTCCCATTACCCTGATCCAGATAACACACTGGTCCCATTACCCTGATCCAGATAACACACTGGTCCCATTACCTTGACCCAAAGAACACTCTGGTCCCATTACCCTGATCCAGATAACACACTGGTCCCATTACCCTGATCCAGATAACACACTGGTCCCATTACCCTGATCCAGATAACACACTGGTCCCTTTACCTTGACACAAAGAACACTCTGGTCCCATTACCCTGATCCAGATAACACACTGGTCCCATTACCCTGATCCAGATAGCACACTGGTCCCATTACCCTGATCCAGATAACACACTTGTCCCATTACCCTGATCCAGATAACACACTGGTCCCATTACCCTGATCCAGATAACACACTGGTCCCATTACCCTGATCCAGATAACACACTGGTCCCATTACCCTGATCCAGATAACACACTGGTCCCATTACCCTGATCCAGATAACACACTGGTCCCATTACCCTGATCCAGATAACACACTGGTCCCATTACCCTGATCCAGATAACACACTGGTCCCATTACCCTGATCCAGATAACACACTGGTCCCATTGCCCTGATCCAGATAACACTCTGGTCCCATTACCCTGATCCAGATAACACACTGGTCCCATTACCCTGATCCAGATAACACACTGGTCCCATTACCCCGATCCAGATAACACACTGGTCCCATTACACTGATCCAGATAACTCACTGGTCCCATTACCCTGATCCAGATAACACACTGGTCCCATTACCTTGATCCAGATAACACACTGGTCCCATTACCCTGATCCAGATAACACACTGATCCCATTACCTTGACCCAAAGAACACTCTGGTCCCATTACCCTGATCCAGATAACACACTGGTCCCATTACCCTGATCCAGATAACACGCTGGTCCCATTACCTTGACCCAAAGAACACTCTGGTCCCATTACCCTGATCCAGATAACACACTGGTCCCATTACCCTGATCCAGATAACACACTGGTCCCATTACGCTGATCCAAATAACACACTGGTCCCATTACCCTGATCCAGATAACACACTGGTCTCATTACCTTGACCCAAAGAACACTCTGGTCCCATTACCCTGATCCAGATAACACACTGGTCCCATTACCCTGATCCAGATAACATACTGGTCCCATTACCTTGACCCAAAGAACACTCTGGTCCCATTACCCTGATCCAGATAACACACTGGTCCCATTACCCTGATCCAGATAACACACTGGTCCCATTACCCTGATCCAGATAACACACTGGTCCCTTTACCTTGACACAAAGAACACTCTGGTCCCATTACCCTGATCCAGATAACACACTGGTCCCATTACCCTGATCCAGATAACACACTAGTCCCATTACCTTGATTCCGATAACATTCTGGTCCCATTACCCTGATCCAGATAACACACTGGTCCCATTACCCTGATCCAGATAACACACTGGTCCCATTACCCTGATCCAGATATCACACTGGTCCCATTACCCTGATCCAGATAACACACTGGTCCCATTACCCTGATCCAGATAACACACTGGTCCCATTACCCTGATCCAGATAACACACTGGTCCCATTTCTCTGATCCAGATAACACACTGGTCCCATTACCCTGATCCAGATAACACACTGGTCCCATTACCCTGATCCAGATAACACACTGGTCCCATTACCCTGATCCAGATAACACACTGGTCCCATTACCCTGATCCAGATAACACACTGGTCCCATTGCCCTGATCCAGATAACACTCTGGTCCCATTGCCCTGATCCAGATAACACACTGGTCCCATTACCCTGATCCAGATAACACACTGGTCCCATTACCCTGATCCAGATAACACACTGGTCCCATTACCCTGATCCATATAACAAACTGGTCCCATTACCCTCATCCAGATAACACACTGGTCCCATTGCCCTGATCCAGATAACACTCTGGTCCCATTACACTGATCCAGATAACACACTGGTCCCATTACCCTGATCCAGATAACACACTGGTCCAATTACCGTGATCCAGATAACACACTGGTCCCATTACCCTGATCCAGATAACACACTGGTCCCATTACCCTGATCCAGATAACACACTGGTCCCATTACCCTGATCCAGATAACACACTGGTCCCATTACCCTGATCCAGATAACACACTGGTCCCATTACCCTGATCCAGATAACACACTGGTCCCATTACCTTGATCCAGATAACACACTGGTCCCATTACCCTGATCCAGATAACACACTGGTCCCAATACCCTGATCCAGATAACATACTGGTCCCATTACCCTGATCCAGATAACACACTGGTCCCATTACCCTGATCCAGATAACACACTGGTCCCATTACCCTGATCCAGATAACACACTGGTCCCACTACCCTGATCCAGATAACGCACTGGTCCCATTACCTTGACCCGAAGAACACTCTGGTCCCATTACCCTGATCCAGATAACTCACTGGTCCCATTACCCTGATCCAGATAACACACTGGTCCCATTACCCTGATCCAGATAACACACTGGTCCCATTACCCTGATCCAGATAACACACTGGTCCCATTACCCTGATCCAGATAACACACTGGTCCCATTACCCTGATCCAGATAACACTCTGGTCCCATTACCCTGATCCAGATAACACACTGGTCCCATTCCCCTGACCCAGATAACACACTGGTCCCATTACCCTGATCCAGATAACACACTGGTCCCTTTACCTTGACCCAAAGAACACTCTGGTCCCATTACCCTGATCCAGATAACACACTGGTCCCATTACCCTGATCCAGATAACACACTGGTCCCATCACCGTGATCCAGATAACACACTGGTCCCATTACCCTGATCCAGATAACATACTGGTCCCATTACCCTGATCCAGATAACACACTGGTCCCATTACCTTGACCCAAAGAACACTCTGGTCCCATTACCCTGATCCAGATAACACACTGGTCCCATTACCCTGATCCAGATAACACACTGGTCCCATTACCCTGATCCAGATAACACACTGGTCCCTTTACCTTGACACAAAGAACACTCTGGTCCCATTACCCTGATCCAGATAACACACTGGTCCCATTACCCTGATCCAGATAGCACACTGGTCCCATTACCCTGATCCAGATAACACACTTGTCCCATTACCCTGATCCAGATAACACACTGGTCCCATTACCCTGATCCAGATAACACACTGGTCCCATTACCCTGATCCAGATAACACACTGGTCCCATTACCCTGATCCAGATAACACACTGGTCCCATTACCCTGATCCAGATAACACACTGGTCCCATTACCCTGATCCAGATAACACACTGGTCCCATTACCCTGATCCAGATAACACACTGGTCCCATTACCCTGATCCAGATAACACACTGGTCCCATTACCCTGATCCAGATAACACACTGGTCCCATTACCCTGATCCAGATAACACACTGGTCCCATTACCCCGATCCAGATAACACACTGGTCCCATTACCCTGATCCAGATAACTCACTGGTCCCATTACCCTGATCCAGATAACACACTGGTCCCATTACCTTGATCCAGATAACACACTGGTCCCATTACCCTGATCCAGATAACACACTGATCCCATTACCTTGACCCAAAGAACACTCTGGTCCCATTACCCTGATCCAGATAACACACTGGTCCCATTACCCTGATCCAGATAACACGCTGGTCCCATTACCTTGACCCAAAGAACACTCTGGTCCCATTACCCTGATCCAGATAACACACTGGTCCCATTTCCCTGATCCAGATAACACACTGGTCCCATTACGCTGATCCAAATAACACACTGGTCCCATTACCCTGATCCAGATAACACACTGGTCTCATTACCTTGACCCAAAGAACACTCTGGTCCCATTACCCTGATCCAGATAACACACTGGTCCCATTACCCTGATCCAGATAACACACTGGTCCCATTACCCTGATTCAGATAACACACTGGTCTCATTACCTTGACCCAAAGAACACTCTGGTCCCATTACCCTGATCCAGATAACACACTGGTCCTATTACCCTGATTCAGATAACACACTGGTCCCATTACCCTGATTCAGATAACACACTGGTCTCATTACCTTGACCCAAAGAACACCCTGGTCCCATTACCCTGATCCAGATATCACACTGGTCCCATTACCCTGATCCAGATAACACACTGGTCCTATTACCCTGATCCAGATAACACACTGGTCCCATTACCCTGATCCAGATAACATACTGGTCCCATTACCTTGACCCAAAGAACACTCTGGTCCCATTACCCTGATCCAGATAACACACTGGTCCCATTACCCTGATCCAGATAACACACTGGTCCCATTACCCTGATCCAGATAACACACTAGTCCCATTACCTTGATTCCGATAACATTCTGGTCCCATTACCCTGATCCAGATAACACACTGGTCCCATTACCCTGATCCAGATAACACACTGGTCCCATTACCCTGATCCAGATATCACACTGGTCCCATTACCCTGATCCAGATAACACACTGGTCCCATTACCCTGATCCAGATAACACACTGGTCCCATTACCCTGATCCAGATAACACACTGGTCCCATTTCTCTGATCCAGATAACACACTGGTCCCATTACCCTGATCCAGATAACACACTGGTCCCATTACCCTGATCCAGATAACACACTGGTCCCATTACCCTGATCCAGATAACACACTGGTCCCATTACCCTGATCCAGATAACACACTGGTCCCATTGCCCTGATCCAGATAACACTCTGGTCCCATTGCCCTGATCCAGATAACACACTGGTCCCATTACCCTGATCCAGATAACACACTGGTCCCATTACCCTGATCCAGATAACACACTGGTCCCATTACCCTGATCCATATAACAAACTGGTCCCATTACCCTCATCCAGATAACACACTGGTCCCATTGCCCTGATCCAGATAACACTCTGGTCCCATTACACTGATCCAGAAAACACACTGGTCCCATTACCCTGATCCAGATAACACACTGGTCCAATTACCGTGATCCAGATAACACACTGGTCCCATTACCCTGATCCAGATAACACACTGGTCCCATTACCCTGATCCAGATAACACACTGGTCCCATTACCCTGATCCAGATAACACACTGGTCCCATTACCCTGATCCAGATAACACACTGGTCCCATTACCCTGATCCAGATAACACACTGGTCCCATTACCTTGATCCAGATAACACACTGGTCCCATTACCCTGATCCAGATAACACACTGGTCCCAATACCCTGATCCAGATAACATACTGGTCCCATTACCCTGATCCAGATAACACACTGGTCCCATTACCCTGATCCAGATAACACACTGGTCCCATTACCCTGATCCAGATAACACACTGGTCCCACTACCCTGATCCAGATAACGCACTGGTCCCATTACCTTGACCCGAAGAACACTCTGGTCCCATTACCCTGATCCAGATAACTCACTGGTCCCATTACCCTGATCCAGATAACACACTGGTCCCATTACCCTGATCCAGATAACACACTGGTCCCATTACCCTGATCCAGATAACACACTGGTCCCATTACCCTGATCCAGATAACACACTGGTCCCATTACCCTGATCCAGATAACACACTGGTCTCATTACCTTGACCCAAAGAACACTCTGGTCCCATTACCCTGATCCAGATAACACACTGGTCCCATTCCCCTGACCCAGATAACACACTGGTCCCATTACCCTGATCCAGATAACACACTGGTCCCTTTACCTTGACCCAAAGAACACTCTGGTCCCATTACCCTGATCCAGATAACACACTGGTCCCATTACCCTGATCCAGATAACACACTGGTCCCATCACCCTGATCCAGATAACACACTGGTCCCATTACCCTGATCCAGATAACATACTGGTCCCATTACCCTGATCCAGATAACACACTGGTCCCATTACCCTGATCCAGATAACACACTGGTCCCATTGCCCTGATCCAGATAACACACTGGTCCCATTACCTTGACCCAAAGAACACTCTGGTCCCATTACCCTGATCCAGATAACACACTGGTCCCATTACCCTGATCCAGATAACACACTGGTTCCATTACCCTGATCCCGATAACACACTGGTCCCTTTACCTTGACCCAAAGAACACTCTGGTCCCAGTACCCTGATCCAGATAACACACTGGTCCCATTACCCTGATCCAGATAACACACTGGTCCCATTACCTTGATTCCGATAACATACTGGTCCCATTACCCTGAATCAGATAACACACTGGTCCCATTACCCTGATCCAGATAACACACTGGTCCCATTACCCTGATCCAGATATCACACTGGTCCCATTAACCTGATCCAGATAACACATTGGTCCCATTACCCTGATCCAGATAACACACTGGTCCAATTACCCTGATCCAGATAACACACTAATCCCATTACCCTGATCCAGATAACACACTGGTCCCATTACCCTGATCCAGATAACACACTGATCCCATTACCCTGATCCAGATAACACACTGGTCCCATTACCCTGATCCAGATAACACACTGGTCCCATTACCTTGATCCAGATAACACACTGCTCCCATTACCCTGATCCAGATAACACTCTGGTCCCAATACCCTGATCCAGATAACACACTGGTACCATTTCCCTGATCCAGATAACACACTGGTCCCATTACCCTGATCCAGATAACACACTGGTCCCATTACCCTGATCCAGATAACACACTGGTCCCACTACCCTGATCCAGATAACGCACTGGTCCCATTACCTTGACCCGAAGAACACTCTGGTCCCATTACCCTGATCCAGATAACTCACTGGTCCCATTACCCTGATCCTGATAACACACTGGTCCCATTACCCTGATCCAGATAACACACATGGTCCCATTACCCTGATCCAGATAACACACTGGTCCCATTACCCTGATCCAGATAACACACTGGTCCCATTACCCTGATCCAGATAACACACTGGTCCCATTACCCTGATCCAGATAACACACTGGTCCCATTACCTTGACCCAAGGAACACTCTGGTCCCATTACCCTGATCCAGATAACACACCGGTCCCATTACCCTGATCCAGATAACACACTGGTCCCATTACCCTGATCCAGATAACACACTGGTCTCATTACCTTGACCCAAAGAACACTCAGGTCCCATTACCCTGATCCAGATAACACACTGGTCCCATTACCTTGACCCAAGGAACACTCTGGTCCCATTACCCTGATCCAGATAACACACTGGTCCCATTACCCTGATCCAGATAACACACTGGTCCCATTACCCTGATCCAGATAACACACTGGTCCCATTACCCTGATCCAGATAACACACTGGTCCCATTGCCCTGATCCAGATAACACTCTGGTCCCATTACCCTGATCCAGATAACACACTGGTCCCATGACCCTGATCCAGATAACACACTGGTCCCATTACCCTGATCCAGATAACACACTGGTCCCATTACCCTGATCCAGATAGCACACTGGTCCCATTACCCTGATCCAGATAACACACTGGTCCCATTACCCTGATCCAGATAACACACTGGTCCCATTGCCCTGATCCAGATAACACACTGGTCCCATTACCTTGACCCAAAGAACACTCTGGTCCCATTACCCTGATCCAGATAACACACTGGTCCCATTACCCTGATCCAGATAACACACTTGTCCCATTACCCTGATCCAGATAACACACTGGTCCCATTACCCTGATCCAGATAACACACTGGTCCCATTACCCTGATCCAGATAACACACTGGTCCCATTACCTTGACCCAAAGAACACTCTGGTCCCATTACCCTGATCCAGATAACACACTGGTCCCATTACTCTGATCCAGAAAACACACTGGTCCCATTACCTTGACCCAAAGAACACTCTGGTCCCATTACCCTGATCCAGATAACACACTGGTCCCATTACCCTGATTCAGATAACACACTGGTCCCATTACCCTGATCCAGATAACACACTGGTCCCATTGCCCTGATCCAGATAACACACTGGTCCCATTACCCTGATCCAGATAAGACACTGGTCCCATTGCCCTGATCCAGATAACACTCTGTTCCCATTACCCTGATCCAGATAACACACTGGTCCCATTACCCTGATCCAAATAACACACTGGTCCCATTACCCTGATCCAGATAACACACTGGTCTCATTACCTTGACCCAAAGAACACTCTGGTCCCATTACCCTGATCCAGATAACACACTGGTCCCATTACCCTGATCCAGATAACATACTGGTCCCATTACCTTGACCCAAAGAACACTCTGGTCCCATTATCCTGATCCAGATAACACACTGGTCCCATTACCCTGATCCAGATAACACACTGGTCCCATTACCCTGATCGAGATTACACACTGGTCCCTTTACCTTGACACAAAGAACACTCTGGTCCCATTACCCTGATCCAGATAACACACTGGTCCCATTACCCTGATCCAGATAACACACTAGTCCCATTACCTTGATTCCGATAACATTCTGGTCACATTACCCTGATCCAGATAACACACTGGTCCCATTACCCTGATCCAGATAACACACTGGTCCCATTACCCTGATCCAGATATCACACTGGTCCCATTACCCTGATCCCGATATCACACTGGTCCCATTACCCTGATCCAGATAACACACTGGTCCCATTACCCTGATCCAGATAACACACTGGTCCCATTTCTCTGATCCAGATAACACACTGGTCCCATTACCCTGATCCAGATAACACACTGGTCCCATTACCCTGATCCAGATAACACACTGGTCCCATTACCCTGATCCAGATAACACACTGGTCCCATTACCCTGATCCAGATAACACACTGGTCCCATTGCCCTGATGCAGATAACACTCTGGTCCCATTGCCCTGATCCAGATAACACACTGGTCCCATTACCCTGATCCAGATAACACACTGGTCCCATTACCCTGATCCAGATAACACACTGGTCCCATTACCCTGATCCATATAACAAACTGGTCCCATTACCCTCATCCAGATAACACACTGGTCCCATTGCCCTGATCCAGATAACACTCTGGTCCCATTACACTGATCCAGATAACACACTGGTCCCATTACCCTGATCCAGATAACACACTGGTCCAATTACCCTGATCCAGATAACACACTGGTCCCATTACCCTGATCCAGATAACACACTGGTCCCATTACCCTGATCCAGATAACACACTGGTCCCATTACCCTGATCCAGATAACACACTGGTCCTATTACCTTGACCCAAAGAACACTCTGGTCCCATTACCCTGATCCAGATAACACACTGGTCCCATTACCCTGATCCAGATAACACACTGGTCCCATTACCCTGATCCAGATAACACACTGGTCCCTTTACCTTGACACAAAGAACACTCTGGTCCCATTACCCTGATCCAGATAACACACTGGTCCCATTACCCTGATCCAGATAGCACACTGGTCCCATTACCCTGATCCAGATAACACACTTGTCCCATTACCCTGATCCAGATAACACACTGGTCCCATTACCCTGATCCAGATAACACACTGGTCCCATTACCCTGATCCAGATAACACACTGGTCCCATTACCCTGATCCAGATAACACACTGGTCCCATTACCCTGATCCGGATAACACACTGGTCCCATTACCCTGATCCAGATAACACACTGGTCCCATTACCCTGATCCAGATAACACACTGGTCCCATTACCCTGATCCAGATAACACACTGGTCCCATTGCCCTGATCCAGACAACACTCTGGTCCCATTACCCTGATCCAGATAACACACTGGTCCCATTACCCTGATCCAGATAACACACTGGTCCCATTACCCTGATCCAGATAACACACTGGTCCCATTACCCTGATCCAGATAACTCACTGGTCCCATTACCCTGATCCAGATAACACACTGGTCCCATTACCTTGATCCAGATAACACACTGGTCCCATTACCCTGATCCAGATAACACACTGATCCCATTGCCCTGATCCAGATAACACACTGGTCCCATTACCCTGATCCAGATAACACACTGGTCCCATTACCCTGATCCAGATAACACACTGGTCCCATTACCCTGATCCATATAACAAACTGGTCCCATTACCCTCATCCAGATAACACACTGGTCCCATTGCCCTGATCCAGATAACACTCTGGTCCCATTACACTGATCCAGATAACACACTGGTCCCATTACCCTGATCCAGATAACACACTGGTCCAATTACCCTGATCCAGATAACACACTGGTCCCATTACCCTGATCCAGATAACACACTGGTCCCATTACCCTGATCCAGATAACACACTGGTCCCATTACCCTGATCCAGATAACACACTGGTCCCATTACCTTGACCCAAAGAACACTCTGGTCCCATTACCCTGATCCAGATAACACACTGGTCCCATTACCCTGATCCAGATAACACACTGGTCCCATTACCCTGATCCAGATAACACACTGGTCCCTTTACCTTGACACAAAGAACACTCTGGTCCCATTACCCTGATCCAGATAACACACTGGTCCCATTACCCTGATCCAGATAGCACACTGGTCCCTTTACCCTGATCCAGAAAACACACTTGTCCCATTACCCTGATCCAGATAACACACTGGTCCCATTACCCTGATCCAGATAACACACTGGTCCCATTACCCTGATCCAGATAACACACTGGTCCCATTACCCTGATCCAGATAACACACTGGTCCCATTACCCTGATCCAGATAACACACTGGTCCCATTACCCTGATCCAGATAACACACTGGTCCCATTACCCTGATCCAGATAACACACTGGTCCCATTACCCTGATCCAGATAACACACTGGTCCCATTGCCCTGATCCAGATAACACTCTGGTCCCATTACCCTGATCCAGATAACACACTGGTCCCATTACCCTGATCCAGATAACACACTGGTCCCATTACCCTGATCCAGATAACACACTGGTCCCATTACCCTGATCCAGATAACTCACTGGTCCCATTACCCTGATCCAGATAACACACTGGTCCCATTACCTTGATCCAGATAACACACTGGTCCCATTACCCTGATCCAGATAACACACTGATCCCATTACCTTGACACAAAGAACACTCTGGTCCCGTTACCCTGATCCAGATAACACACTGGTCCCATTACCCTAATCCAGATAACACGCTGGTCCCATTACCTTGACCCAAAGAACACTCTGGTCCCATTACCCTGATCCAGATAACACACTGGTCCCATTACCCTGATCCAGATAACACACTGGTCCCATTACGCTGATCCAAATAACACACTGGTCCCATTACCCTGACCCAGATAACACACTGGTCTCATTACCTTGACCCAAAGAACACTCTGGTCCCATTACCCTGATCCAGATAACACACTGGTCCCATTACCCTGATCCAGATAACATACTGGTCCCATTACCTTGACCCAAAGAACACTCTGGTCCCATTACCCTGATCCAGATAACACACTGGTCCCATTACCCTGATCCAGATAACACACTGGTCCCTTTACCCTGATCCAGATAACACACTGGTCCCTTTACCTTGACACAAAGAACACTCTGGTCCCATTACCCTGATCCAGATAACACACTGGTCCCATTACCCTGATCCAGATAACACACTAGTCCCATTACCCTGATCCAGATATCACACTGGTCCCATTACCCTGATCCAGATAACACACTGGTTCCATTACCCTGATCCCGATAACACACTGGTCCCTTTACCTTGACCCAAAGAACACTCTGGTCCCAGTACCCTGATCCAGATAACACACTGGTCCCATTACCCTGATCCAGATAACACACTGGTCCCATTACCTTGATTCCGATAACATACTGGTCCCATTACCCTGAATCAGATAACACACTGGTCCCATTACCCTGATCCAGATAACACACTGGTCCCATTACCCTGATCCAGATATCACACTGGTCCCATTAACCTGATCCAGATAACACATTGGTCCCATTACCCTGATCCAGATAACACACTGGTCCAATTACCCTGATCCAGATAACACACTAATCCCATTACCCTGATCCAGATAACACACTGGTCCCATTACCCTGATCCAGATAACACACTGATCCCATTACCCTGATCCAGATAACACACTGGTCCCATTACCCTGATCCAGATAACACACTGGTCCCATTACCTTGATCCAGATAACACACTGGTCCCATTACCCTGATCCAGATAACACTCTGGTCCCAATACCCTGATCCAGATAACACACTGGTACCATTTCCCTGATTCAGATAACACACTGGTCCCATTACCCTGATCCAGATAACACACTGGTCCCATTACCCTGATCCAGATAACACACTGGTCCCACTACCCTGATCCAGATAACGCACTGGTCCCATTACCTTGACCCGAAGAACACTCTGGTCCCATTACCCTGATCCAGATAACTCACTGGTCCCATTACCCTGATCCTGATAACACACTGGTCCCATTACCCTGATCCAGATAACACACATGGTCCCATTACCCTGATCCAGATAACACACTGGTCCCATTACCCTGATCCAGATAACACACTGGTCCCATTACCCTGATCCAGATAACACACTGGTCCCATTACCCTGATCCAGATAACACACTGGTCCCATTACCTTGACCCAAGGAACACTCTGGTCCCATTACCCTGATCCAGATAACACACTGGTCCCATTACCCTGATCCAGATAACACACTGGTCCCATTACCCTGATCCAGATAACACACTGGTCTCATTACCTTGACCCAAAGAACACTCAGGTCCCATTACCCTGATCCAGATAACACACTGGTCCCATTACCTTGACCCAAGGAACACTCTGGTCCCATTACCCTGATCCAGATAACACACTGGTCCCATTACCCTGATCCAGATAACACACTGGTCCCATTACCCTGATCCAGATAACACACTGGTCCCATTACCCTGATCCAGATAACACACTGGTCCCATTGCCCTGATCCAGATAACACTCTGGTCCCATTACCCTGATCCAGATAACACACTGGTCCCATTACCCTGATCCAGATAACACACTGGTCCCATTACCCTGATCCAGATAGCACACTGGTCCCATCACCCTGATCCAGATAACACACTGGTCCCATTACCCTGATCCAGATAACACACTGGTCCCATTGCCCTGATCCAGATAACACACTGGTCCCATTACCTTGACCCAAAGAACACTCTGGTCCCATTACCCTGATCCAGATAACACACTGGTCCCATTACCCTGATCCAGATAACACACTGGTCCCATTACCCTGATCCAGATAACACACTGGTCCCATTACCCTGATCCAGATAACACACTGGTCCCATTGCCCTGATCCAGATAACACTCTGGTCCCATTACCCTGATCCAGATAACACACTGGTCCCATTACCCTGATCCAGATAACACACTGGTCCCATTACCCTGATCCAGATAGCACACTGGTCCCATCACCCTGATCCAGATAACACACTGGTCCCAATACCCTGATCCAGATAACACACTGGTACCATTTCCCTGATTCAGATAACACACTGGTCCCATTACCCTGATCCAGATAACACACTGGTCCCATTACCCTGATCCAGATAACACACTGGTCCCACTACCCTGATCCAGATAACGCACTGGTCCCATTACCTTGACCCGAAGAACACTCTGGTCCCATTACCCTGATCCAGATAACTCACTGGTCCCATTACCCTGATCCTGATAACACACTGGTCCCATTACCCTGATCCAGATAACACACATGGTCCCATTACCCTGATCCAGATAACACACTGGTCCCATTACCCTGATCCAGATAACACACTGGTCCCATTACCCTGATCCAGATAACACACTGGTCCCATTACCCTGATCCAGATAACACACTGGTCCCATTACCTTGACCCAAGGAACACTCTGGTCCCATTACCCTGATCCAGATAACACACTGGTCCCATTACCCTGATCCAGATAACACACTGGTCCCATTACCCTGATCCAGATAACACACTGGTCTCATTACCTTGACCCAAAGAACACTCAGGTCCCATTACCCTGATCCAGATAACACACTGGTCCCATTACCTTGACCCAAGGAACACTCTGGTCCCATTACCCTGATCCAGATAACACACTGGTCCCATTACCCTGATCCAGATAACACACTGGTCCCATTACCCTGATCCAGATAACACACTGGTCCCATTACCCTGATCCAGATAACACACTGGTCCCATTGCCCTGATCCAGATAACACTCTGGTCCCATTACCCTGATCCAGATAACACACTGGTCCCATTACCCTGATCCAGATAACACACTGGTCCCATTACCCTGATCCAGATAGCACACTGGTCCCATCACCCTGATCCAGATAACACACTGGTCCCATTACCCTGATCCAGATAACACACTGGTCCCATTGCCCTGATCCAGATAACACACTGGTCCCATTACCTTGACCCAAAGAACACTCTGGTCCCATTACCCTGATCCAGATAACACACTGGTCCCATTACCCTGATCCAGATAACACACTGGTCCCATTACCCTGATCCAGATAACACACTGGTCCCATTACCCTGATCCAGATAACACACTGGTCCCATTGCCCTGATCCAGATAACACTCTGGTCCCATTACCCTGATCCAGATAACACACTGGTCCCATTACCCTGATCCAGATAACACACTGGTCCCATTACCCTGATCCAGATAGCACACTGGTCCCATCACCCTGATCCAGATAACACACTGGTCCCATTACCCTGATCCAGATAACACACTGGTCCCATTGCCCTGATCCAGATAACACACTGGTCCCATTACCTTGACCCAAAGAATACTCTGGTCCCATTACCCTGATCCAGATAACACACTGGTCCCATTACCTTGATCCAGATAACACACTGGTCCCATTACCCTGATCCAGATAACACTCTGGTCCCAATACCCTGATCCAGATAACACACTGGTACCATTTCCCTGATTCAGATAACACACTGGTCCCATTACCCTGATCCAGATAACACACTGGTCCCATTACCCTGATCCAGATAACACACTGGTCCCACTACCCTGATCCAGATAACGCACTGGTCCCATTACCTTGACCCGAAGAACACTCTGGTCCCATTACCCTGATCCAGATAACTCACTGGTCCCATTACCCTGATCCTGATAACACACTGGTCCCATTACCCTGATCCAGATAACACACATGGTCCCATTACCCTGATCCAGATAACACACTGGTCCCATTACCCTGATCCAGATAACACACTGGTCCCATTACCCTGATCCAGATAACACACTGGTCCCATTACCCTGATCCAGATAACACACTGGTCCCATTACCTTGACCCAAGGAACACTCTGGTCCCATTACCCTGATCCAGATAACACACTGGTCCCATTACCCTGATCCAGATAACACACTGGTCCCATTACCCTGATCCAGATAACACACTGGTCTCATTACCTTGACCCAAAGAACACTCAGGTCCCATTACCCTGATCCAGATAACACACTGGTCCCATTACCTTGACCCAAGGAACACTCTGGTCCCATTACCCTGATCCAGATAACACACTGGTCCCATTACCCTGATCCAGATAACACACTGGTCCCATTACCCTGATCCAGATAACACACTGGTCCCATTACCCTGATCCAGATAACACACTGGTCCCATTGCCCTGATCCAGATAACACTCTGGTCCCATTACCCTGATCCAGATAACACACTGGTCCCATTACCCTGATCCAGATAACACACTGGTCCCATTACCCTGATCCAGATAGCACACTGGTCCCATCACCCTGATCCAGATAACACACTGGTCCCATTACCCTGATCCAGATAACACACTGGTCCCATTGCCCTGATCCAGATAACACACTGGTCCCATTACCTTGACCCAAAGAATACTCTGGTCCCATTACCCTGATCCAGATAACACACTGGTCCCATTACCCTGATCCAGATAACACACTGGTCCCATTACCCTGATCCAGATAACACACTGGTCCCATTGCCCTGATCCAGATAACACACTGGTCCCATTACCCTGATCCAGATAACACACTGGTCCCATTACCCTGATCCAGATAACACACTGGTCCCATTACCCTGATCCAGATAACACACTGGTCCCATTACCCTGATCCAGATAACACACTGGTCCCATTGCCCTGATCCAGATAACACACTGGTCCCATTACCTTGACCCAAAGAACACTCTGGTCCCATTACCCTGATCCAGATAACACACTGGTCCCATTACCCTGATCCAGATAACACACTTGTCCCATTACCCTGATCCAGATAACACACTGGTCCCATTACCCTGATCCAGATAACACACTGGTCCCATTACACTGATCCAGATAACACACTGGTCCCATTACCTTGACCCAAAGAACACTCTGGTCCCATTACCCTGATCCAGATAACACACTGGTCCCATTACTCTGATGCAGATAACACACTGGTCCCATTACCTTGACCCAAAGAATACTCTGGTCCCATTACCCTGATCCAGATAACACACTGGTCCCATTACCCTGATCCAGATAACACACTGGTTCCATTACCCTGATCCGGATAACACACTGGTCCCATTACCCTGATCCAGATAACACACTGGTCCCATTACCCTGATCCAGATAACACACTGGTCCCATTACCTTGATTCCGATAACATACTGGTCCCATTACCCTGATCCAGATAACACACTGGTCCCATTACCCTGATCCAGATAACACACTGGTCCCATTACCCTGATCCAGATATCACACTGGTCCCATTAACCTGATCCAGATAACACACTGGTCCCATTACCCTGATCCAGATAACACACTGGTCCCATTACCCTGATCCAGATAAGACACTGGTCCCATTGCCCTGATCCAGATAACACTCTGTTCCCATTGCCCTGATCCAGATAACACACTGGTCCCATTACTCTGATCCAGATAACACACTGGTCCCATTACCCTGATCCAGATAACACAGTGGTCCCATTACCCTGATTCAGATAACACACTGGTCCCATTACCCTGATCCAGATAACACACTGGTCCCATTGCCCTGATCCAGATAACACTCTGGTCCCATTACCATGATCCAGATAACACACTGGTCCCATTACCCTGATCCAGATAACACACTGGTCCCATTACCCTGATCCAGATAACACACTGGTCCCATTACCCTGATCCAGATAACACACTGGTCCCATTACCCTGATCCAGATAACACAGTGGTCCCATTACCCTGATTCAGATAACACACTGGTCCCATTACCCTGATCCAGATAACACACTGGTCCCATTGCCCTGATCCAGATAACACTCTGGTCCCATTACCATGATCCAGATAACACACTGGTCCCATTACCCTGATCCAGATAACACACTGGTCCCATTACCCTGATCCAGATAACACACTGGTCCCATTACCCTGATCCAGATAACACACTGGTCCCATTACCCTGATCCAGATAACACACTGGTCCCATTACCCTGATCCAGATAACACACTGGTCCCATTACCCTGATTCAGATAACACACTGGTCCCATTACCCTGATCCAGATAACACACTGGTCCCATTGCCCTGTTCCAGATAACACTCTGGTCCCATTACCCTGATCCAGATAAGACACTGGTCCCATTGCCCTGATCCACATAACACTCTGTTCCCATTGCCCTGATCCAGATAACACACTGGTCCCATTACCCTGATCCAGATAAGACACTGGTCCCATTGCCCTGATCCAGATAACACTCTGTTCCCATTGCCATGATCCAGATAACACACTGGTCCCATTACCCTGATCCAGATAACACTCTGTTCCCATTGCCCTGATCCAGATAACACACTGGTCCCATTACCCTGATCCAGATAAGACACTGGTCCCATTGCCCTGATCCAGATAACACTCTGTTCCCATTGCCCTGATCCAGATAACACACTGGTCCCATTACCCTGATCCAGATAACACACTGGTCCCATTACCCTGATCCAGATAACACACTGGTCCCATTACCCTGATCCAGATAACTCACTGGTCCCATTACCCTGATCCAGATAACACACTGGTCCCATTACCCTGATTCAGATAACACACTGGTCCCATTACCCTGATCCAGATAACACACTGGTCCCATTGCCCTGATCCAGATAACACTCTGGTCCCATTACCATGATCCAGATAACACACTGGTCCCATTACCCTGATCCAGATAACACACTGGTCCCATTACCCTGATCCAGATAACACACTGGTCCCATTACCCTGATCCAGATAACACTCTGGTCCCATTACCCTGATCCAGATAACACACTGGTCCCATTACCCTGATCCAGATAACACACTGGTCCCATTACCCTGATTCAGATAACACACTGGTCCCATTACCTTGACCCAAAGAATACTCTGGTCCCATTACCCTGATCCAGATAACACACTGGTCCCATTACCCTGATCCAGATAACACACTGGTCCCATTACCCTGATCCAGATAACACACTGGTCCCATTACCCTGATCCAGATAACACACTGGTCCCATTACCCTGATCCAGATAACACACTGGTCCCATTACCCTGATCCAGATAGCACACTGGTCCCATTACCCTGATCCAGATAACACACTGGTCCCATTACCCTGATCCAGATAACACACTGGTCCCATTGCCCTGATCCAGATAACACACTGGTCCCATTACCTTGACCCAAAGAACACTCTGGTCCCATTACCCTGATCCAGATTACACACTGGTCCCATTACCCTGATCCAGATAACACACTTGTCCCATTACCCTGATCCAGATAACACACTGGTCCCATTACCCTGATCCAGATAACACACTGGTCCCATTACCCTGATCCAGATAACACACAGGTCCCATTACCTTGACCCAAAGAACACTCTGGTCCCATTACCCTGATCCAGATAACACACTGGTCCCATTACTCTGATCCAGATAACACTCTGGTCCCATTACCCTGATCCAGATAAGACACTGGTCCCATTGCCCTGATCCAGATAACACTCTGTTCCCATTGCCCTGATCCAGATAACACACTGGTGCCATTACCCTGATCCAGATAACACTCTGTTCCCATTGCCCTGATCCAGATAACACACTGGTCCCATTACCCTGATCCAGATAAGACACTGGTCCCATTGCCCTGATCCAGATAACACTCTGTTCCCATTGCCCTGATCCAGATAACACACTGGTCCCATTACCCTGATCCAGATAACACACTGGTCCCATTACCCTGATCCAGATAACACACTGGTCCCATTACCCTGATCCAGATAACTCACTTGTCCCATTACCCTGATCCAGATAACACACTGGTCCCATTACCCTGATTCAGATAACACACTGGTCCCATTACCCTGATCCAGATAACACACTGGTCCCATTGCCCTGATCCAGATAACACTCTGGTCCCATTACCATGATCCAGATAACACACTGGTCCCATTACCCTGATCCAGATAACACACTGGTCCCATTACCCTGATCCAGATAACACACTGGTCCCATTACCCTGATCCAGATAACACACTGGTCCCATTACCCTGATCCAGATAACACACTGGTCCCATTACCCTGATCCAGATAACACACTGGTCCCATTACCCTGATTCAGATAACACACTGGTCCCATTACCCTGATCCAGATAACACACTGGTCCCATTACCCTGATCCAGATATCACACTGGTCCCATTAACCTGATCCAGATAACACATTGGTCCCATTACCCTGATCCAGATAACACACTGGTCCAATTACCCTGATCCAGATAACACACTAATCCCATTACCCTGATCCAGATAACACACTGGTCCCATTACCCTGATCCAGATAACACACTGATCCCATTACCCTGATCCAGATAACACACTGGTCCCATTACCCTGATCCAGATAACACACTGGTCCCATTACCTTGATCCAGATAACACACTGGTCCCATTACCCTGATCCAGATAACACTCTGGTCCCAATACCCTGATCCAGATAACACACTGGTACCATTTCCCTGATTCAGATAACACACTGGTCCCATTACCCTGATCCAGATAACACACTGGTCCCATTACCCTGATCCAGATAACACACTGGTCCCACTACCCTGATCCAGATAACGCACTGGTCCCATTACCTTGACCCGAAGAACACTCTGGTCCCATTACCCTGATCCAGATAACTCACTGGTCCCATTACCCTGATCCTGATAACACACTGGTCCCATTACCCTGATCCAGATAACACACATGGTCCCATTACCCTGATCCAGATAACACACTGGTCCCATTACCCTGATCCAGATAACACACTGGTCCCATTACCCTGATCCAGATAACACACTGGTCCCATTACCCTGATCCAGATAACACACTGGTCCCATTACCTTGACCCAAGGAACACTCTGGTCCCATTACCCTGATCCAGATAACACACTGGTCCCATTACCCTGATCCAGATAACACACTGGTCCCATTACCCTGATCCAGATAACACACTGGTCTCATTACCTTGACCCAAAGAACACTCAGGTCCCATTACCCTGATCCAGATAACACACTGGTCCCATTACCTTGACCCAAGGAACACTCTGGTCCCATTACCCTGATCCAGATAACACACTGGTCCCATTACCCTGATCCAGATAACACACTGGTCCCATTACCCTGATCCAGATAACACACTGGTCCCATTACCCTGATCCAGATAACACACTGGTCCCATTGCCCTGATCCAGATAACACTCTGGTCCCATTACCCTGATCCAGATAACACACTGGTCCCATTACCCTGATCCAGATAACACACTGGTCCCATTACCCTGATCCAGATAGCACACTGGTCCCATCACCCTGATCCAGATAACACACTGGTCCCATTACCCTGATCCAGATAACACACTGGTCCCATTGCCCTGATCCAGATAACACACTGGTCCCATTACCTTGACCCAAAGAATACTCTGGTCCCATTACCCTGATCCAGATAACACACTGGTCCCATTACCCTGATCCAGATAACACACTGGTCCCATTACCCTGATCCAGATAACACACTGGTCCCATTGCCCTGATCCAGATAACACACTGGTCCCATTACCCTGATCCAGATAACACACTGGTCCCATTACCCTGATCCAGATAGCACACTGGTCCCATTACCCTGATCCAGATAACACACTGGTCCCATTACCCTGATCCAGATAACACACTGGTCCCATTGCCCTGATCCAGATAACACACTGGTCCCATTACCTTGACCCAAAGAACACTCTGGTCCCATTACCCTGATCCAGATAACACACTGGTCCCATTACCCTGATCCAGATAACACACTTGTCCCATTACCCTGATCCAGATAACACACTGGTCCCATTACCCTGATCCAGATAACACACTGGTCCCATTACACTGATCCAGATAACACACTGGTCCCATTACCTTGACCCAAAGAACACTCTGGTCCCATTACCCTGATCCAGATAACACACTGGTCCCATTACTCTGATCCAGATAACACACTGGTCCCATTACCTTGACCCAAAGAATACTCTGGTCCCATTACCCTGATCCAGATAACACACTGGTCCCATTACCCTGATCCAGATAACACACTGGTTCCATTACCCTGATCCGGATAACACACTGGTCCCTTTACCTTGACCCAAAGAACACTCTGGTCCCAGTACCCTGATCCAGATAACACACTGGTCCCATTACCCTGATCCAGATAACACACTGGTTCCATTACCTTGATTCCGATAACATACTGGTCCCATTACCCTGATCCAGATAACACACTGGTCCCATTACCCTGATCCAGATAACACACTGGTCCCATTACCCTGATCCAGATATCACACTGGTCCCATTAACCTGATCCAGATAACACACTGGTCCCATTACCCTGATCCAGATAACACACTGGTCCCATTACCCTGATCCAGATAAGACACTGGTCCCATTGCCCTGATCCAGATAACACTCTGTTCCCATTGCCCTGATCCAGATAACACACTGGTCCCATTACTCTGATCCAGATAACACACTGGTCCCATTACCCTGATCCAGATAACACAGTGGTCCCATTACCCTGATTCAGATAACACACTGGTCCCATTACCCTGATCCAGATAACACACTGGTCCCATTGCCCTGATCCAGATAACACTCTGGTCCCATTACCATGATCCAGATAACACACTGGTCCCATTACCCTGATCCAGATAACACACTGGTCCCATTACCCTGATCCAGATAACACACTGGTCCCATTACCCTGATCCAGATAACACACTGGTCCCATTACCCTGATCCAGATAACACACTGGTCCCATTACCCTGATCCAGATAACACACTGGTCCCATTACCCTGATTCAGATAACACACTGGTCCCATTACCCTGATCCAGATAACACACTGGTCCCATTGCCCTGTTCCAGATAAAACTCTGGTCCCATTACCCTGATCCAGATAAGACACTGGTCCCATTGCCCTGATCCAGATAACACTCTGTTCCCATTGCCCTGATCCAGATAACACACTGGTCCCATTACCCTGATCCAGATAAGACACTGGTCCCATTGCCCTGATCCAGATAACACTCTGTTCCCATTGCCCTGATCCAGATAACACACTGGTCCCATTACCCTGATCCAGATAACACACTGGTCCCATTACCCTGATCCAGATAACACACTGGTCCCATTACCCTGATCCAGATAACTCACTGGTCCCATTACCCTGATCCAGATAACACACTGGTCCCATTACCCTGATTCAGATAACACACTGGTCCCATTACCCTGATCCAGATAACACACTGGTCCCATTGCCCTGATCCAGATAACACTCTGGTCCCATTACCATGATCCAGATAACACACTGGTCCCATTACCCTGATCCAGATAACACACTGGTCCCATTACCCTGATCCAGATAACACACTGGTCCCATTACCCTGATCCAGATAACACTCTGGTCCCATTACCCTGATCCAGATAACACACTGGTCCCATTACCCTGATCCAGATAACACACTGGTCCCATTACCCTGATTCAGATAACACACTGGTCCCATTACCTTGACCCAAAGAATACTCTGGTCCCATTACCCTGATCCAGATAACACACTGGTCCCATTACCCTGATCCAGATAACACACTGGTCCCATTACCCTGATCCAGATAACACACTGGTCCCATTACCCTGATCCAGATAACACACTGGTCCCATTACCCTGATCCAGATAACACACTGGTCCCATTACCCTGATCCAGATAGCACACTGGTCCCATTACCCTGATCCAGATAACACACTGGTCCCATTACCCTGATCCAGATAACACACTGGTCCCATTGCCCTGATCCAGATAACACACTGGTCCCATTACCTTGACCCAAAGAACACTCTGGTCCCATTACCCTGATCCAGATTACACACTGGTCCCATTACCCTGATCCAGATAACACACTTGTCCCATTACCCTGATCCAGATAACACACTGGTCCCATTACCCTGATCCAGATAACACACTGGTCCCATTACCCTGATCCAGATAACACACAGGTCCCATTACCTTGACCCAAAGAACACTCTGGTCCCATTACCCTGATCCAGATAACACACTGGTCCCATTACTCTGATCCAGATAACACTCTGGTCCCATTACCCTGATCCAGATAAGACACTGGTCCCATTGCCCTGATCCAGATAACACTCTGTTCCCATTGCCCTGATCCAGATAACACACTGGTCCCATTACCCTGATCCAGATAACACTCTGTTCCCATTGCCCTGATCCAGATAACACACTGGTCCCATTACCCTGATCCAGATAAGACACTGGTCCCATTGCCCTGAT
The DNA here is from genome assembly GCF_030144855.1 of Hypanus sabinus. Lineage (NCBI taxonomy): Eukaryota > Metazoa > Chordata > Chondrichthyes > Myliobatiformes > Dasyatidae > Hypanus > Hypanus sabinus. Next base: position 115,686 of record NW_026779035.1, read on the forward strand.
CCAGATAACACTCTGTTCCCATTGCCCTGATCCAGATAACACACTGGTCCCATTACCCTGATCCAGATAACACACTGGTCCCATTACCCTGATCCAGATAACACACTGGTCCCATTACCCTGATCCAGATAACTCACTTGTCCCATTACCCTGATCCAGATAACACACTGGTCCCATTACCCTGATTCAGATAACACACTGGTCCCATTACCCTGATCCAGATAACACACTGGTCCCATTGCCCTGATCCAGATAACACTCTGGTCCCATTACCATGATCCAGATAACACACTGGTCCCATTACCCTGATCCAGATAACACACTGGTCCAATTACCCTGATCCAGATAACACACTGGTCCCATTACCCTGATCCAGATAACACACTGGTCCCATTACCCTGATCCAGATAACACACTGGTCCCATTACCCTGATCCAGATAACACACTGGTCCCATTACCCTGATTCAGATAACACACTGGTCCCATTACCCTGATCCAGATAACACACTGGTCCCATTGCCCTGATCCAGATAACACACTGGTCCCATTACCCTGATCCAGATAAGACACTGGTCCCATTGCCCTGATCCAGATAACACTCTGTTCCCATTGCCCTGATCCAGATAACACACTGGTCCCATTACCCTGATCCAGATAACACTCTGTTCCCATTGCCCTGATCCAGATAACACACTGGTCCCATTACCCTGATCCAGATAAGACACTGGTCCCATTGCCCTGATCCAGATAACACTCTGTTCCCATTGCCCTGATCCAGATAACACACTGGTCCCATTACCCTGATCCAGATAACACACTGGTCCCATTACCCTGATCCAGATAACACACTGGTCCCATTACCCTGATTCAGATAACACACTGGTCCCATTACCTTGACCCAAAGAATACTCTGGTCCCATTACCCTGATCCAGATAACACACTGGTCCCATTACCCTGATCCAGATAACACTCTGGTCCCATTACCCTGATCCAGATAACACACTGGTCCCATTACCCTGATCCAGATAACACACTGGTCCCATTACCCTGATCCAGATAACACACTGGTCCCATTACCCTGATCCAGATAGCACACTGGTCCCATTACCCTGATCCAGATAACACACTGGTCCCATTACCCTGATCCAGATAACACACTGGTCCCATTGCCCTGATCCAGATAACACACTGGTCCCATTACCTTGACCCAAAGAACACTCTGGTCCCATTACCCTGATGCAGATAACACACTGGTCCCATTACCCTGATCCAGATAACACACTTGTCCCATTACCCTGATCCAGATAACACACTGGTCCCATTACCCTGATCCAGATAACACACTGGTCCCATTACCCTGATCCAGATAACACACTGGTCCCATTACCTTGACCCAAAGAACACTCTGGTCCCATTACCCTGATCCAGATAACACACTGGTCCCATTACTCTGATCCAGATAACACACTGGTCCCATTACCTTGACCCAAAGAACACTCTGGTCCCATTACCCTGATCCAGATAACACACTGGTCCCATTACCCTGATCCAGATAACACACTGGTTCCATTACCCTGATCCGGATAACACACTGGTCCCTTTACCTTGACCCAAAGAACACTCTGGTCCCAGTACCCTGATCCATATAACACACTGGTCCCATTACCCTGATCCAGATAACACACTGGTTCCATTACCTTGATTCCGATAACATACTGGTCCCATTACCTTGACCCAAAGAACACTCTGGTCCCATTACCCTGATCCAGATAACACACTGGTCCCATTACTCTGATCCAGATAACACACTGGTCCCATTACCTTGACCCAAAGAACACTCTGGTCCCATTACCCTGATCCAGATAACACACTGGTCCCATTACCCTGATCCAGATAACACACTGGTTCCATTACCCTGATCCGGATAACACACTGGTCCCTTTACCTTGACCCAAAGAACACTCTGGTCCCAGTACCCTGATCCATATAACACTCTGGTCCCATTACCCTGATCCAGATAACACACTGGTCCCATTACCCTGATCCAGATAAGACACTGGTCCCATTGCCCTGATCCAGATAACACTCTGTTCCCATTGCCCTGATCCAGATAACACACTGGTCCCATTACCCTGATCCAGATAACACACTGGTCCCATTACCCTGATCCAGATAAGACACTGGTCCCATTGCCCTGATCCAGATAACACTCTGTTCCCATTGCCCTGATCCAGATAACACACTGGTCCCATTACCCTGATCCAGATAACACACTGGTCCCATTACCCTGATCCAGATAACACACTGGTTCCATTACCCTGATCCGGATAACACACTGGTCCCTTTACCTTGACCCAAAGAACACTCTGGTCCCAGTACCCTGATCCATATAACACTCTGGTCCCATTACCCTGATCCAGATAAGACACTGGTCCCATTGCCCTGATCCAGATAACACTCTGTTCCCATTGCCCTGATCCAGATAACACACTGGTCCCATTACCCTGATCCAGATAAGACACTGGTCCCATTGCCCTGATCCAGATAACACTCTGTTCCCATTGCCCTGATCCAGATAACACACTGGTCCCATTACCCTGATCCAGATAACACTCTGTTCCCATTGCCCTGATCCAGATAACACACTGGTCCCATTACCCTGATCCAGATAAGACACTGGTCCCATTGCCCTGATCCAGATAACACTCTGTTCCCATTGCCCTGATCCAGATAACACACTGGTCCCATTACCCTGATCCAGATAACACACTGGTCCCATTACCCTGATCCAGATAACACACTGGTCCCATTACCCTGATCCAGATAACTCACTGGTCCCATTACCCTGATCCAGATAACACACTGGTCCCATTACCCTGATTCAGATAACACACTGGTCCCATTACCCTGATCCAGATAACACACTGGTCCCATTGCCCTGATCCAGATAACACTCTGGTCCCATTACCATGATCCAGATAACACACTGGTCCCATTACCCTGATCCAGATAACACACTGGTCCCATTACCCTGATCCAGATAACACACTGGTCCCATTACCCTGATCCAGATAACACACTGGTCCCATTACCCTGATCCAGATAACACACTGGTCCCATTACCCTGATCCAGATAACACACTGGTCCCATTACCCTGATTCAGATAACACACTGGTCCCATTGCCCTGATCCAGATAACACACTGGTCCCATTGCCCTGATCCAGATAACACACTGGTCCCATTACCCTGATCCAGATAAGACACTGGTCCCATTGCCCTGATCCAGATAACACTCTGTTCCCATTGCCCTGATCCAGATAACACACTGGTCCCATTGCCCTGATCCAGATAACACTCTGTTCCCATTGCCCTGATCCAGATAACACACTGGTCCCATTACCCTGATCCAGATAAGACACTGGTCCCATTGCCCTGATCCAGATAACACTCTGTTCCCATGGCCCTGATCCAGATAACACACTGGTCCCATTACCCTGATCCAGATAACACACTGGTCCCATTACCCTGATCCAGATAACACACTGGTCCCATTACCCTGATTCAGATAACACACTGGTCCCATTACCTTGACCCAAAGAATACTCTGGTCCCATTACCCTGATCCAGATAACACACTGGTCCCATTACCCTGATCCAGATAACACACTGGTCCCATTACCCTGATCCAGATAACACACTGGTCCCATTACCCTGATCCAGATAACACACTGGTCCCATTACCCTGATCCAGATAACTCACTTGTCCCATTACCCTGATCCAGATAACACACTGGTCCCATTACCCTGATTCAGATAACACACTGGTCCCATTACCTTGACCCAAAGAACACTCTGGTCCCATTACCCTGATCCAGATAACACACTGGTCCCATTACTCTGATCCAGATAACACACTGGTCCCATTACCTTGACCCAAAGAACACTCTGGTCCCATTACCCTGATCCAGATAACACACTGGTCCCATTACCCTGATCCAGATAACACACTGGTTCCATTACCCTGATCCGGATAACACACTGGTCCCTTTACCTTGACCCAAAGAACACTCTGGTCCCATTACCCTGATCCAGATAACACACTGGTCCCATTACTCTGATCCAGATAACACACTGGTCCCATTACCTTGACCCAAAGAACACTCTGGTCCCATTACCCTGATCCAGATAACACACTGGTCCCATTACCCTGATCCAGATAACACACTGGTTCCATTACCCTGATCCGGATAACACACTGGTCCCTTTACCTTGACCCAAAGAACACTCTGGTCCAAGTACCCTGATCCATATAACACTCTGGTCCCATTACCCTGATCCAGATAAGACACTGGTCCCATTGCCCTGATCCAGATAACACTCTGTTCCCATTGCCCTGATCCAGATAACACACTGGTCCCATTACCCTGATCCAGATAAGACACTGGTCCCATTGCCCTGATCCAGATAACACTCTGTTCCCATTGCCCTGATCCAGATAACACACTGGTCCCATTACCCTGATCCAGATAACACTCTGTTCCCATTGCCCTGATCCAGATAACACACTGGTCCCATTACCCTGATCCAGATAAGACACTGGTCCCATTGCCCTGATCCAGATAACACTCTGTTCCCATTACCCTGATCCAGATAACACACTGGTCCCATTACCCTGATCCAGATAACACACTGGTCCCATTACCCTGATCCAGATAACACACTGGTCCCATTACCCTGATCCAGATAACTCACTGGTCCCATTACCCTGATCCAGATAACACACTGGTCCCATTACCCTGATTCAGATAACACACTGGTCCCATTACCCTGATCCAGATAACACACTGGTCCCATTGCCCTGATCCAGATAACACTCTGGTCCCATTACCATGATCCAGATAACACACTGGTCCCATTACCCTGATCCAGATAACACACTGGTCCCATTACCCTGATCCAGATAACACACTGGTCCCATTACCCTGATCCAGATAACACACTGGTCCCATTACCCTGATCCAGATAACACACTGGTCCCATTACCCTGATCCAGATAACACACTGGTCCCATTACCCTGATTCAGATAACACACTGGTCCCATTGCCCTGATCCAGATAACACACTGGTCCCATTGCCCTGATCCAGATAACACACTGGTCCCATTACCCTGATCCAGATAAGACACTGGTCCCATTGCCCTGATCCAGATAACTCTCTGTTCCCATTGCCCTGATCCAGATAACACACTGGTCCCATTACCCTGATCCAGATAACACTCTGTTCCCATTGCCCTGATCCAGATAACACACTGGTCCCATTACCCTGATCCAGATAAGACACTGGTCCCATTGCCCTGATCCAGATAACACTCTGTTCCCATTGCCCTGATCCAGATAACACACTGGTCCCATTACCCTGATCCAGATAACACACTGGTCCCATTACCCTGATCCAGATAACACACTGGTCCCATTACCCTGATTCAGATAACACACTGGTCCCATTACCTTGACCCAAAGAATACTCTGGTCCCATTACCCTGATCCAGATAACACACTGGTCCCATTACCCTGATCCAGATAACACACTGGTCCCATTACCCTGATCCAGATAACACACTGGTCCCATTACCCTGATCCAGATAACACACTGGTCCCATTACCCTGATCCAGATAACACGCTGGTCCCATTACCCTGATCCAGATAGCACACTGGTCCCATTACCCTGATCCAGATAACACACTGGTCCCATTACCCTGATCCAGATAACACAGTGGTCCCATTGCCCTGATCCAGATAACACACTGGTCCCATTACCCTGATCCAGATAAGACACTGGTCCCATTACCCTGATCCAGATAACACACTGGTCCCATTACCCTGATCCAGATAACACACTTGTCCCATTACCCTGATCCAGATAACACACTGGTCCCATTACCCTGATCCAGATAACACACTGGTCCCATTACCCTGATCCAGATAACACACTGGTCCCATTACCTTGACCCAAAGAACACTCTGGTCCCATTACCCTGATCCAGATAACACACTGGTCCCATTACTCTGATCCAGATAACACTCTGGTCCCATTACCCTGATCCAGATAAGACACTGGTCCCATTGCCCTGATCCAGATAACACTCTGTTCCCATTGCCCTGTTCCAGATAACACACTGGTCCCATTACCCTGATCCAGATAACACACTGGTCCCATTACCCTGATCCAGATAACACACTGGTCCCATTACCCTGATCCAGATAACACACTGGTCCCATTGCCCTGATCCAGATAACACTCTGGTCCCATTACCATGATCCAGATAACACACTGGTCCCATTACCCTGATCCAGATAACACACTGGTCCAATTACCCTGATCCAGATAACACACTGGTCCCATTACCCTGATCCAGATAACACACTGGTCCCATTACCCTGATCCAGATAACTCACTTGTCCCATTACCCTGATCCAGATAACACACTGGTCCCATTACCCTGATTCAGATAACACACTGGTCCCATTACCTTGACCCAAAGAACACTCTGGTCCCATTACCCTGATCCAGATAACACACTGGTCCCATTACTCTGATCCAGATAACACACTGGTCCCATTACCTTGACCCAAAGAACACTCTGGTCCCATTACCCTGATCCAGATAACACACTGGTCCCATTACCCTGATCCAGATAACACACTGGTTCCATTACCCTGATCCGGATAACACACTGGTCCCTTTACCTTGACCCAAAGAACACTCTGGTCCCATTACCCTGATCCAGATAACACACTGGTCCCATTACTCTGATCCAGATAACACACTGGTCCCATTACCTTGACCCAAAGAACACTCTGGTCCCATTACCCTGATCCAGATAACACACTGGTCCCATTACCCTGATCCAGATAACACACTGGTTCCATTACCCTGATCCGGATAACACACTGGTCCCTTTACCTTGACCCAAAGAACACTCTGGTCCCAGTACCCTGATCCATATAACACTCTGGTCCCATTACCCTGATCCAGATAAGACACTGGTCCCATTGCCCTGATCCAGATAACACTCTGTTCCCATTGCCCTGATCCAGATAACACACTGGTCCCATTACCCTGATCCAGATAAGACACTGGTCCCATTGCCCTGATCCAGATAACACTCTGTTCCCATTGCCCTGATCCAGATAACACACTGGTCCCATTACCCTGATCCAGATAACACTCTGTTCCCATTGCCCTGATCCAGATAACACACTGGTCCCATTACCCTGATCCAGATAAGACACTGGTCCCATTGCCCTGATCCAGATAACACTCTGTTCCCATTGCCCTGATCCAGATAACACACTGGTCCCATTACCCTGATCCAGATAACACACTGGTCCCATTACCCTGATCCAGATAACACACTGGTCCCATTACCCTGATCCAGATAACTCACTGGTCCCATTACCCTGATCCAGATAACACACTGGTCCCATTACCCTGATTCAGATAACACACTGGTCCCATTACCCTGATCCAGATAACACACTGGTCCCATTGCCCTGATCCAGATAACACTCTGGTCCCATTACCATGATCCAGATAACACACTGGTCCCATTACCCTGATCCAGATAACACACTGGTCCCATTACCCTGATCCAGATAACACACTGGTCCCATTACCCTGATCCAGATAACACACTGGTCCCATTACCCTGATCCAGATAACACACTGGTCCCATTACCCTGATCCAGATAACACACTGGTCCCATTACCCTGATTCAGATAACACACTGGTCCCATTGCCCTGATCCAGATAACACACTGGTCCCATTGCCCTGATCCAGATAACACACTGGTCCCATTACCCTGATCCAGATAAGACACTGGTCCCATTGCCCTGATCCAGATAACTCTCTGTTCCCATTGCCCTGATCCAGATAACACACTGGTCCCATTACCCTGATCCAGATAACACTCTGTTCCCAATGCCCTGATCCAGATAACACACTGGTCCCATTACCCTGATCCAGATAAGACACTGGTCCCATTGCCCTGATCCAGATAACACTCTGTTCCCATTGCCCTAATCCAGATAACACACTGGTCCCATTACCCTGATCCAGATAACACACTGGTCCCATTACCCTGATCCAGATAACACACTGGTCCCATTACCCTGATTCAGATAACACACTGGTCCCATTACCTTGACCCAAAGAATACTCTGGTCCCATTACCCTGATCCAGATAACACACTGGTCCCATTACCCTGATCCAGATAACACACTGGTCCCATTACCCTGATCCAGATAACACACTGGTCCCATTACCCTGATCCAGATAACACACTGGTCCCATTACCCTGATCCAGATAACACGCTGGTCCCATTACCCTGATCCAGATAGCACACTGGTCCCATTACCCTGATCCAGATAACACACTGGTCCCATTACCCTGATCCAGATAACACAGTGGTCCCATTGCCCTGATCCAGATAACACACTGGTCCCATTACCCTGATCCAGATAAGACACTGGTCCCATTACCCTGATCCAGATAACACACTGGTCCCATTACCCTGATCCAGATAACACACTTGTCCCATTACCCTGATCCAGATAACACACTGGTCCCATTACCCTGATCCAGATAACACACTCGTCCCATTACCCTGATCCAGATAACACACTGGTCCCATTACCTTGACCCAAAGAACACTCTGGTCCCATTACCCTGATCCAGATAACACACTGGTCCCATTACTCTGATCCAGATAACACTCTGGTCCCATTACCCTGATCCAGATAAGACACTGGTCCCATTGCCCTGATCCAGATAACACTCTGTTCCCATTGCCCTGATCCAGATAACACACTGGTCCCATTACCCTGATCCAGATAAGACACTGGTCCCATTGCCCTGATCCAGATAACACTCTGTTCCAATTGCCCTGATCCAGATAACACACTGGTCCCATTACCCTGATCCAGATAACACTCTGTTCCCATTGCCCTGATCCAGATAACACACTGGTCCCATTACCCTGATCCAGATAAGACACTGGTCCCATTGCCCTGATCCAGATAACACTCTGTTCCCATTGCCCTGATCCAGATAACACACTGGTCCCATTACCCTGATCCAGATAACACACTGGTCCCATTACCCTGATCCAGATAACACACTGGTCCCATTACCCTGATCCAGATAACTCACTGGTCCCATTACCCTGATCCAGATAACACACTGGTCCCATTACCCTGATTCAGATAACACACTGGTCCCATTACCCTGATCCAGATAACACACTGGTCCCATTGCCCTGATCCAGATAACACTCTGGTCCCATTACCATGATCCAGATAACACACTGGTCCCATTACCCTGATCCAGATAACACACTGGTCCAATTACCCTGATCCAGATAACACACTGGTCCCATTACCCTGATCCAGATAACACACTGGTCCCATTACCCTGATCCAGATAACACACTGGTCCCATTACCCTGATCCAGATAACACACTGGTCCCATTACCCTGATTCAGATAACACACTGGTCCCATTACCCTGATCCAGATAACACACTGGTCCCATTGCCCTGATCCAGATAACACACTGGTCCCATTACCCTGATCCAGATAAGACACTGGTCCCATTGCCCTGATCCAGATAACACTCTGTTCCCATTGCCCTGATCCAGATAACACACTGGTCCCATTACCCTGATCCAGATAACACTCTGTTCCCATTGCCCTGATCCAGATAACACACTGGTCCCATTACCCTGATCCAGATAAGACACTGGTCCCATTGCCCTGATCCAGATAACACTCTGTTCCCATTGCCCTGATCCAGATAACACACTGGTCCCATTACCCTGATCCAGATAACACACTGGTCCCATTACCCTGATCCAGATAACACACTGGTCCCATTACCCTGATTCAGATAACACACTGGTCCCATTACCTTGACCCAAAGAATACTCTGGTCCCATTACCCTGATCCAGATAACATACTGGTCCCATTACCCTGATCCAGATAACACACTGGTCCCATTACCCTGATCCAGATAACACACTGGTCCCATTACCTTGACCCAAAGAACACTCTGGTCCCATTACCCTGATCCAGATAACACACTGGTCCCATTACTCTGATCCAGATAACACACTGGTCCCATTACCTTGACCCAAAGAACACTCTGGTCCCATTACCCTGATCCAGATAGCACACTGGTCCCATTACCCTGATCCAGATAACACACTGGTTCCATTACCCTGATCCGGATAACACACTGGTCCCTTTACCTTGACCCAAAGAACACTCTGGTCCCAGTACCCTGATCCATATAACACACTGGTCCCATTACCCTGATCCAGATAACACACTGGTTCCATTACCTTGATTCCGATAACATACTGGTCCCATTACCCTGATCCAGATAACACACTGGTCCCATTACCCTGATCCAGATAATACACTGGTCCCATTGCCCTGATCCAGATAACACACTGGTCCCATTACCTTGACCCAAAGAACACTCTGGTCCCATTACCCTGATCCAGATAACACACTGGTCCCATTACCCTGATCCAGATAACACACTTGTCCCATTACCCTGATCCAGATAACACACTGGTCACATTACCCTGATCCAGATAACACACTGGTCCCATTACCCTGATCCAGATAACACACTGGTCCCATTACCTTGACCCAAAGAACACTCTGGTCCCATTACCCTGATCCAGATAACACACTGGTCCCATTACTCTGATCCAGATAACACTCTGGTCCCATTACCCTGATCCAGATAAGACACTGGTCCCATTGCCCTGATCCAGATAACACTCTGTTCCCATTGCCCTGATCCAGATAACACACTGGTCCCATTACCCTGATCCAGATTAGACACTGGTCCCATTGCCCTGATCCAGATAACACTCTGTTCCCATTGCCCTGATCCAGATAACACACTGGTCCCATTACCCTGATCCAGATAACACACTGGTCCCATTACCCTGATCCAGATAACACACTGGTCCCATTACCCTGATCCAGATAACTCACTGGTCACATTACCCTGATCCAGATAACACACTGGTCCCATTACCCTGATTCAGATAACACACTGGTCCCATTACCCTGATCCAGATACACACTGGTCCCATTGCCCTGATCCAGATAACACTCTGGTCCCATTACCATGATCCAGATAACACACTGGTCCCATTACCCTGATCCAGATAACACACTGGTCCAATTACCCTGATCCAGATAACACACTGGTCCCATTACCCTGATCCAGATAACACACTGGTCCCATTACCCTGATCCAGATAACACACTGGTCCCATTACCCTGATCCAGATAACACACTGGTCCCATTACCCTGATTCAGATAACACACTGGTCCCATTACCCTGATCCAGATAACACACTGGTCCCATTGCCCTGATCCAGATAACACACTGGTCCCATTACCCTGATCCAGATAAGACACTGGTCCCATTGCCCTGATCCAGATAACACTCTGTTCCCATTGCCCTGATCCAGATAACACACTGGTCCCATTACCCTGATCCAGATAACACTCTGTTCCCATTGCCCTGATCCAGATAACACACTGGTCCCATTACCCTGATCCAGATAAGACACTGGTCCCATTGCCCTGATCCAGATAACACTCTGTTCCCATTGCCCTGATCCAGATAACACACTGGTCCCATTACCCTGATCCAGATAACACACTGGTCCCATTACCCTGATCCAGATAACACACTGGTCCCATTACCCTGATTCAGATAACACACTGGTCCCATTACCTTGACCCAAAGAATACTCTGGTCCCATTACCCTGATCCAGATAACATACTGGTCCCATTACCCTGATCCAGATAACACACTGGTCCCATTACCCTGATCCAGATAACACACTGGTCCCATTACCTTGACCCAAAGAACACTCTGGTCCCATTACCCTGATCCAGATAACACACTGGTCCCATTACTCTGATCCAGATAACACACTGGTCCCATTACCTTGACCCAAAGAACACTCTGGTCCCATTACCCTGATCCAGATAACACACTGGTCCCATTACCCTGATCCAGATAACACACTGGTTCCATTACCCTGATCCGGATAACACACTGGTCCCTTTACCTTGACCCAAAGAACACTCTGGTCCCAGTACCCTGATCCATATAACACACTGGTCCCATTACCCTGATCCAGATAACACACTGGTTCCATTACCTTGATTCCGATAACATACTGGTCCCATTACCCTGATCCAGATAACACACTGGTCCCATTACCCTGATCCAGATAATACACTGGTCCCATTGCCCTGATCCAGATAACACACTGGTCCCATTACCTTGACCCAAAGAACACTCTGGTCCCATTACCCTGATCCAGATAACACACTGGTCCCATTACCCTGATCCAGATAACACACTTGTCCCATTACCCTGATCCAGATAACACACTGGTCCCATTACCCTGATCCAGATAACACACTGGTCCCATTACCCTGATCCAGATAACACACTGGTCCCATTACCTTGACACAAAGAACACTCTGGTCCCATTACCCTGATCCAGATAACACACTGGTCCCATTACTCTGATCCAGATAACACTCTGGTCCCATTACCCTGATCCAGATAAGACACTGGTCCCATTGCCCTGATCCAGATAACACTCTGTTCCCATTGCCCTGATCCAGATAACACACTGGTCCCATTACCCTGATCCAGATTAGACACTGGTCCCATTGCCCTGATCCAGATAACACTCTGTTCCCATTGCCCTGATCCAGATAACACACTGGTCCCATTACCCTGATCCAGATAACACTCTGTTCCCATTGCCCTGATCCAGATAACACACTGGTCCCATTACCCTGATCCAGATAAGACACTGGTCCCATTGCCCTGATCCAGATAACACTCTGTTCCCATTGCCCTGATCCAGATAACACACTGGTCCCATTACCCTGATCCAGATAACACACTGGTCCCATTACCCTGATCCAGATAACACACTGGTCCCATTACCTTGACCCAAAGAACACTCTGGTCCCATTACCCTGATCCAGATAACACACTGGTCCCATTACCCTGATCCAGATAACACACTGGTCCCATTACCCTGATCCAGATAACACACTTGTCCCATTACCCTGATCCAGATAACACACTGGTCCCATTACCCTGATCCAGATAACACACTGGTCCCATTACCCTGATCCAGATAACACACTGGTCCCATTACCTTGACCCAAAGAACACTCTGGTCCCATTACCCTGATCCAGATAACACACTGTCCCATTACTCTGATCCAGATAACACACTGGTCCCATTACCTTGACCCAAAGAACACTCTGGTCCCATTACCCTGATCCAGATAACACACTGGTCCCATTACCCTGATCCAGATAACACACTGGTTCCATTACCCTGATCCGGATAACACAGTGGTCCCTTTACCTTGACCCAAAGAACACTCTGGTCCCAGTACCCTGATCCATATAACACACTGGTCCCATTACCCTGATCCAGATAACACACTGGTTCCATTACCTTGATTCCGATAACATACTGGTCCCATTACCCTGATCCAGATAACACACTGGTCCCATTACCCTGATCCAGATAACACACTGGTCCCATTACCCTGATCCAGATATCACACTGGTCCCATTAACCTGATCCAGATAACACACTGGTCCCATTACCCTGATCCAGATAACACACTGGTCCCATTACCCTGATCCAGATAAGACACTGGTCCCATTGCCCTGATCCAGATAACACTCTGTTCCCATTGCCCTGATCCATATAACACACTGGTCCCATTACCCTGATCCAGATAACACACTGGTCCCATTACCCTGATCCAGATAACACACTGGTCCCATTACCCTGATTCAGATAACACACTGGTCCCATTACCCTGATCCAGATAACACACTGGTCCCATTGCCCTGATCCAGATAACACTCTGGTCCCATTACCATGATCCAGATAACACACTGGTCCCATTACCCTGATCCAGATAACACACTGGTCCCATTACCCTGATCCAGATAACACACTGGTCCCATTACCCTGATCCAGATAACACACTGGTCCCATTACCCTGATCCAGATAACACACTGGTCCCATTACCCTGATCCAGATAACACACTGGTCCGATTACCCTGATCCAGATAACACACTGGTCCCATTACCCTGATCCAGATAACACACTGGTCCCATTACCCTGATCCAGATAACACTCTGGTCCCTATTACCTTGATTCCGATAACATACTGGGCCCCAATACCTTGATTGGTATAACACACTGGCTGCATTCCCTTGATACCAATACACTTTGGGCCCCATTACCTTGATGCCTTTAACACATTAGCCCCATTACTTTGATCCCAAAAACACACTAGCCCATTACCTTGATCCAAAGAATACCTTTGTGCCTAATTAACTTTTTACTGCTCACACACTGTGACCCATTACCTTGATCTCAGTAAAACACTGTGCCCATTACCTGGATGCCTATAACAAACTGCCCCAATTACCTTAATAGCAGTAACAGATTGGGTACCATTAGCTTGATCACGATAACACACTGAGCTCCGTTACTTGATCCCAATGACACGCTTTTAATTTCCCCTAATGTATCCTGTGCCAAATTCAGTTTGTGTTTTTTCTCTAGTTTCTTCAGCCTATTTTGTAATTCCTCTAATGTTTTATTCCTTATTTTTACTTATAAGATATTGCTATAATTTTCCCTCTTAAGACCGCCTTCAATATCCCATAAAATGGGAGGTGAAACCTCTCCATTATCATTAAATTCTAAGGAGAGACCAATTTCTTTTTTAATTTGTTTCTTAAAGAAGGATCATTGAGTAGACTTGAATTTAGTTTCCAAATAGTATTCTTTGGTTATAGGACAAAATCAACAGATAAATATATAGGTGCATGGTCACTTACGTCTGTTGTCCCATTTCCACAGGTGTTTATTTTTGTCTTTGTGTTTTCCAAATGTTATGAAATAGTCTATTCTTGTATATACAGAATGTGGAGCAGAATAATGAGTGTAATCCCTTCTGTCAGGGAAAAGTTCCCTCCATATATCAATTAAACTAACATCCTCAAAAAGTGTATTAACTTTCTTATGTAAAGATTTTGTTTCATAGGTTTTTCTATTGGAAGAGTCTAAGTTTGGTTGTAATTGTAAATTTAAGTCTCCCCCACATATCAGGAGACCTTTTGTTGTGGTGTGTATGTGTGTGTATGTATGTGCTTGAGTATGTGCATGGTGTACATGTGTGTGCTTGTGTATGTATGTGGTGTGAGTGCATATTGCCGGAGTTTATACATTGTGTGTGTGTGTGTGTGTGTGTGTGTGTGTGTGTGTGTGTGTGTGTGTGTTTGAGTGTGTGTATGTGTGAGACTCCGTGCGTGTGTGTGTACCTGTGTGCATATGCGGTGTGTGTGCCTGAGTATGTATTGTTACGAATGTGGAGCAACTCTGAGGGGCCGAAGGGTACAAAGTCGCCCCCTCCTTTTTGAGAATCGCAAGATCGCTATTAATTCGGGTCTGGAACCCAGGAAATGAGAGAGAGACATGCAGAATCCACAAGGTTTGGAATGTGTTCTGGCCTCAGCGAAAGCAGAACCACTGATAATGGCCATTGTCTCTTGGAGATGGAATTGTGTATTGAGTACTGTCCTATTCATTGAAGCCCCTCAGGGGATGACCAGAGTGGGCTGGTTGAGGGATTGCATCATCCCAACCTGATTGACATCTGAGACCCCGTGAATGAGGATAAATGAGGGTCTGGGGAACAACCCCTTTAGATGCACCATGAGAAACGCTAGAAATCCCGTGACAGTGTTTAATAGTGAAGCCGATGGAGGGCTCGCGTGCGTCCTTTCTCTTTGCCTGGGATTGAGGCCTTACCACAGAAGAACGGCTTAGCTAAAGCAGAGGCCACAAGTGAATGGCAACACCAACGGGACTCCCGAAGGATCGAAATCATAAAAGGTTGGAAAACCCGTAGCAGTAACTGTTCCCATTCTATTCCTATTTCTCCCTCTCTCTCCAACAAAGTGCAACACAGCGACAACCAAAAGGCTGCAGTCTGAATGAACTGAGTGACTTTTATATTTCCATCGGACAATACACTATCCCCTAGACAATGATAGAGCTTATTTCTTATTGATTATTATTATACCCACACTTTTAGATTTAGTATTGATGACGTATATTATCTATGGTTGCATCGATATTATTTTTGTGTATTTTTACTAATAAATACTGTTGAAAATAGTATCATCAGACTTCAACAGACCTCGCTATCTTTGCTGGTAAGTGACCCAGTTACGGGGTTCGTACCAATGTGGGGGCCTCATCTGGAGATCTGATACCAAATTGGAGGGCCAGTGAATCGGGCTTTTAAGTCCAAACTTGGATCTGGTTGTGTGGGTAACTAGATGGGAAACCAGCAAAGATGGACGTGGATGAATTTATAAAAAACCCGACTCTGGAGATGCTAGAGGCGGCTACAAAGTCGGACTTGATAATTATTGTGAAAGGACTTAATCTCGCAGAGATGAGGTTGTCGATGAAAAAGTGGGAGGTGCGGAGGGCCATAACTCAGTATTATATTGAGAAGAATGTGTTTTCTGCTGAGGTATTGGAAAATATCCCTGAAAAGGCACCAGCTAGTGGGATGGCTCAGTTAGAGTCGGAGAAATTAGGGTTGGAACATGAAATTAAGTTAAAGCAGATGGAAGCAGCTGAAAAAGAGAAGGAAAGGGCCGAGAAAGAGAAGGAAAGGGCCAAAAAGGAGAGGGAGAGAGCTGAGAAGGAGAGAGAGTATGAGGAGAAGGAGAAACAGAGGCAACATGACTTGGACATGGAGAAGTTAAGGCAAGGGCGAAGAGTTCAAGGGTCAGACCGAGAGGTGCGGTTTAATGTTAGTCGGGAGTTGAGGTTAGTACCTCCGTTCGAGGAGACGGATGTTGATGGTTATTACTTGCATTTTGAAAAGGTGGCAGTGAGTCAGAAGTGGCCCAAAGATCAGTGGGTGGCGTTGTTACAAAGTGTGTTAAAAGGGAAGGCACAACGGGCATATGCGGGCGTTGTCCATGGAGGAGGAGGAGTCTGGGAATTACGAGGAAGTAATTCTTCGGACCTACAAATTGCTACCTGAAGCCTATAGACAAAAGTTCAGAGATTTAAAGAAGGTGTGGAATCAGACGTATGCAGAGTTTGCTCTTGGATCGTTGGTGTGCAGCAGAAATGGTGGAAGAAGATTTTCGGCATCTCAGGGAGTTAATTCTGATTGAGGAATTTAAAGGTTGTGTTTCGGAGGATATCCGGATGTATTTGAATAAGAAGCCGAATAAGTCCATATCCGAATTTGCCAGGTTCGCAGATGAATATGCCCTAACCCACAAGACAAAGTTTTCCTCGAATAAGAGTTACCAGAAAGACCGTGGGAATGGTAGAGAAAGCCCACCGGCTGAGGCAGAGATCCCGCCGGGAGCTAGTGGTAAGATTGAGGAGGAGGAAAGGCAAGACGGCAGGAGAGGTCCTGGCTTGACCTGTTTTAATTGATGAAAGGTGGGGCATATTGCATCTAAGTGCTTTGCTCCGAGGAAGGAGACAGAAAAATGGAAAGCAGCAGTCCCTACAGGACGTATTGTGGTGATCAGTAAATCGATGAGAAAGCCTCAGGTAGACAGAATACGAGAGGGGTCTGAGAAATGTATTTCAAAAGGAACCGTATCTGTGAGAGAGAGACACACACCAGTTCCAGTGCAGATCTGGAGAGACACGGGAGCTGAGCTGTCATTGATTCTCAGTACGGTACTAGATTTTGGTCCTGAGACTGGAGAGCTAGCTTTGAGAGGCATAGGAAAAGGGACAGAAGCTGTGCCTTTGCATAGGATCATTGCAAATTGTGATCTGGTATCTGGACCAGTTGAAATAGGGGTGCGATCCGAATTCCGGAGAACTAATGTAGACATCCTTCTGGGTAATGATTTAGCTGGTGGTGAAGTTTGGTTGGATATGGAGCTGATGAGCCAGCCTGTAAGTGTTCAGGACCCACCCCTAGATTCTGAGATCTATCCCGCATGCGCGACCACTCGCAGTGTGTCGAGAAAGGCAGCTGAGAACGAGACCAGTTTAAATCAGGCCAGTATCGATTTGGCCGAGACATTTTTACCGACCCTGTACCAAGAGGAGTTAGAGGGTGGTAAAACAGAGAATAGGAGGTGAAAGAGAGTAAAGGAGAGGAGGTAGATCTGCCCTTAGCCAGGAGGAAATTTATAGAAGCACGGAGTGAAGATGAGAAACAGAAAAGGCTGTTAGAAAGTCCAGGGTTGGACATGGATGATCTGTCTGGTTTGACAGAACTGTTTGAAGAAGTTGAAAATTTTAAAGGTGTTCCCGATAATGAAATGAGGGCAGTCCTAGATGAAAAGGATGCCATTACCTTGAAGAAATTTGCTGGGTTGGCAGATGAGGTTGTTTCAGCCCACAGCGTTTTACTCCGGAAGGGAGTGGCCCAGAGAGTAACTGGGAGGATCAGGGGAATTTAGAATTTGAAAAGGGTACGGGTATTGAAAGCCTGGAAGAGGCTTACGTCCCGTTTGAGTGTGTACAAGATGTGGATGCACATGGTACTGAACCTAGTAATGGAGCTCAGAAAAAGTCTGAGGTATTTAATTCAGTTGAAAAGGAATGCAGTCCTTGTGGGTCAGATGGACATGGTTCAGTGAAAGAAGGGTTAACCTTGGGTACCAGTGGGAAGTGAGAATTCCCTGTTGTTTGTGTTCGAAGGTGTGTTAAAGGTTAGTGAGGAGATAAAAGGTGGTGAAAAGGGAAAAGTGTAGTTCCTAAATTGAATGAAGAAACTTTAAAGTCTGTATTGATGTCAGAAGCAGTAACCAGGCTGCAGGGACAATGACTTGTTAACACAGTGCCTGTGAATCAATTACAGGTTGAGTTGGAATGTAAAGGTGCCCCACACACTATTGTTATTCAAGAGTGCGGTGTGAAAAAGCAGAATTTGAAATGCTGTTTGAACAAAGAGTTTAAACTGCAAACTAGTAGCATGAAGGGTCCTGAAGAGAATTGTGTGGAAATTCGGAAAATGGTCTGAGTTTGGAACACATTGTTGATAAAATAACTCCTATGAAAGGAGCATGTGAAAGCCTATTCCACACTGGTAAACAAGCTAACCACGTGGGAGTTAACTGGAAAAGGGGCGAGGGTTGACGGGATTTCACTTTAAATAACAGGCTCCAGTTTTAAGGGATTTCCACAAAGCATGTGAATAATAAAGACACCCCCCTTGGAAGATTGACTGTTAAGTTTGAAAGTAACATAAAGATTAGTATTTGCATGAACTTTTGTAATATACACGTAAGCTAAGATCACAACTCTTTAGTTTTTGTTTGCGGAAGAAAAGGAATAAAAATAGGTGGTTATTAAATTGGAGTCTGATGCTACAAGAATTTATTAAGGTACAAGATGTTTAGATATTAAAGGAAGTGACAATGTAATCATTAACTGTTTAGATGCTGAATTGAATGTATAACTATTACTCTGTAGTGAAAAAAAACTTTTGTATTGTGTTAGATTCTGAAAAATCCTGTATGACTCTGTATTAATTCATTTTTACCGATGGTAAAAATCTTTGAAGGAAGGGGGTGTTATGAATGTGCCACAACTCTGAGGGGCTGAAGGGTACAAAATAGCCCCCTCCTTTTTGAGAATCGCAAGATCGCTATTAATTCGGGTCTGGGTCCCAGGAAATGAGAGAGAGAAATGAGAGAGAGTCGCCCAGAATACACAAGGTTTGGAATGTGTCCTGACATCAGTGGAATGGAACCATTGATAACGGCCATTGTCTCTTGGAGAAGGAATTGTGTATTGAGCACTGTACTATTCATTGAAACCCCTCAGGGGACGACCAGACTGGGCTGGTTGAGGGATTGCATCATCCCAACCTGATGACATCTGGGACCCCATGAGTGAGGAACAACCCCTTTAGATGTACCAGGAGAAACGCTAGAAATCCCGCGTTCAATAGCGACAGCTGGTGGGGGCTCGCGTGCGTCCTTCCCTTGCCTGGGATTGGCGGGCTCACCACAGAAGAATGGCTTAGCTAAAGGAGAGGCCACAAGTGAACGGCCACACCAACGGGACTCCCGAAGGATCTAAATCATAAAGGTTGGAAAACTCGTAGCGGTAACTGTTCCCATTCTATTCCTATTTCTCTCTCTCTCCAACAAAGTGCAACACAGCGACAACCAAAAGGCTGCAGCCTTTCCATTGGACAATACATTATCCCCTAAACAACGATAGAGCTATTTCTTCACTTTTAGATTTAGTATTGATGACGTATATTATCTGTATATTTGCATTGATATTATTTTTGTGTATTTTTACCAATAAATACTGTTAAAAATCGTACCATCAGACTTCAACGGACCTCTCTATCTTTGCTGGTAAGTGTCCCAGTTACGGGGTTCGTAACAGTATAGGGTTTATTATAAACCACCTAATGGGGAGCAAATTTGTAAGGAGATAGCAGATACTTGTAGTAAGCACAGGGTTGTGATTGTGGGAGATTTTAATTTTCCACACATAGACTGGGAAGCCCATACTGTAAAAGGGATGGATGGTTTGGAGTTTGTAAAATGTGTGCAGGATAGTTTTTTGCAGCAATACATAGAGGTACCAACTAGAGAAGGGGCAGTGTTGGATCTCCTGTTAGGGAATGAAATAGGTCAGGTGGCGAAGGTAAGCATTGGGGAGCACTTCAGGTTCAGTGATCACAATGCCATTAGTTTCAATATAATTATGGAGGAGGATAGGACTGGACCCAGGATTGAGATTTTTGATTGGAGAAAGGCTAACTTTGAGGAGATGCGAAAGGATTTAGAAGGAGTGGATTGGAACAATTTGTTTTACGGGAGGAATGTAATAGAGAAATGGAGGTAATTTAAAAGTGAAATTTTAAAGGTACAGAATCTTTATGTTCCTGTTAGGTTGAAAGGAAAGGTTAAAAGTTTGAGAGAGGCATGGTTTTTAGGGGATATTGGAAACTTGGTTCGGAAAAAGAGAGATATCTCCAATAAATATAGGCAGCATGGAGTAAATCAGGTGCTCAAGGAATATAAAGAATGTAAGAAGAAGAAAGAAATTAGAAAAGCTAAAAGAAGATACAAGGTTGCTTTGGCAAGTAAGGTGAAAATAAATCTGAAGGGTTTCTACAGTTATATTAATAGCAAAAGGATAGTGAGGGATAAAATTGGTCCCTTAGAGAATCAGAGTGGACAGCTAAGTGTGGAGCTGAAGGAGATGGGGGAGATTTTGAACAATTTCTTTTCTTCAGTATTCACTAAGGAGAAGGATATTGACTTGTGTAAGGTAAGGGAAACAAGTAGGGAAGTTATGGAAACAATGACAATTAGAGGAGGAAGTACTGGCACTTTTAAGGAATATAAAAGTGGATAAATCTCCAGGTCCTGACAGGATATTCTCTAGGACCTTGAGGGAGGTTAGTGTAGAAATAGCAGGGGCTCTGGCAGAAATATTTCAAATGTCATTAGAAACGGGGATGGTGCTGGAGGATTGGCGTATTGCTCATGTGGTTCCATTGTTTAAAAAGGGTTCTAAGAGTAAACCTAGCAATTATAGACCTGTCAGTTTGACATCAGTGGTGGGTAAATTAATGGAAAGCATTCTTAGAGATGGTATATATAATTATCTGGATAGACAGGGTCTGATTAGGAACAGTCAACATGGATTTGTGCGTGGAAGGTCATGTTTGACAAATCATGAATTTTTAAAAGAGGTTACTAGGAAAGTTGACAAGGGTAAAGCAGTGGATGTTGTCTATGTGGATGTTGGATGTTGACTTCAGTAAGGCCTTTGACAAGGTTCCACACAGAAGGTTAGTTAGGAAGGTTCAATCTTTAGGTCTTAATATTGAAGTAGTAAAATGGATTCAACAGTGGCTGGATGGGAGATGCCAGAGAGTAGTGGTGGATAACTGTTTGTCAGGTTGGAGGCCGGTGACTAGTGGAGTGCCTCAGGGATCTGTACTGGGTCCAATGTTGTTTGTCATATACATTAATGATCTGGATGATGGGGTGGTAAATTGGATTAGTAAGTATGCAGGTGATACTAAGATAGGTGGCATTGTGGATAATGAAGTAGGTTTTCAAAGTTTGCAGAGAGATTTAGGCCAGTTAGAAGACTGGGCTGAGTGATGGCAGATGGAGTTTAATGCTGATAAGTTTGAGGTGCTACATTTTGGTAGGAATAACCCAAATAGGACATACATGGTAAATGGTAGGGCATTGAGGAATGCAGTAGAACAGAGTGATCTAGGAATAATGGTGCATAGCTCCTTGAAGCTGGTGTGCATTTGTGTGCCTGAGTGTGTACATGTTCTGACTGTGTGCTTGTGTATGTATGTGGCGTGTGTGTGTTTCTGAGTGTGTATGTGGTGTGCATGCTTGAGAGTGTACATAATGTGTGTGTGCTTGAGTGTGTACATAGTGTGTGTGTCCCTGAGGTGTACATGATGTGTGTGCATGTGGGGCATTTGTGTGTCTGTATGTGTAAGTGGATGTGTCCGTATGCCTAAGTACCTATGCAGCATGTGTGAGTACCTCAGTGTGTAACTGGTCTGTGTTCATATGCCTGAATGTGTACGCAGACCAGTTACACACTGAGGTACTTGCACATGCTGTGTAGATGGTGTTATGTGCCTGAATATGTATATGGTGTATGTGCATGTGTCTGAGCATGTACATGGTGTGTGTGTGTACCTGATTGTGCACAAGGTGTGCGTTTCACTGCCTGAGTGTGCACTTGGTGTATGTGTGTGCCTGAGTATGTATGTGGTGTGTGTTCCTGTGTGCGTATGTAGTGTGTGTGAATGTGGTATCTGTGTGAATGAGTGTGTAAGTCATGTGTGTTTTTGCCTGAGTGTGCACATGATGTGCGTGCATGTTTCTGAATGTTAGGTAGTGTGTGTGTGTGTGTGTGTGTGTGTCTGAGCACATGCTGTGCCTCTGTGTGCGTCCGTGTGCCTGAGTATGTGGTCTGAGTGTGTGTGCCCGTGTGTGTGGTGTGCCTGAGTGTCTACATGGTGTGTGCACATCTGTGTGACTGTGCATGTGTCTGAGTGTGTATGTTGAGTGTGTTTGTGCCTGTGCATGTACATGATGTGTGTGTGCCTGCATCTTTATGTCTTTATGTGATGTGTATACATGGTGTGCCTAAGTATGAATGTGTTGTATGTGCCTGTGCCTGGAAGTGTACAAGGTGAGTGTGTGTGTTTCTGAGTGTATACATGGTGTGTGTGTGTGTGTGTGTGTGTGTGTGTGTGTGTGTGTGTGTGTACATGGTGTGCATTCATGTGCCTGAGTGTATATGTGGTGTGCAGGTGTTTGATTATATATACGCTGTGTGTGTCTGCCTGAATGTGTACATATTTCTGAATGTGTGTCTGAGTGTGTACACAGTGTGCGTGTGTGTGCCTGAGTGTTTACATAGTGTGTGTGACTGAGTGTGCATGTGATATGTGTGTGTGCCTGCTTGTGTACATGGTGCATTTGCCTGAATGCTTATGTGATGTGCACGTGTGTGCCTGTCTGTTCGTGGTGTGTGACTGTGTATTTACATGGTGTACGTATGTGCCTGTCTGTACTTGATGTGTGTGTGCGTGTACCTGAGTGTTTACATTGAGTGTGTATGTGCCTGAGTCCGTACACAGTGTGCTTTCATGTACCTGAAGGTGTAGTGCTTTGTGTGTGCATGTCTGTGTGTGTGGTTGGCATGCGAGTGCCTGTATGTGTTATGTGGTGTGTGTGTGTGAGTGTGTGTGTCTGTCCATCTGAGGGTGTTTGTGGAGTGCATGAGTGTGCCTAGGAGTTTACACAGTGCCTGTGCCTGAGTGTGTGTGCTGTGTTTGTCTGCCTGAGCATGTACATTGCTTGCATGTCTCTTGAATGTGTATGTGGTGTGCATGTGTGCGTGCTTGAGATAGTACATGGTGTGTGTTTGCTTGTGTGTGCCTGAGTATGTACATGCTGTGTGTGTGTCTGCCTGTGTGTACGCAGTGTGCATGCATGTCCCTGAGTGTTTATGTTGTGTGTGTCTGTGCCTGAGTATGTATGTTGTGTGCATCCATGTACCTGAGGGTGTAGTGGTTTGAATGCCTGCATGTATGTGTGTGTGTGTGTGTGCCTGAGTATGTACATTGTGTGCATGTGTCTGAGTGTGTATGCTGTTTGCATCTGTGTACCTAATGGTGTAGTAGATTTGTGCCTTTGTGTGCTTGTGATGCGTGCGCTTGTGCCTGAGTGTGTACCTGTAGGTGTTGTGTACATGCATGTGCGTCTATGTGATATGTGATGTGTGTGGATACAGGAATGTGTCATGGCATTCCTGTGTGGATGAACGAACACTCCATTGTGTTCCTGTGTGGATTCTGGAATGCTCCATCATCTTCCTGTGATGTTGCAGAAATGCTCCAGTTACTGTTTGGATACAGGAATGCGTCATCGTGTTCCTGTGTCTATACAGGAAAGCACAAAAACGATGGAGTATTGCTGTGTGTTTGCAGGAATGCGTCATTGTGCTCCTGTGGGTTTGTAGGAATGTATCATCGTGTTTTTGCGTGGATAATGAATGCTCTTCTATCGTGTTCATCTGTGGATGCAGGAATGCTCATTGTACTGCTATGGGTCTGCAGGTATGCATTATCATGGTCCTGTGTGCATGCAGGAATACTCCATTGTGCTCCTGTGGGGTTG
The DNA here is from genome assembly GCF_030144855.1 of Hypanus sabinus. Classification (NCBI taxonomy): domain Eukaryota; kingdom Metazoa; phylum Chordata; class Chondrichthyes; order Myliobatiformes; family Dasyatidae; genus Hypanus; species Hypanus sabinus. The sequence continues at coordinate 140,562 of NW_026779035.1, forward strand.
TAGGAATGTATTATTATGTTCCGGTGTTCTTGCAGGAATGCGTCATCATGTTCCTGTGTGTAGCACCCGTTAGCCTCCCTACTTGGGTTATAGTGAAGCCACGGAATGCAGGTGGTGGATGAAACAGAAGGCAAGTTGTGAGTAACACAATCGATGGTTTCTGTTCCTCAGACACTGAGCAGAAGATCCTTTTAATAGGACAATGATCAGGGTCACCTGTCTTGTATTTCATCCTTAGTACAACCATACATACACAAATGTAAAAGAAAATAGCGTAAATGGGAACCCACTACCAAATAGTGTGGACACCTTGCTCGGTACGGGATATTGTGGCGACCCATTTCCTGGCGTATCCGAACCGGCTCACAATGAGATAGCCTACGGGGGTTTGCGAGCACAGAGCTTTGGAGCCTCTGCGCCATGGGGGGCAGGTTGAGGGAGGCTTAAAAGTGAGGCTGAAGTTTTCGAATAAAGTTTTTTCCTTCGACTGCAGTTACTGACTCCGTGTCGTAATTTTAGCGCTGCGTGTAGCACACCGCTACAATGGGTGACCCCGACGGTCCAAACGATTTTTGGACCAGAAATGACCGACGCCGTCTCTGTTCATGCGGTTTCATTGAAACTGCCGGGTTTCTGGACACAGCGCCCGAACCTATGGTTCCAGCAAGCCGAAGCCCAATTCCACGTTCGCCGGATCACCTCAGAAGACACCCGCTACTACTACGTGGTGAGCTCCCTCGACCAGGACACAGCGGCCCAGGTCGCGGAGTTCGTACAGTCGCCCCCGGCAGACGGCAAGTACACGGAATTCAAAGCCCTGCTCCTCAGGACTTTCGGACTCTCTCGGTGCGAGCGGGCTGCCCGTTTACTGCACCTGGATGGCTTGGGCGACAGACCTCCATCGGCTTTAATGAATGAGATGTTGTCTCTGGCCGACGGACACACAGGCCTCATGTTTGAGCAGGCATTCCTGGAGCAGCTGCCCGAGGACATACGCCTGCTGCTGTCCGACGCGGATTTCAGTGACCCCCGGAAGGTGGCAGCCCGGGCGGACTTGCTGTGGAACGCCAAGAAGGTGAGCGGGGCGTCCATCGCACGGATCTCCCAGCCACGCTCCCGGCAGCAAACCAGTCCAGGCCCGGCCGCAGAGCCCGCTAACCCCCGGCCCAATGAACACTGGTGCTTCTACCACCAGCGGTGGGGTGCAGAAGCCGCCGTTGTCGCCCGCCCTGCAAGTTCCCGGGAAACGCCAGGGCCAGCTGCCGCTGATGGCTACAGCGGCTGGCCATCGGGATAGCCTCCTGTATGTGTGGGATAGAAGGTCGGGACGCCGGTTTTTGGTCGATACTGGGGCTGAGATCAGCGTTTTACCCCCGACGAGTTACGACACCCGCAGCAGGGCACCGGGTCCCCCCCTGAGGGCCGTGAATGGCAGCACCGTAAGGACCTATGGCACCCGTCAGGTGCAGCTACAGTTCGGCTCCAGCCAGTTCACGTGGGACTTCACACTGGCCGCCGTAGCCCAACCGCTTCTGGGTGCGGATTTTTTGCGGGCTCACAGCCTACTGGTCGACCTGCCCAGGAAGAGACTGGTACACGCCGAGACCTTTCAGACGTTCTCCCTGGGTGCAGCCCAGTTGCCAGCCCCTCACCTCGGCTCCATCATGCTGTCCGACAACGACTTCACCAGGGTCCTGGCGTATTTCCCATCGGTTCTGGCACCGCAGTTCACAGCGGCCATGCCCAGGCACGGCGTACAGCATCACATCCCGACCCAGGGACCACCCCTCCATGCCCGCGCTCGGCGACTTCCCCCGGACAAGCTCCGACTGGCGAAGGAGGAGTTCCAGAGGATGGAGGAATTGGGGATCATCCGGCGGTCCGACAGCCCATGGGCCTCCCCCCTGCACATGGTGCCCAAAGCGACGGGGGGCTGGAGACCATGCGGCGACTACCGCAGGCTGAACGAGGCTACCACACCGGACCGCTACCCTGTGCCGCACATTCAGGACTTTGCAGCAAACCTGCACGGCGCACGGATCTTCTCCAAGGTAGACCTCGTCCGAGGGTACCATCAAATCCCGGTGCATCCTGACAACGTCCCCAAAACGGCTCTCATCACCTCGTTTGGCCTTTTCGAGTTCCTCCGCATGCTGTTCAGCCTGAAGAATGCCACACAGACGTTCCAGCGGTTAATGGACACGGTGGGACGCGACCTGGACTTTGCACTCATCTATTTGGATGACATCCTCATAGCCAGCAGCAGTCGTCAGGAGCATCTGTCCCACCTCCGTCAACTCTGCGCCCGACTGAGTGAGTACGGTCTAACAATCAACCCTGCCAAATGCCAGTTCGGACTCGATACCATTGACTTCCTGGGCCACAGGATTACTAAAGACGGGGCAAACGCTCTGCCCGCTAAGGTAGATGCGGTCCGCCACTTCCCCCGACCCACCACGATCAAAGGCCTTCAGGAATTCGTAGGTATGGTCAATTTCTACCGCCGCTTCCTCCCTTCAGCTGCCCGGATCATGCGCCCTCTGTTCGCCCTGATGTCGGGTCCGAGCAAGGACCTGGGACGAGGAATCCGCCGCCGCTTTCGTTCAAACGAAGGAAGCTTTGGCGAATGCCGCGTTGCTAGTACATCCCAGAATGGACGCCCCTACCGCCCTCACAGTGGACACATCTAACACGGCAGTCGGTGGGGTGCTGGAGCAGCTCATCGCAGGTCGCTGGCAACCCCTGGCGTTTTTCAGCAAACACCTGCGGCCACCCGAGCTCAAGTACAGTGCTTTCGACCGGGAACTGTTGGCGCTCTACCTGGCAATCCGGCATTTCAGGTATTTCCTAGAAGGTCGGCCCTTCACCGCGTTCACGGACCACAAACCGCTTACCTTTGCGTTTACGAAAGCGTCCGACCCCTGGTCGTCCCGCCAGCAACGCCCCCTGTCCTACATCTCTGAATACACGACGGATGTCCGGCACGTCTCGGGTAAGGACAATGTCGTGGCGGATGCGCTCTCTCGCCCTACCGTTCATGCCCTTTCCCAAGGGGTAGACTTTGAGGCACTGGCAGAGGCACAGCAGGCAGATGAGGAGATTCTGAGTTACAGAACCGCAGTCTCCGGTTTGCAGCTCCAGGACCTCCCCGTGGGCCCAGGTGAGAGGACCCTACTCTGTGACGTCGCCACCTGCCAGCCCCGTCGCGTCGTCCCGACAGCCTGGCGGCGCCGTGTTTTCGACTCCATTCATAACTTGGCGCATCCCTCCATCCGGACAACTGTCCAGATGGTTTCCAGCAGGTTCGTTTGGCACGGACTCTGCAAACAGGTCAGTGAATGGGCCAAAACGTGCATGCACTGCCAGACGGCCAAGGTGCAGCGGCACACCAAAGCCCCACCGCAGCAGTTCCATCCCGCCCACCGGCGTTTCGACCACATTCATGTGGATATCGTGGGCCCCCTGCCAGTGTCGTGCGGAGCGCGGCACCTCCTCACTATCGTGGACCAGTTCACAAGATGGCCAGAGGCGGTCCCGCTCACCGACACCACCTCCGAATCTTGCGCCCGAGCCCTGATCGCCACCTGGATATCTCGCTTTGGTGTACCGGCCCACATTACCTCCGACAGAGGCGCCCAGTTCACCTCCAGCCTGTGGTCAGCTATGGCCATCCTTTTGGGGACTCAGCTGCACCACACCACTGCCTACCACCCGCAGTCGAACGGGCTAGTGGAGCGTTTCCACCGTCACCTGAAGTCGGCCCTCATGGCCCGCCTGCGAGGAGCCAACTGGGCGGACGAGCTTCCCTGGGTCCTACTTGGAATCTGCACAGTGCCCAAGGACGACCTGCATGCCTCGTCGGCCGAGTTGGTATACGGCGCGCCCCTGGTCGTCCCCGGGGGGTTCCTACCAGCCCCACTGGGGCAAGAGCAAGAACCCGCAGCAGTCCTGGGCAGACTACATGAGAAGCTCGGTGACCTGGCCCCCATACCCACTTCACAGCATGGGCGGCACCCGACCTGCATACCCAAAGACCTGCAGAACTGTAAGTTTGTGTTTGTACGAAGGGGCGGGCATCGGCCGCCGCTGCAGCGGCCATACGAGGGGCCGTTTATGGTGCTCCGGAACAACGGGTCCATGTTCGTGCTGGACGTTGGGGGGAAAGAGGAGGTTTTCACGGTGGACCGCCTCAAACCGGCCCATGTGGACCTGGCGCAACCAGCCGAGTTTCCGGCGCCTCGGCGCAGAGGCCGACCTCCCAAGCAGGTTCTGGCCCAGACTGTGGACATTGGGGGGTGTATCGCCGGTTCTGGGGGGGGGGGGGGGGGGGTTATGTGGCGACCCATTTCCTGGCACATCCGAACCGACTCACAATTAGATAGCCTACGGGGGTTTGCGAGCACAGAGCTTTGGAGCCTCTGCGCCACGGGGGGCAGGTTGAGGGAGGCTTAAAAGTGAGGCTGAGGATTTGGAATAAAGTTTTTTCCTTCGACTGCAGTTACCGACTCCGTGTCGTAATTTTAGCGCTTTGCCTCCTGGCTATGTACATGTAAGACATAGTCGCTTTTTGTCCACCTTTCATCTTTCCCTTTTCCAATTTAAACCTTGAAATTTCAACTTCATTCAGTTGGATCAGTTATTATTATGGCCACTCTCAGAAGCTCCAAAAGAAATCCGGACCCGGTCAATGGGAATCTCAAGAAAACTGACGAATTCTCGGTGGAACCCCCCGGGTAAAGAGACTAGAATCTCAAATCAGCAATATCAGCATTGAGATAACTCAACTAAAAGAGAAATTCGAAAGAAAAGTCGACTCTTTGAGCCTTGGTATTAAAGTAGTCAAAATGCTGCGGACCTCTCTTCTCGTTTAGAAAAAGCCCAACGACGGATTGTTGATCTCGAAGCTTGATCATGTCGGAATAATATCCGAATTGTTGGATTAAAAGAGAAATCAGAAGCGGCCAACGCACTGGATTTTGAAAAAGTGTTTGTCTTTATTTCCGGAGGTTTGTTTACAGCCTTCAGATATTGAAATGGGTCACAGAATCAGCACTTTAAAATGTTTGGATCGAGGTAAAAGCTGACATATTGTTGTGCATTTTCTCCGTTTCGGAGACAAAGACCATATTATCAAGCTTGCCAGAAAAAACTTTTTCAGTATCAGAATTCAGGCATTCACTTCTTTTGAAGATTTTCCACACAAAATTGTTAAGAAGCTTGCTGGATTTGCATCCGTTATGAAATCAGTGTATGAAACAAAGCTGTTTCTGCTGCTTCAATATCCAACAAAATTAAGGCTGGCTTTCATATTTTTGATGATCCAGTCGAAGCATTGAGTTTTATTAATTCTTTATGCAACACATCCAATGACGAATCTGAAGCTTGAATGATTTATAATGGCTTGATTATCTCGCGGTGTAAAGAGTGATGAGATTGGAAGGTCTGATGGTTACATAAGTCTTTACCTTAAAATACATTTTTATCTCTGAAAAAGACTGGTTTGGATGGCTTCAATTTCAGAAGACATAGAGGGAGAACTGTTGATAAGACTGTAATAAGTTTGATCCATTTAGAATTTTTTTTCTGCAATTTTTAAAAAATGAATTGTTTTTTTCTTTCGTTTGCTTTTGTAAAGATTTTTTAAAGCAATTATTTGAATTTCTTTATGTTTTAAAGATAGACGAGAATCTAAAGATGGCGATTGTTTTTCTTCTGTGCAAATATTTTAAGAATTGTGTTGGATGTGTTTTACTTCCCTTATCTAATGTTATGAAGGTTACTTTCAATAGAAGGTTGTTTTGTTTTATAAGAAAAACACTTTCCTTCCAAGTTAATTATATTGATATATATGTCAAATGTAATGAGTTTTATGTTCGGTAGAGGGAGACAGAGATTGTTCTTTTTTTTCTCTTTTTTTACCTAGGTAGGCAGAGTTTGTATTTGTATTAATGCTTTTCTTGGGACTTGCGTCGATTGATTCGACTTGTTTCTGTGCTTTGTAGTTAGGGTGGGGTTTATTTTCTTTTTTTCCCCATTATGGAATCCCGGAGCATACGTCAATTACTTTTATTGTTGTTCATCTCCGCCATTTTCGACTATCCTATCCTGACATGCATCTAATTATTGTTTTTAGATACAAAGTTCCATGATGATATCTAAACAGCTAAATATTTTAACTTGGAATGTTCGCGATTGGAATCATCCTATTAAGCGAGAAAACATTTAAAGTTATTAACCCATTTCAGCCTGATATAATCTTTGTTCAAGAGACGCATATCAGGTTATGTGATAAAAATCGAGTTTTTAAATTTTGGAGGGTCCTCAGTTTCACTCAAACTCCCAGAGTAAAACTAGAGGTGTCTCTATTTTTATTGATTCCAATATTCCTTTTAATCAGGATATTATAGCTGATATTAATGGTAGACTTTTGATTGTTAAAGGAATAATTTGTAATAGGAAAATGGTTTTGAACTTATGAACCAAATGTTGATGATCCCTCATTTTCATGTTTTTGCTCTATTACCCAATTTAAATGAATATATATTATTAATGGTGGTGATCTTAATACTTGTCTAAACCCTTTAATGGATGTCATCATCCAAATATCAACTTCCTAATCGTTCTGCATGACTTATTAATTCCTTTTTAATTGATTACAGTTTGAGATGTGGTGGCATATGCACCCTAGTGATAGAGAATACCCTTTTTTCTCACATGTTCATAATAAATATTCGAGAATCGACTATTTTATAGTTGACTCTTGACTTTTATTCAATATTCAGAAATGTGAGTATGATGCGATTGCTATCTCTGATCATGCTCCTTTAAACTTAATATTTGAACTGAAAGATGTTGTTTCTACCAGACCATTTTGGCGTTTTCCAGAACACTTGCTACAAAGTTCAGAATTTGTTGAGTTTATTGAAGCTTAGATAAAAGAGTTTTTTCTCTTTAATAATATAGGAAACGTCTCCGAAGTTATTAACTTGGGATACATTGAAAGCTTATCTACGTGGTCAAATTATATCGTATATAGCTAAACTGAAGAAACAAACAAGAATGAAATTAGATAAAATCTCTAAACAAATTAAAGAATTAGATAACATCAATGCAATCTCTCCAAATGTTTCATTTAAGAGTAGAAATACAATCACACTATAATTTATTATTAACATATCCTATTGAAGGATATTTTCTTAAATTGAGAAGTCAATTTTATGTCGTTCGGGATAAAAATAATAAGCTCTTAGCTTCTCAATTAAGAGCAGTTAGAGCTAAAAGAAATCTTAAAGATTCGTAAAAATAATGGAGATATAGTAAGTAATCATGACGATATTAATAATACTTTTCAAGATTTTTACTCTGATCATTGTAGATCTCAAATTCCTCCAAAATGAATGCTTTACATAAGATTAAATTTCCACAAATTTCTCTTGAAAATCAACAGGTGCTTGATGCTCCAATTATTGAGCATGAAATTCAGAAAGCTATTTTATCAATGAAGTCAGGTAAAGCTCCTGGACTTGATGGTTATTCAGTGAGATTTTACAAAAAATTTGAAAGATTACTTTCTCTGTATCTTTTGGAAATATTTAATGAATCCTTTGAGAAGGATTACCCTCTTTTTATGAAGCATCTATTTCCTTAATTCTTAAAAAAAGATAAAGATCCTGTTGAATGTTCATCATATAGACCTATTTCGCTATTAAATGTGGATGCAAAAAATTCTGTCTAAAATAATGGCTAATCATTTGGAAAATATTTTAACTAAAATCATTTCTAAGGTTCAGATGGGCTTTATTAAAGGCCTTTATTCTTTCTCTAACGTTCAGAGATTAATGAACATTTTCATAATTATCTAAGCAACCTCAATGTGTTATCTCTCTCAATGCAGAAAAGGCATTTCATAGAGTTGAATAACCAGTATTAGAAAAATTTGGTTTGGTAATAATTTCAATAGATGGATTCAAATGATTTATAAGAATCCTATTGCCATGGTCATTACTAATAACTGCCAGTCTTCTCTTTTCTCACTTTCTCGTGGCAATAAACAGGGATGTCCATTAAGTCCATTATTACTTAATCTTGTATTGGGGCCTTTAGCTATAACATTATGTGGTTAAAATATTCACGTTTCTCTATGAATGGAACCATACATAAGATTTCTCTTTATGCAGATGAACTTTTGCTGTTTATTTCAAATCTTGAGGAATCAATTCCTAATCTTCTGGAAACACAAAGATTTTGGTAAATTTTTAGGATATAAACAACTTGAATAAAAGTGAATTGTTAGTACATATAACGATCTTCCTTTTAGAAATGTTAATACATTTAGATATTTAGGTATTATGACAACTAAAAAAATATAAAGATCTCTATAAAGTGAATATAGTTCCTTTAATGGACTCCATGAAACAACTATTTTTCTAGATGGAATCCACTTACTTCTTCTTTAATGGGACGTATTCATGCTGTGAGAATGATGATTTTACCTAGATTTTATATATTTTCCAAAATATACCTATCTTTTTAACTAAAAACTTTTTCAATCAAATTGACTCTCTTATTTCTTTCTTTATTTGGAACAATAAGCGACCAAGAATTAACAAATATCATTTACTAAAATCTGAAAAAGATGGTGGACTTGCACTTCCTAATTTAAGACTGTATTATTGGGCTGTGAATATTAGACAATTATGTTTTTGGTTATATTGGCTTGATAAGCATTAAAAACCATTATAGGTTGATTTGGAATTAAAAGCTGTTAAACAATTTCATTTAACTTCAATATTAGGAGCTCAATTACCTTTACAGCTCTCTAAAATTCCAAATTTAAATCTCTATCCGGTTAGACAATTAAACAATCTCTATGGATTTGGGTTCAGTTTCGTAATTTTAAACAATTTAAGTTGTCTAGTTTTTTATACCGAAACTTTTCATTTAAACCTTCAACAACTGACCTCATTTTTCTTCTATGGAAAAATGCAGGAATCCATTCTTTTACCGATTCATTTTATGATGGTTGATTGATGACATTTGAAGAGTTAATTAATAAATTTTCTCTCACTCATACACATTTTTGCAATATTTTCAGGTGAAACATTTTTTACAATATTTACCTAAGTTTCCATATTTACAAGAATCTGATTTGTTGGATACCATTTTGAAATTGAATCCCTTAAGTGAAAGGTTCCATTAGCAGTATTTATAATTTAATTTTTTTTACAAAGAGAACCTATTACTAAAGATTAAACAAGATTGGGAGAGAGAACTTAATATGACCTTGTTAATGAAGATTGGCTTCACGTTTTGAAAAACGTAAATTATTCTTCTGTATGTGCCAACCATTGTTTAATTCAATTTAAAATTGTTCACCGTTATTATTTAACAAAGGAGAGACCATCTAAAATATTTTCTAGTATAGATGACTACTGTGATAGATGTAAAACTGAAGTAGCTACTTCGTCACATATGTTCTGGTCATGTTCTTCATTAAAGTCATTTTGGAAATCTTCATATTCTACAATTTCTAAAGCTTTGAAAATTAATTTACAACCTAATAGAGTGACTGTTCTATTTGGAATAGTTTCACATCATATTCTGGGTATCTCATTTTCAGATCAACATGTAATTGCATTTGTTACACTGCTGGCAAGAAGAGCTATTCTATTAAAATGTAAAGATATTTCTTCCCTTACATTAATTGAATGGTTTTCTCGTGATCTTATGTCTCAGTTTGGAAAAAATTAGCATAACTTTTGATCCTTGATTTGATTTTGAGAGAAGATGGGGTTCTTTTGCCAAATATTATCATTTAGTTTGAATTAATTTATATGGTTTCTCTTCCAATTTTTTAATATAAATATGAAATGACGGTTGATGACTCTTTTTTAATATATATTTAGTTGATGGTCAAACGTATTACTCCCGGGGGTTGATTCCTAATGGGGGTGTTTTTGTAGTTAGTGGGGGGGGGGGTTTCCTAGTTAGATGGGATTCTTTATATAATTTTTTTCATTTTTTATACTTTACAATCAGTTTTTTCTTCAGCTTTATTAATTGCATATATATTAATCTGTTGTTTTGTATCATTTTATAGCTATTGAAGATTACGTACCAATAAAAAGATTCTAAAAATGAAAAAGAAAACCTTGTAAACAGGCAGGTGAGTTGTACCCACAATGGCAAGCTCAGAGGAAGAAACTGATGCCTTCTACTACTCCCTAGACAATTCACTAGAACAATGCAAATCACAGGAAGTCATCATAGTTATGGGCGACTTCAATGAAAAAGTTGGTGAGGGAAGAGAAGACCATATTGTTGGAGACCAGGAATTGGGAGAAAGAAACAAAAGAGGAGAAAAGCTTATATCATGGTGTGAAACCAATAATCAGATAATCACCAACAACATTCAAGAAGGAAATGGACATGAAGAAGCCCAGATGGGAACTATAAAATCAAATCCATTACATAACAATCAATAACAGAATCAAAAATTAGGTAACTCAAACCAAAAGCTACCCTGGAACAGACTGTGGGAGCAACAACATACCAGTCATTTGCAAAATGAAAATAAAGATGAAAAATGCTCAAAGAGAGAAATGTTAAACCCATCACTCTTGAACAAAGATGATGCACAGTAAGATTAAAGAACTACCGGGGAAATTACCTTGCTCAGCAAGTGGATGTATCAAGGCAAAAGATGGCAACTTAACTATGAGCAAAGAGGAAATCCTGAACAGATGTACAGAATATACGAGAACTTTTTAAAGACCAAAGAGGAGAAAAACTGAACATAAAGAAGAATCTTGAAGGACCTAACATTCTAAAATCAGAAATTCGAACAGCCATAGAAACATAGAAAATAGGTGCAGGAGTAGGCCATTCGGCCCTTCGAGCCTGCACCACCATTCAGTATGATCATGGCTGATGATCCAACTCAGAACCCTGTACCTGCTTTCTCTCCATACCTCCTGATCCCTTTAGCCACAAGGGCTATATCTAACTTCCTCTTAAATATAGCCAATGAACCGGCCTCAACTGTTTCCTGTGGCAGAGAATTCCACAGATTCACCACTCTCTGTGTGAAGAAGTTTTTCCTCATCTCGGTCCTAAAAGGCTTCCCCTTTATCCTTAAACTGTGACCCCTCGTTCTGGACTTCCCCAACATCAGAAACAAGCCATATATAAAACAAAACATAACAGAGCAACCGGTCCAGACAACATCACTGTTGAAATGATACTGGCCTTAGAAAATTTTGGAATAGAGAAAGTAACAGAAATAGCAAATGAAGTCTATGATCATGGGGAGATACCTGATGGTTTAAGTAAATCAGTGTTCATCACACTTCCAAAGAAAGAGGGAGCAACAGTACATGAGTTACATCGTACAATAAGCATGATGAGCCACATGGCAAAAATTATTCCCAGAATATTCATTATGAGAACAAGACGCTGTATAAAACCAGAAATCAGCTTTGTGGAAAACATTGGAACCAGAAATGCAATTTTCATGCTACAGATAATCAAAGAAAGAGCCAACCAGGTACGAAAAGACATCTACCTATATTTCATCGACTATAAAAAAGCTTTTGACATTGTCAGATACCAAGATCTGCTGGAAATGCTTAAAGATCTTGACACAGATGGGAAAGATATACGTTTCTTAAGAAACTTAAGAAATGGACAGCATCCATCAGAATAGAAGGAGAAGTGAGTGAGTATGTGAATATCATGAAAGGAGTCAGGCAAGGTTGTGTCTTTTCACCTGACTTATTCAACCTGTACAGTAAAAATACCTTGAGAAGTATCAAAGACATCAAAGGACTCAAAATTGCAGGCCATAATATAAATAACATTAGATACGCTGATGACATCGTACTAATATCTGACTCATAAAAACAAAACCTCAAGAACTACTCACTATAGTGGCAGCAGAAAGTAATCGCAGAGGCCTCTCAGTCAACACCAAGAAATCAGAAAGCATGATCATCTCCAGAAAGACAAACATCCCACAATGTGTGATCAAGATCGGAAATACAAATATCAAAGAAGTCAACAAATTCAGATATCTTGGCAGACAAATAACATGATGGCAGGTGCGACACAGATATCAAATACAGAATAGCAATGGTGAAAGAAGCTTTCCAGAAAATGAAGACCATATTAACAGAGAGAAAGATGAGCATGTACACTAAAAACAGAATACTGCAGTGCTACATTTATTCTATCCTGCGATGCTGGACCATTTCCCCAGCAATGGAAGAGAGACTAGAAGCAGCTGAATTATGGCTCTACAGGAGAATGTTAAGAATATCATGGACTACACACACATCAAATGAAGAAGTTCTCAGAAGAGCCCAAACAGATCACTCATCTCAACAATAAGAAAAAGACAACTCAGATTCCTAGGACACACCTTGCGGAAAGATGAACTAGAGAAACTCACACTCTCTGGAAAGATCGAAGGGAGCAAACCTAGAAGAAGATCTTGGCTTATGTAGATCAAAAGCCTAGCCAGGTGGCTACACATCGAGGAAATGGAAGTCAACCAATGAAAAAGGGATGGATCTGTATGGAAATCCATGCTCACCAATGTCCACAACAGATATGGTATCTAGACATCCTAGGGGAGATTCCACGTTTGAGAAGTCTATGTATAAATTAACCAGTTTCATGTATTCAGAGGCAATACATATCAACTATAGAAAGTACAGGTTCTGGAATCAAGATGAACTCTGCAGGCTGAGCAGTATTTTTGGAAGCAGAAGTTGTCGTTTGATGTTTTGGATTGAGAACCTGTATCAGGTCTTGTCGAACTGATACATGGTGAGGAACTCCCTAATCATTGTCTGTTCTCCAGAGGTTCTGGAGAGTTCATCAGATAATGCAAATCTAATCCAGTCATGGTAGTATAGTGGTTAGCACAGTGTTTTACAGTACCAGCAACCAGGGTTCAATTCATGCCACTACCTGTGAGGAGTCTGTAGGTCCTCCGGGTTCCTCCCACATTCCAATGACCTACCAGATGGTCATTTTAAATTGTCCTGTTCGGTTAGGATTAAATTCGGGGCTTACTGCATAGAGTGACTCAATATCAATCAATAAAACAACCAAAGTAGTTGGGATAAAATAATGATTCACCAAATTAATGTATTTATATAGTGATAATGTGGAACAGGCCCTACCAGCCCAGCAAATAACCTACTTAAATCCATAATAATCACGGGACAATTTACAATAGCCAAGTAACCTTCATCCTGGAAAAAAACCCAGACACTCATGGGGAAGACATACAAGCTCTTCACAGTGGATGTCAGCGCTGAACTCTGAATTTTGACACCCCAAGCACTACGCTATTGTGGAGTCCTTTGATTAACAAAGTAAACATTTTAGCCACCCAGGGAAATGCCAGCAGGAACAGATTGTAGTGGTTATTACAGCTGTGGGCGATGGAGTTCAGAATTCACCACCCAGGGAATTGCCAGCTAGGAAACACTGCATTCATTTATTTATTTAGCGATACTGAGCAGAGTTGGTCCTTCGAGCAACACTGCCCCAGCAACCCAATTCACGGAAAAAGTTATAATGACCAATTAATCTAGCTGGTAGATCTTTGCACAGTGTTTGGAAACCGGTGGACCCAGAGAAACCCCAAGCATTTCACGGGGAGGATGTACAGAGACTCCTTATCGAATAGAACTCCAAACTCCGGAATGCCCCAAGCTTTGCACTAACCAATTTAATGTCTGGCCTGTGAATTATCATTTCATTCTGTAATCAGGGCCGATAGCCACCACTCTGTTATCAAAATGTAGCTTTACTGGTAATCCTGTCAGCTGAGAAAGTAAAAGCTGTATCAGGTTGATACTCGAGTAGATCAGCTTTGATTGGTCTCCTGTGACGAGCAGTGTTTAATAAATCACCTATTATTACAAACTCCAACTCCGTGAGGCTTTGCACCATCAGCCAGTTACAACAGTTGTGTCATCAGGGTCAGTAAGTAGTTCATCACAGGAATGTGGCTGAATGTGCCAGACAGCTTACAGCTTACCATCATGGAGAGGGATGTGAAGAAGGGAGAACTCTTATCTGCTTTTATGTAATGAACATCTTGAGGTTGTGGCATTTTAATTGAAGGAAAAATCAACAGCTTTTGCAGTCCATATTGTACTTGAATGATCCTGATATCAGAACTGTGGACAATTTATAGATCTGATCACAAGTTTGTAAAGTTAAGCTTGGGAAATAAATATTTGGAATCATATATATTGCGTTCACATATGTTGTTCCAAAATAAACTTAAAACCATCTATCAGCCTGCCAAAACACTCCTGTGTCAGTGAGTCCTGAAGAAATGCCTTCGATATGAAACTCTTGCTTCTTTACCCACAGATCCTGTATGACCTGCTGAGTACTTCCACATGCTGAGCAGAGGAAAATGAATCCATGTTGCTTGGCCGTCCAGGGAAGCACTATCCTCCATTCCATCCAATCCCGATTCATTCCCGAAGCACTCAGACATGTTCTTGGATTCAAGAGCATTTTTAAAACACTGATGAATGAAGTTCACTGCAGGGACACCCCAAAGGCTTTGGGGATGAACCAGGAATCAATACTTCGGCATCAACAACAAACATAACGGGATTTACAGAAGACAACAGTTTAATTAACAATTCAAAGGCAGTTAGCACCACACTTAACAGCAAATCAACACTAAATTAGCATTATCAATGTACAGGCAGAAAACCCAGAGCAACACACACAAAATGCTGGAGGAACTCAGCAGGTCAGGCAGTATCTATGTAAATGAGTAAACAGTTGACATTTCCAGCTGAGACCCTTCATGAACCTGATGAGAGGTCTAAACCTGAAACGTCAACTGTTAATTCCTCTTCACAGACGCTGCCGGATCTGCTGAGTTTCTCCAGCACCTTCTGTGTGTTGCTCTGGGAAAAGCTCTATAGGTTGTGTTCAGCAACACTGATAATGTAAGTGAAAAAACATTGCATGTCAGACAGCTACGTTGACATAGGCTTAGAAAATTATAACTGTTGTGAATTTGTTTCCTTGGTTCTACAAGTGATTGAAGCAGCCTTCCATCTCCAACAAATCTCCAAGAGGTAATGTCTCATTTGCACCCACTGGTGCTAGGCCACTAAACCCACTGAGTGGCGTGGCTGACTGATCAGAATGCAGAGTGTGATGGCCAGGGAAGAAAGGGTTTTCGTAACTCATCGGTTCAAGTGATAAGGTATCTGTTGAAGATGCATATACCTGAAAGAAAAAATGCAAAAGTTAGTTCATTTTAAATGTACCCTACAACACTGCCAGACAACATTAGCTAACACGGATTCAAAGCTACATTTCAAAGTTGCTTCTTTGCAAGTTACTACTTCAACAATCAAAGTAAATTTAACATCAAAGTATATGACACCATACAAAAACATCAAATTCATTTTCTTGAGGGTGTTCACTGTAGAACAAGGAAACAGAGAAAAATAAATATTGAAGGCAAGAGATGAAGAGTCATTGAAAGTGGATCCAGTGGTTGTGGGAAAAGGTCTGTATTCATGCAAGTGAAGTTAGAACATAGAATAGTACAGCACGTAACATGTCCTTTGGCCCACAATGTTGTGCTGACCCTCAAACCCTGCTTCACATATAACCCCCCACCTTAAATTCCTCCATATACCTGTCTAGCAGTCTCTTAAACTTCACTTGTGTATCTGCCTCCACCACTGACTCAGGCAGTGCGTTCCAAGTTCTCCCCTTTGGTTCAAGTCCTGATGGTTGAGGGATAAGAACTGTTCCTGAACCTGGTGGTGTGGGGCCGGAGTCTCCTGTACCTCCTTCCTGATAGTTGAGGGGTAATAACTGTTCCTGACCCTGGTGGTGTAGGTCCTGAGGCTCCTGTACCTCCATTTGTGATGGTTGAGGGGTGATAACTGTCCCTGAACACAAAGTGCACTGCAGATGCTGTGGTCAAATCAAGACGTACAAAAAAGCTGGATGAACTCAGCAGGTTGGGCAGCATCCATTACAAGGAGCAGTCAACGTCTCTAGCCCCTTGGTATGAACATCAAATTCTCCAACTTCTGGTAATTCCCTCCCTCTCCCTTCCCCATCCCACCTCTACTCTGTCTTCTCTTCTAGATGCCTATCACCTCTCATGACTCTGCCTTTTAACGGATGCTGCCCGACCTGCTGAGTTCATCCAGTTTTTTTTGTACGTCTTGTATGACTGTTCCTGAACCTGGTGGTGTGGGTCCTGAGGCTCCTGTACCTCCATTTGTGATGGTTGAGGGATGATAAATGTCCCTGAACCTGGTGGTGTGGGTCCTGAGGCTCCTGTACCTCCTTCCTGATGTTTGAGGGGTAATAACTGTTCCTGAACCTGGTGGTATGGGACCTGAGGCTCCTGTACCCCCTTCCTGATGGTTGAGGGGTAATAACTGTCCCTGAACCCGGTGGTGTGGGTCCTGAGGCTCCTGTACCTCCATTTGTGATGGTTGAGGGGTGATAAATGTCCCTGAACCTGGTGGTGTGAGTCCAGCTCAACTTGTTAAGGTGTTGTTCCTCTAACATGAGTGTGGCCTCATCGTGAAAGCAAGGGAGGCCACAAATTGAGAAATATCGGAATGGGAATGGGAAGTGATTTTAAAATGGAGGGCCACTGGAAGATTCCATTTTTTTTGGCAAACTGAGATTAGACGTTCAGAGATGCGGTCTCCCAATCTATGTCGGGTCTTACAGGCCACACCAGGAGCACCAGACACAGTAAATGACCCCAACAGACTCACAAGTGAAAAGTCGCCTCACACCTGGAAGGACTGTTCCTATACTAACAACATTGAAAATATAGGGATAACAGCTCAAAAAATCTCCATGACAGTTGCAGAATTCTTTACCAGGAGAAAGCTGATCTATAATATTCAACTCTAAACTGCTGAATCATCACACAACTCCCGGATTGATAAAGAAGATTAGGGATGAAGATGAGCTTTGTTTGTCACACGCACAGTGAAATGCACCAGAAAAAATGCTATAAAATAATCAGGCTTCTAGAATTAAACTGCTCAGAGCAATTAAATTACAGTATGAGCAATATATTTATACTTTCATCTATTAAATAGTCGGCTGTTCCTCTCACCCTTCTGTTTAGAAACTTACATTGAAACTTACTGTAGGCATAAAAACCTGAAAAAATCTCTACATAGGTTGAGTGAACTCGGCCTTTTCTCCTTGAAGCAAAGGAGGATGAGAGGTGACCTTTTAGAGATGTACAAGATGATGAGATTGCCCACACATTGTTTGTGTGGATAGTCAGAGGCTTTTTCCCAGGGCTGAAATGGTTGCTACAAGAGGACACAGGTTCAAGGTACTGGGGAGATGGCAGGGTTAAGTTTTTTACTCAGAGAGTGGTGAGTGCATGGAATGGGCTTCCAGCAATGGTGGTGGAGGTGGATACGATAGGGTCTTTTAAGAGACTTTTGGATAGGTACATGGAACTTAGAAAAATAGAGGGCTGTGGGTGACCCTAGTAAGGTAGAGACATGTTTGGCACAACTTTGTGGGCCAAAGGGCCTGTATTGTGCTGTAGGTTTTCTATGTTTCTATTGAGTCTGAGAGCCTCAAAATTCATCATCAGGAAACTGCCCACTTCTATAAAGTTCAACTCAGAAACTTTTCTATTACTGAGAAACGCCAGGGCCAGCCTCCTGTATGTGTGGTACAGAAGGTCGGGACGCCGGTTTTTGGTCGATACTGGGGCTGAGATCAGCGTTTTACCTCCGACGAGTTACGACACCCGCAGCAGGGCACCGGGTCCCCCCGTGAGGGCTGTGAATGGCAGCACAGTAAGGACCTATGGCACCTCCTGACTATCGTGGACCGGTTCACGAGATGGCCAGAGGCGGTCCCGCTCACCGACACCACCTCCGAATCTTGCGCCCGAGCCCTGATCGCCACCTGGATATCTCGCTTTGGTGTACCGGCCCACATTACCTCCGACAGAGGCGCCCAGTTCACCTCCAGCCTGTGGTCAGCTACGGCCAGCCTTTTGGGGACTCAGCTGCACCACACCACTGCCTACCACCCACAGTCGAACGGGCTAGTGGAGCGTTTCCACCGTCACCTGAAGTCGGCCCTCATGGCCCGCCTGCGAGGAGCCAACTGGGCGGACGAGTTTCCCTGGGTCCTATTCGGCATCCGCACAGCACCCAAGGATGACCTGCACGCCTCGTCGGCCGAGTTGGTATACAGCGCGCCCCTGGTCGTCCCCGGGGAGTTCCTACCAGACCCATGGGGGCAAGAGGAAGATCCCGCAGCAGTCCTGGGCAGACTACGCGAGAAGCTCGGTAACCTGGCCCCCATACCCACTTCACAGCACGGGCGGCACCCGACCTGCATACCCAAAGACCTACAGAACTGTAAGTTTGTGTTTGTACGAAGGGGCGGGCATCGGCTACCGCTGCAGCGGCCATACGAGGGGCCGTTTATGGTGCTCCGGAACAACGGGTCCACGTTCGTGCTGGACGTTGGGGGGAAAGAGGAGGTTTTCACAGTGGACTGCCTCAAACCGCCCCATGTGGACCTGGTGCAACCGGCCAAGTTTCCGGCACCTCGGCGCAGAGGCCGACCTCCCAAGCAGGTTCTGGCCCAGACTGTGGACATTGGGGGGTGTATCGCCGGTTCTGGGGGGGGGGGGGGGAGTTTATGTGGCAACCCATTTCCTGGCACATCCGAACCGGCTCACAATTAGATAGCCTACGGGGGTTTGCGAGCACAGAGCTTTGGAGCCTCTGCGCCACGGGGGGCAGGTCAAGAGAGACTTAAAAGTGAGGCTGAGGATTTCGAATAAAGTTTTTCCTTCGACTGCAGTTACCGACTCCGTGTTGTAATTTTAGCGCTGCGTGTAGCACACCGCTACAAGATAAACAATATTTTGAAAATGTCAGATCATTTTATTCTATCATTAAAAATATATGATGTGCAGTGAAGCTTACCATGTCTGGATGGGTACCCTGGTGAACATGATAGGAGACTTGTCTCACCAGCTCGTCAACAGACAGATTTGAGAGAGTGCCACCATTTTCGTCTTTCACTTTATTAATCAAAGAGTGCAAACTTGTTCTGTAACAATAAAAGAGATCGAACTAATCCAATTGCAGCCCAAAAAGACGCTCTAGCAATTTAAAAAATCACCATAAGCACAAAGAGATAATTTATAGAGATCAGCTTTATTTGTCACGTGTACATCTAAACATACAGTGAAATACATCTTTGTGTTTTGCATTGAGAATATACTGGGGGGGGGCAGTCTGTAAGTGTTGGCACACTTCCGGGGTACCCACAAGTTGCCAACCCTAACTTGTACATTTTTGGAATGTGGGAGGGAACTGGAGTACCCAGAAAAACCTATGCGGTCAAGGGGAGAACATACAAGCTCCTTACATTCAGGGATGGGAACTGAGGCCTAATCAGTGATTGCTGGCATTGTAAAGGGATTGTACTGAGCACTGAGTATTCTGCATGGTAAATAAATCGATGTGCCATCCTCACGTACATAAAAGCTTTCTCAGGATAGGTGCAAGTTTTCATTTGTGATAGTGTTACGTATCCCGTAACTGGATAACTCACCAGCAAAGATAGAGAGGTCCGTTGGAGTCTGATGGCACTATTTTCAAATGTTTTATTCAAAAGGGGAGCACAAAAAGCAGTGTTAATACAAACATTCAAATTGTATATATCAGTAAAACTCAATCTAAAGTGCGGATATAGCAATAATCATCATTATGAAATAATCTCGACTGTTGTCTAGGGGATAATATATTGTCCGTTGGAAATATAAAAGTCACTCAGAAGTCTGCAGACTTTTGCTCTCCGGCTGGGTTTCATGTGTTTAAGAGGGGTCGGTGAAAACGAAAAGAGAACTTGCCCGGGTCTTTACGCAGTCACTCCGTAAAATCAGGGGAGCGTTGTTTTCCCCGTTGTTAGTTCGAAGTCCTTCTCGGTATTATCAGCCACCCACTCCCCAGGCAAAGGAGTTAGGAGCGCACGTGGCGTTGAGTGACTTCCAGCTCTCACGGGAGCGTTGAGCGATCGAGTTCTTCAGGAGCGTCTCTCTCTCTCTCTCTGGGGTTACCGCCTCTTGCAGCCCCCTTTTATCTTTACCTGCCGAGTTGTGGCTGTCCATCAGAGTAGGGTGATGCAATCTCCACCCCCACATTGTTCGAGGGTATTCATGCCCATGATAGTTGTCACGTAGCCGGGACATGCACGTCACACAGGTGCCTCTAAGAACAAATGGTCAAAACCGTTGCATTGTCTCTCGCTTCCGAGACCCGAATTAATAGCGATCTTGTGATTCTCTGGAAGGAGGGGGCCGCTCCCACTCCTTCGGCCCCTCAGAGCTGTGGTACCTTCATAACACTAGTAATTAGCTTTCAAACAACAGTGGCAGTGTTTTATAATTAAAGTGTCTGTCAGTTAGGTGTGAAAGAATAGAAAGAATCAGGATTTTTGGTGTCAGAACCGGTTCATCATTGTCCGAGGCTAGTATTCAAGCTATGCTGCCCAACATCTCTTTTAATCCTAGACTAATCTTCGAGCCATCCTGCCCAGCATCTCTGATTTAATCCAAGGCTAATCACAGGGCAGTTTCCAATGACCAATTAGCCATCCAACCCGTACATCTTTGGACTGTGGGAGAAAACCAGAGCACCTGGACGAAACCAATATGGTCACAGGGAGAATGACAAGCTTGTTACAGGCAGCGAGGCAGCTGGTACTAAAGCGTTGTGCTGACCACGGCGCTATTGTGCCTCCCTGATGGTTGTGGGGTCATAAATGTTCTTGTACCTGATGTGTTGGACCTTAGGCTCCTGTACCTTCTCCCTGATCTGATAGCAACAGCAAGAAGTGAGCATGTCCACCTTTGGCCAGTGCCATCTTCTCAGTATAGTTCAGTGAAGTTCATTTGTTATTAATTGATAGTAACTTTAGCAATTGCTTACAAATGGATTTTTAATTTCTCTAAGTACAGAATTGCTGCTTGGTACATGGCTGAGTTCAGGAATGATGGAAAGCAAAGGAATGTAGTGCCTTCCAGGATGGTACACACAAAGTGCACTGGAGATGCTGTGGTCAAATCAAGACGTGCAAAAAACTGAATGAACTCAGCAGTTCGGGCAGCATCCGTTGAAAGCAGTCAACGTTTCAGGTTGAAACCCTTTGTCAGGACTAAAGAAGGAAGGGGGCAGGGTGGAAAACCAATCAGAGGAAAGATCAAGGAGTGGGGGAGGGGGTAGGCAGCTGGAAGAGGAGACAGAGTGAAGGTGGGATGGGGGAAGGGAGAGGGAGGGAATTACCGGAAGTTGGAGAATTCGATGTTCATGCCAAGGGACTGGAGACTACCCAGAAGGTATATGAGACGTTGTTCCTCCAACCTGAGTTTGGCCTCATCATGGCAGTAGAGGAGGCCATGTATGGACATACCTGAATGAGAATGAGAGGGAGTGTTGAAGTGAGTGGCAACCGGGAGATCCTATCTGTTGTGGCGGACGGAGCGTAGGTGCTTGACGAAGCGGTCCCCCAATCTGTGTCGGGTCTCACCGACGGAGAGGAGGCTGCACCGGGAGCACCGGATGCAATAGATTACCCCAACAGACTCACAAGTGAAGTGTTGCCTCACCTGGAAGGACAGTTCGGGGCCCTGAATGGTGGTAAGAGATGAGGTGTAGGGACAGGTGTAGTACTTACACTTGCAGGGATAAGTGCCAGGTGGGAGATCTGTGGGGAGGGGCATGTGGACCAGGGAGTCGTGGAGGGAACGATCCCTGCGAAAAGCTGAGAGGGGTAGAGAGGGAAAGATGTCCTTAGTGGTGGGGTCCTGTTGAAGGTGGCGGAAGTTGCAGAGGATAATATACTGGATCTGGAGGCTGGTGGGGTGGTAGGTCAGGACAAGGGGTGACGGGAGGATGGGGTGAGGGCTGAAGTGTGGGAAATGGAGGAGATGTAAGGGCATGATTGATGACGGCAGAAGGGAAACCATGATTCTTAAAGAAAGAGGATATTTGAGAAGTCCTGGAACGGAAGGCCTCATCCTGGGAGCAGATGTGGCGGAGACAGAGGAACTGGGAATAGGGAATGGCATTTTTGCATTTGGCAGGGTGGGGAGAGGTATAATCAAGATAGTTATGAGAGTCAGTGGGTTTATAGAAGATGTCAGTGGACAGTCTGTCTCCAGAGATGGAGACCGAGAGATCGAGAAAAGGGAGAGAAGTGTCCGAGATGGACCAAGTGAATTTGAGGGCTGGGTGGAAGTTAGAGGCAAAGTTGATGAAATTGACGATGAAAATGGGTGCAGGAAGCAGCAACAATGTAGTCGTCAATGTAGTGAAGGAAAAGTTGGGGAGTGGTACCAGTATAGATTTGAAGCATAGACTGTTCCACATAACCCACGAAGAGGCAGGAATAGCTGGGGCCCATGCGAGTGCCCATAGCTACACCCTTGGTCTGGAGAAAGTGGGAAGAGCCAAAAGAGAAGTTATTAAGTGTGAGTACCAGTTCCACCAACCTGAGGAGTGTGGTGGTGTTGGGGAACTGGTGAGGACTATTGTCCAGAAAGTAGCGGAGCAGGCAGTTAGGCCATTTAGCCCATCGAGTCTGCTCTGAATGATCCTTTTTTCCCCTCCTCAACCTATTCCCAGCCTTCTCCCCCTAAACTTTGATGCCGTGTCCTATCAAGAACCTATCAATCTCTGTCTTAAATACACCCAATGACATCTTAATGTCAACAATGTTATGTAGCGCTAGGGTTCATATTTTCTGTGGACAGCCACTTTAAAATGTTGGGAGAATGAGTCTGGCTTTTGGACACTGTTTGTACTGCTAATGAGAGAGAGAGAAGAAGAAAGGCACCCAGCAAGGATGTGAGAGAGAGACAAAGATTTAAAGTTATGGCTCCATGGCTGATTATTTACTTTGCTCCAAGGACACTTTACTTGCCTGCTTGTAAGATTCTTGCTGAGACAGCAAGGCGGGGCCAGGTGATGGACGGCTGGTGCCCTGCAAGTGATGATAAAAAAAGCAGGTCTGCTAAGACACAGGCAGACATGCCACGGGACACTGAAAGAGCATTGTGCACTCAAAGAAAGGTGGGGGTTTGGAGGGTCGATTTGGGGGAATCGATCAGAGGCTCACAGTGTGTGAAGGCAGACCGGAGGGGGCTTGTGTGTGTGTCCACCCGCGCCTGGGTGACAGGGTCACCACTGAAGAACGGTCTGGCCGGGAACAGAGGGGTCACAGTCGGTGACAGCAACAGCACAACTGGACAAGAAGACTCCAACATATTATTTCATTTCTGCTGTTTCGGTAATCTGGTCATGGGGTACGTGACAACAATTACACTGCCAGTGAGAATATTTCTGCTGATCAGAAGCTGAAAGGTTCAAAGCAGATATCAGTCTATTTGCCCCTTGGTTGAAAACTTGCTTTTTGACACCATTTTATTTATTTTTTTTGTTTTAAGACATACACCTGATAACACCCCCTTCCGTCCAACGAGCCTGCGCTGCCAATTACACCCATGTGAGCCACACATCTTTGGAGTGTGGGATGAAACCCACAGTCAGAGCAAGAATGCACAAACTGTTTAGACAGTGGTGGAATTTAACCTGGGTTGCTGTCACTGCAATGGCATCGTGAAAACCGCTGTACAACCTTGCCGCTCTAGGCAAGACATTGTTTTTAATGCTTTTGAAAATTACAACTTACTTGCTTATTGTAGGAAATTTGAAGAAAAGCTGTTTCATTACGGTGTGATAGGACGACCGTGGTTCATCGGTCTGTGCACTGTTGGCACAGGCTCCAACAAATGGCCCCGGGGCTTGTAAAACCTGCAGATTATTACCGGACTGTATAATTGGCTGTGCAGGTGACAAATGGTTGAAGTGTTTGTTAAACGAATTCATCTGGGTACTGTAACTCTCAAATAGATTGCTCTGTAGATTCCCAGACACATGAGATGTCTGTAAGCCAGAGAGGGAAATATCTGGATTTGCTTCAGCTGAGGGATTTGTCATTTCCAAACCTCCAGCAGCAAGCTGAAATGATTCATCATGAAACTGGTTTTGGTCAGTAAACATCCTAAGTTCCAGTTCAGGGTCAGACCAGCTGCAATCCGTGAGTGGAATGGGTTGCATTGTTGGAGGATTTGTGTAGTTCGGTGGCCAAGCCAAAGGTATGTAGGCATCTTTTGCTGTCCTCGGTAATGTTTCAGCGTTAATGCCTTGAGTTCTGGATCCTGGTGAAAACCATCCAGCTTCAGCAGAGGCAGACGCCCCAGCAAATCCGACATTCTTCCTCATTTCAGCCCTTGTTGGAGATGGTGATGATCCCTGCTGAATTTTAAAATTGTTGATACCTCTGAACTGAGGTGGCACCAATTCACTGGAGTCTGTGTTAGGTACACCATCAGAATATTCTCCTGATTCCTGTGGCGAAGAGACAGCCTAGAAAAAATATAGTTATTAGTAACACAAAAGATTCTGCAGACACTGGAAATCCAGAGCAACACACACAAAATGCTGGATGAACTCAGCAGGCCAGGTAGCATCTCTGGAGAGGAACAAATAGTCAATGTTTCAGGCTGAGACCATTCATCAGGACCTCTATTATAATCATTAGTAACATGTCGAATCCACATCGCTTGGGGCTTTTTAACTCAGATATATCTAATCATGATGAATTAACTGAGTACCCAAGTTAGCACTGACCAGCTAAAAGATGAAGGAATTAATGATTTCAGAGTTAATACTGATTGTGGTGGGGTGCGGGGGGGGGGGGGGGGGAGTGGAGAGGAGCTCAGTGGGTCGCTGGGAGAATTGTGGAGAATTTCTGAGAGGTAGAGCAGTCGGTACCAGGAATGAGCTGCTAGAGGGTAGGAAAGAAGGCAAAAAAGGCCAAAGGACCACAGAATCCCCAGCAAATGATCAGGCTGTTCGGTCATCGCCTAAACCAAAGAAGGTGCCTTCCTGAGCTAGTCTCACTTTGCCTGTGTTCCTCTCTCTAAAACCCTGAATTTGTCCAATTGTCTTTTCAACATTGTAATTATACTGTATCTGTCTCTACCACTTGCTCCAGTGGTTTGCTCCATTTATGCAGCTCACTCCTCTGTGAGAAAACTTGTTTCTCTGGTCCCCACTGCCTAACCGCTCTCACCTTAAACCTACTTGTGCCCTCTAGTTTCACTCTCCTTCCCTGAGAAAGACTTGACCTTATCCAAGCCCCACATGAATCTCTACAGAGGTCACCAATCAATACAACATCAACGGATAAACCCAATTACAACACAATTGTTAATCAATTAACAAGAATTGTCATTTTTACCTACTAAGTCTTAAATTTAATTTTCAGCAAGAATTTAACTTACATTCTAAGTCTTTTGTTTTATTTTTCTGGAAGAGCCTTAAAGAATTACATTAATCAAAGATCTCCCTTTTTTCCCTTATTTTGGGGCACCAGGCAAGACTGTCCTCTTATTTGATATTGCTCTGGAACCTTTAGCAATTGCTATTCAAGAATCACATAATATTTTTTGCATGACCTGCAGGAATGAGATACATCTACTATCCAAGTCAAATCTTGTATATTTCTAATCCTGAGAAATCCATTCCCACAGTTTTATCTTTGTTGGCTCAGTTTAGTAAATTTTCGGGTTATAAACTGAACCTTAATAAGAGCGAACTGTTTCCTCTAAATATGCAGGTTCCAATTTATGGACATTTATCCTTTAAATTGGTTACTGACTATTTTATATATTTAGGGGTTAAAATTACAAAAAACATAAGGATTTATTTAAAGCTAACTTTTTACCTTTAATTGATCAGATTAAACATTTGTTTACTAATTGGTCTCCAATGTCTTTGTCATTGATAGGTCGGATCAATGCTAAAAAGATTATTATATTATCTAAATTTTTATATTTATTTCAAGCAGTACCAATTTTTATTCTGAAATCTATTTTTGTCAGTGTTGATTCTAAAATTTCTTCTTATATTTGGCAGAATAAAAATCAGGCTAGGCAAAAGATATTTACAGAAGTCTGAAAAGGAGGGTGGTCTGGATCTGCTGAATTTTAGATTTTATTATTGGGCAATCAATATCCGCTATTTGAAATATTGGCTGTGGGACATGGATATGACTTCAAACCCTCACTGGGTAAATCTTGAATGTAAATCAGTGGGTTCTATTTCAGAGACTTCGCTTCCCTTTGCTTTTGCGAAATTGTATAAAAAATTAGATAATCCAATAGTTAAATACACTTTATGAATATAGTTTCAATTTCAGAAATTTTTTGGATTGATTCAAATTATTCTAGCAAGTCCAATTATATCTAACTTGTATTCCTCTATTATGGACCAAGCCTATTTGACTTGGAAAACTAAAGGTATATTAAGATTTTGTGATTTATTTTTGGATAATTGTTTCGTGTCATTTGAACAATTATCTAACAAATATAATTTACCTAGATCCCATTTCTTTAGATATTTACAGGTTAGAAACTTCTTAAATACCATCCTTCCTTCTTTCCCGAATCTATACTCTATGGATAGGTTCGAAAAAATTTTAGATATAAATCCTTTTCAGAAAGGAGCAAAGGCAACTATCTACAATATAATTATGAAAATACATTCAGATGCATCTAATAAAATTAAAAATGATTGGGAAAGGGAACTTAAGCTTACCTTACCTATCGAAAAACGGGAAAAAATTCTTCAATTAGTTAACTTATCCTTTATATGTGCTAAATATTCATTGATACAGTTCAAAGTAGTAGACAGGGCCCATATGTCTAAGGATAAATTAGGTCGTTATTATTCTCATGTAAGTCCAGTGTGTGATAGATGTCTCTGAGACAGCCTCTTTAACCCATATGTCTTGGTCATGTTCAGCTTTGAAAAAATATTGGGAAGATATTTTTGACATTATTTCAACTGCTTTGAATAGTGATTTACAACCTCATCCTATTACTGCAATTTTTGGTTTACCAATGATAGAACCACACCACTTAACCTCTTCAGCGCCCCGGATAATTGCATTTCTTACATTAATAGCTAAAAGATCTATTTTGCTGAATTGGAAAAAGATTAACCCTCCCACCACATTTCATTGGTTCTCTCAAACTATGTTATGTTTAAACTTAGAAAAAAATCAGGTGCTTTATATGATCCATCAATTAAATTTGAAAAGACAGAGGCATTTTATTCAACACTTTGATATAATGTGATTTGACCTCTTTCCAAATCTAATCCCTTGTGTTAATATATGTAGGGAGGTTCCAAGTTGATGACACTAATGATTCTTTCTTATTTTTGATGTTATAAACAGCCCATTTTTTTTCTTTTTTCAGTTTAGATTAGTGGTTTTTTTTGGGGTATATTTTCTTTTTTTCTTTTTGGATATGTTAATCTTTTTAATGTATTCTACATTTGTATTCTAACATTTTTGGGAAGTTTATTACCTTTGTATTAACTGAATATATAATTATATGTTATCCATTAACAATGTAATCCCAACAAATGTGTAGTAATATTATTATGTTATATCCATTATTTTGATATTAATAAAAAGACTGGAAAAGAAATAAATAATTACATTACTGTGCCAAGCTAGTAGAGTACCCAAGACTTTTGCACAATACTGTATTTGTCAACATGGAGCAGAGAGCGAGTTTGTAAATCTGGTGGGAAAGGATGTTGGGAATGGTGATGGTGGAGCACAACAAGAGGGGTGTGGGAAAGGTGGCAGAGGAGAGTCAGGGTGGGAGGTGATGTGGGTGCAGACACACCCAGTTCTGCAAAGTCATTTGATTCCAAACAATTGGTTTACTCATCATTACAGAAGGCCTCACTGGTGCTTCCCACACCGTTCCCTCTCCCTTCTCCTTTTCCCAACCATGATTCCTCTCTCCGCCTCTTTCCCACTCAGTCCACAATAGAGACATGAAAAAGGTTGGCAACAGAATCAGGTTTATCATCACTCATATATGTGATGAATTTTTTTTGCAGCAGTATAGTGCAATACTACCAAAATTACTACAGTACAGTGCAAAAGCCTTAGGCACTTGCTATATAGAAATATGTGCCTAAGACTTGCACAGTATAGTTATTACGATTTTCTTTCACCTGGGATAGTGGTCACCAACCTTTTTAAGCCCAGGATCCCCTACCTTGGCCTTAGTGAAAGGCAAATTTGACCCCAGATCGATTAGTTACACGCATGTGCACCAGGGCAGAAAAGACCTTCAAGGAAGTAAAACCCCACAACCCGTTAGTAGAAATAATGTATAAACACTAGGGGTGCCCACTCTTTTTTTGCACCATGACCGGTTTAGTATTCACAATATTCTTGTGGACCGGCCTATGGGATGGTGTAAATCATGACTGCAATACACCGATACGTGAAGGAGATTCCTTATGTCCAGTCTGTTCCGCAATTTAGTTTTTGTGGCTCTCAGCACTTGATTCTGTCCCGCTTGCTCACGTTTTTTCCGCTGGAAAAATACTCAACGGGCTTGTCTTTAAGTGCAGGGTGCTTGGACTCAAGGTGTCAAAGCAGTTTTGAATGCTTCATTGTCTCATTAGACAGCGTCCCGGCCTGAACTCCAACCTCCCGCCTGCCCGCTGCTAGCCGCCTTTGGCCAGGTGCGGCTGGTCGTGGGTGGGGTGAGCGGACAAGGTCAGGGCTGGAGGTCCCCATGTCAGGGCCACGGCGGTCGCAGTCCAGAGAGAACGAGCAGGGAGTGCGACAGGGTGCCCGCCCCCCTAGTAGGATCTACTGGCCAACAAAACTTTGTTTCAGTAGATCGCAGCGAGGTAGCTGCTTTGCTACTTACGAAACCCTGAGCCCGAATTAGATCATCTGTGAATATTTTAGCACCAGGTTCCCCACGAACATTTGGTGTGCTAAACAGGTTTAGAGGTAGTGCCTTTCTCTCTGCACTCCAGGCCGGTAGCAACGATACTTCTCGCCAGCCGTGCAAGGCCAACCAGTGACCCTGGTGTGAGGGTGTCACTGCGTTTAGGCAACTGAAAAGATCCAAAATGGCAGCATGATGCAGCTTGCAGTAGCCACTCCAGAGCTGATTATCTGTTATTTGTGAAGTGGGGTGCCGTGCGCAATCATAATCGATTGAAAACGGATGTGGGAGCACGGAGGAACATCTGGAAATCTCCAGGAAGACCTTCTTCGTTGCTGCTGCTGATGTGAGGTCCGGGACTCTGCTGGGAAGAACAGGCCCCGAGTCCTCAGGATTGCGTTGCAGGTGGCCGGTGGCGGGGCCGTCTTGATACGCTCAGCAGAGGATGTTTGGAGTAGCTGTGCCGGAGGGGATGATCGTCGGCTCGGAGGTTCGACGGACTCAGAGTCCACTGCGGTCAAGTCGCTTTCGGTGTGCTGCGTCTGCGAAGCTGGATTCAACAGAGCTTCCATTGTGCGCTGCATCTGTGAGGCTGAGTCAGGCTGTGCCGTGGAAGTCCATAGCGGGGGTATTCCCTTCTGCTGCCGGCATGGGATGGCGAGTCTGTCGGGACCCTGTGGACTTGTGGAAACTGTCTGGTGATTTCTTTTGAACTTAGTCTTTTAATATCTTTGGACTATTTTTACTGTGCCTATGGTCTGTTTTTTTTAGAACAATTATGCTATTGTTTGCACTGATGTAACTATATGTTGTAACTGTGTGGTTTTGTGCAGGTCTTGTAGCTTTAGTTTTTGGTCTTGTTTATCTGGTGGATTTGGAGCTCCTTTCCAGGGAACGCACTAATACAGTAGCGTGATATTAATACACAGCAGCCTCTCCAGACTCTGGATTGGGGATTGCCAAACGTTATGTGGATTTTCTGGTGTAGTCTGTTTTGTCATGTGCTTTTGGGATATCATTCTGGAGGAATGTTGACTCATTTTTAACTGCATTGCGTTTGTGGTTTCTAAATAACAATAAACTGAATGTGAATCTGTTGACCTTGCGTGTGTTCAAGTTCAACCGTGGGCTGACAGGGAATGAGGAAAAGTGCAGCTGACTCATACTGAAGTACACTGTGTAGTGTGGGGGAGCTACGCACATGCACACTGGACAGAAAGAACGGAACTAAAACTCTGCAACTTGGAAACAATCTCTCAACAGCATTTGTATCTACTAGGAAAGTCTCAAAAATCCACCAGTTGACCGCAATCCGCCGGTTGGTGACCACTAACCTGGGATAACTAGTTCAATTTATACTATTATTTACAGTCTGTCAATTAAGCTACACTGTGAATGGCTGTGAAAGGAGGAACAGCATCCGAACGTATGTGTCTTTTTTATCCAGGTGTGTTAGGGCCAGGTGGAGGGTGGTGGCAATGGCATCATCTGTTGAGCGGTTGGGACGGTACGCAAACTACAGGGGGTGCAGTGAGGGGGGCAGCAGGGTCTTGATATGCCTCATGACGACCCTCTCGAAGCACTTTATGATGATGGATGTGAGTGCAACGGGACGGTACTCACTGAGGCAGGACACGGAAGACTTCTTCGGCACGGGGACGATTGTGGCGGCCTTGAAGCACGTTGGAACGATGGCGCTGCTCAGGGAGATGTTGAAGATGTCAGTGAGAACATCTGCTAGCTGGTCTGCACACCCTCTGAGCACTCTACCAGGGATGTTGTCTGGTCCAGCAGCCTTCTATATCGGAAGGGTTCTTCTCACATCAGCCACGGAGAGACACAGCACCTGGTCATTCGCAGGAGGGGTGGACTTCCTCGCCGCCCCGTCATTTTCTGCCTCAAACTGGGTGTAGAAGTTATTCAGAGCATTTGGGAAGGAGGCATCACCTGCACAGTCAGGTGATGTTGTCCTGTAATTGGTGATGTCCTGGATGCCCTTCCACATGCAGCGTGTGTTTCTGCTGTCCTGCAAGTAACTGTGGATTAGCTGGGCATGTGCACGCTTTGCCCCTCTGATGGCTCGGGACAGTTTGGCCCTTGCTGTTGTTAGAGCTGCCTTGTTGCCTGCTCTGAAGGTGGAGTCACGGGTCCTCAGCAAGAAGTAAGAAGACCGAGGCAAACACACAATTTTTCCTTTGTTATGATAAAACTCAAAATGCTAAATAAATGAAAAAAAAAGACCAGCTCACCTGGATCAGATTAATTTGCCGTTGAATTCCTTTCATTCGTCTCTCCCACATATCAAGGCTAGCGATGACTTCCAGTGAATTCACATTCCTGTAAAGGTGCATTCAGAGACATTTTAGCCTACACACTACATCGGATAAATCTGTAACCAAAGCTTTTTCTCTTCATTTTGACCCTTCATCCACACTCAAAATGGCATTTTCATTCCTGAAACCACAGATTTTCAGAAACGGTCTCCAAAATGTTTATTTTTGAAAATGCTGGATTGGCCAGATCAGTGTGCTTGGGGTAACCGGAAACTTCTGAAAACGCTGTCAGATGGCAGAGAGCTATTTCATTGTTTTCTTGAACGCAACCTAACAATTTCAAAACAGATGGCAACGAAACTGACACCAGAAGAGTTAGAAATGTACTCAGCAAATACTTTGACCCATAACTTACTGAATAAAAAAGTATACAGACAGTCCCCGGGTTACGTATGAGTTCTGTTCCTGAGTCCATCTTTAAGTCGGATTTGTATGTAAGTCAGAACAAGTACATCTGGTATTATTTAGCTAGTCAAAAATCTCTCTTAGTATACAGTATACATTTTACCTTTCAATGCATATAACACACTTAAGAAACGTATGTAT
This sequence comes from Hypanus sabinus, assembly GCF_030144855.1. Taxonomy (NCBI): domain Eukaryota; kingdom Metazoa; phylum Chordata; class Chondrichthyes; order Myliobatiformes; family Dasyatidae; genus Hypanus; species Hypanus sabinus. The sequence continues at coordinate 172,365 of NW_026779035.1, forward strand.
TCCAATAATTTAACCACTGCGTTGCTTAGTAATAATTGTAGCTTTTATTGGGGCAAGGCTTTATTTTTTTTACGAGGTCAAGTTGCGAGCTCGACATCAACCCGGCACGGATGGTACAGGAGTCACTGGATCAACATCAACCCGGCATGGAAGCGGTCTGTCACTGGATCGAACCCGACACACTCCGTTCTCCAGCCTGGTGCTGATCTCACTGCACCAGCCAACCGGAACGGGGGTGGGGTGTACTGGGGTTAGGGTGAAGCTTACTAAGAAAAATTTAAGCCAAATACAAAGTTAAACACTCAACACAGTGTCAATGGCAACAACTTAAAATGGTGGACTGTGTTCTCCTTCCTCGGTTCGTAAATACAAGCTGTACGTAAGTGGGACATTCGTAACCTGGGGACTACCTGTACTCACTTTGCCATTTTCTGTCCTTGCTTGTATGAAGATGGTTTACCTATTTATGCAAGTACTTCTCTGACAATAGATGTGTAACAGCCTAATGTAACATTGTATGGAAATACAAGATAACACTGATGCAGACATGTTTTATAGATCTAACAAGGTGCTTTATTAATGCAACAGAGTTTGTCAGTTCTTCAATGCTCATCATCAGCCGGGTCATACTGTCCACGAACTCCCTGTCGGTTGCCTCCGTACACTCCAGTATTTGTGTTTTTTTTTACTGCGCAAAAGCCAACAGCCGTCCGTCTTTTTAAGTTTTTCTAGTCTGTAACTTCACAAATGCACACTTTTACGGAAGAGTCAACACTAAACATGTCACTTGTTTTCAGTAGATGTGTTCTGAGCATGTGCAGGAAGAGGAGATTCGCCAAAATCTCTGTTTCAATGTGGATAGAGATGTTCTTAAAAATGCATAGTGTGGATGCCTAACATTTTTACGCTAAATCGGTGTTTTCAAAATTATCCGGTCTAGTGTGGATGTAACCTTACTCTTATCATAACAACAGTGAATTTGCATTCCCGTAAAGGTGCATTTAGTCATCTTACTCTCAATGCAATAGTCATAACAGTTCACCAGGAGTATCACACTTGCTGCAAGTATTGGCCAAAACGCCAAGTGTGATTGAGTGTGCCTTAATTGTGAATGTTTTCTGAACATGAGAAATATTTCAACAGATAACATTAGGTAGGAATTGAAATTTTCCTATTGATTGTCATTCAGCTAACTGTATCATTACGTTGATGTTCAATCAGTATTTAACACTTGGTCTCAGCTGAGTCTGTGCTAGTTATAATATTCAAAGACTGCAACTGGAATTGATCTCTGAATAAAACAAACATACAAAACTATACAGCTTGGTTTTCAAAGTGCTTGATACCTGATTCATGCTCATAAAAGACCATTAAATATTTTCAAGCTTAATTGTTATAAATTGTTAAGGATTTTATTTAGAAGTTGCAATCACAAAACTGCTGCAAAATCAGGGGTTCCCAACTTATCCCATTCAGGGATTAATTTTCTGTAAGAGAAATGCTGGGCTTGCTGAATCTCTATGTTTCTGAGTTTCATGTCACATAGTGCAGGCTTACATGATTGATGACACTGTAAAGTGTTATTCACTTTTTTCCCTGTAACAGAGGGAGAGAGGAGGGCACTGATTGACACCGAAATTATTAGTTACTTGTTTATCAACGCAATCTGTTTAAATTGCCTTTGCAATATTTTAATTTTTGCAACATTTTTAATTGGTCTTCAATGTGTCTGACAAAAATGTATTTGATAAGCTTGCTGCATTGGGATTAAAGATCACTGGTGCAGTTCTGGGAACACCCAGGTGGAAACACATGAGGTCACGGGGAAAATGTACAAAATTTCTTGCAGACTGTGGCAGGAACTGTTGGTGCTATAAAGGTATTGTGCTAACTGCTACACTACTGTGTCATAATGACATCTCAAGCAATATCTGTTCCTCTGCTAATGCCCTCAAGTGGATTATGTATTTTTTCAGTCATGTGGCTATTATGTGGGAACCTGCTACATTTAGAAGATGCATTTACTACAATGTAGCAATAACTGAACTTCAAATAGACTTCACTGGCAGGAAAGTGCTGTGCACCATGTGATGAGATCTAAAGGATTATTCTAAAGTGGACTGTTCCTTTAACAAGAAAGAGAGAGAGTGAACAGCTTATGTACTAATTCAGCAGCAGGGAGAGAGTCTGTGGGTTGCCTTGGGAACTGAAAGGTGGAGCTATACGATGGACAACTCGTGTTCAGCACTTGGAGATATATACAAGGTCAGTCGACTTTTTAATCAGACACACAGGAGACACACGATGTCAGAGGCAAGGAGGACACTGGTGAGTTTTGTGTGCCCACGACAAGGGTGGGGTTTTGCTCACAGTGTGGACAAAGGAGTGACCGGTTGAACCCTTTCGGTGTGTTCAACCCTGGCCTGGGTTGTGGAAGACAGGCATTCTACTTCCAGTGGTGACTTTGGATAAGTTTCAGAAGGAGGAAGATGTGGAGGATCGCATCTGCATTGGGAAGACTCTTTCTCTCTCTCTCTCTCTCTAACTACTCAAAACAAATTCCAGAACTGAACTGATTACTTACCATACACCGTGAGACTGTATCACCTAATCACCTGAGCTGGGGAAGCCTGGGAACCTTATTTACTCACCTATATATGTGTGTATACTCTGCTAACCTGTTTATTTTATCCTGTTTTATATTACTTTATTCACGTAGCTACTAATAAAATAGAGTTTGTAATGGAAAGCTCAGACTCCAGGTTTGTCCATTTCTACTGGTTCTTTTTAACCCGTTACGGGGTATGTAACAACCTTCACAAAGACGTAAGTGTCAGGCTGATTATTATACTGCATACAGATTGCAGTCATTGCCTTTTCAGCAGGATGAGAACATACTTTATACTTTATTGTCACCAAACAATTGATACTAGAGCGTACAATCATCACAGCGATATTTGATTCTACGCTTCACGCTCCCTGAAGTACAAATCAAAATAAAAATAATTAAAAAAATTTAAATTATAAATCATAATTAGAAAATAGAAAAGGGAAAGTGAGGTAGCACAAGTCAGGTCCGGATATTTGGAAGGTACGGCTCAGATCCGGGTCAGGATCTGTTCAGCAGTCTTGTCACAGTTGGGAAGAAGCTGTTCCCAAATCTGGTCGTATGAATCTTCATGCTCCTGAACCTTCTCCAGGAGGGAAGAGGGACAAAAACTGTGTTGGCTGGATGGGTCATGTCCTTGATTATCTTGGCAGCACTGCTCCGACAGCGTGCGGTGTAAAGTGAGTGCAAGGATGGAAGATTGGTTTGTGTGATGTGCTGGGCTATGTTCATGATCTTCTGCAGCTTCTTCCAGTCTTGGACGGACAACTTCCATACCAGGTTGTGATGCACCCTAGAAGAATGCTTTCTACGGTGCATCTATAAAAATTAGTGAGGGTTTTAGGGGACAGGCCAAATTTCTCAGAAAGTAAAGGCGTTGGTGAGCCTTCTTGGCAGTGGACTCCGCTTGGTTAGACTGAGGGACAACATCATTGTGCAATCATATTCACAAATATTTCCCTTGAATTGCTTTCTCATGTTCGGAATGGTGTTAAGGAAGATTAATCAGAGCATCGGAGGTTATGGGGCAAAGGTAGGAGAGAGATAAAGGAACGGCCGAGCAGACATGATGGTCTGGATGGCCTAGTTCTACTTCTATGTCTTATGGTATTTTCAATTCCAAAACCACATGAATTAGCCCAAAAGCCACAAGACAGTAAGAGCTGACTAACATGGGTACACTGTAAGCTGTGAAGTCTACAATGAAACTTACCGAGTTTCCAGTGTTGTATAGAACTTCACATTGTCCACAGCCTCCCGATGCTGGGGGTTCAGAAAATACAACTTTGTGTATTTCTTCCATTCCTGTATTTGAGACTGTAGCAAGAAATTTAAAGAGTATACAGATGTAAATGTTAGCACTTTCAATTTTTAAACAATGTATCAGCAATAACTGATTGAGGTCCTTTGCTGGTCAGGGTTCACCATGGATGTTGTGTCCTAGGTGTCTACATGATATACAGCCCAAGGCAGTTAATATGGAGAGCAAGATGTTGCCCATGTAGCAGACTCCCCCTCTCCATGCCTCCGATGAACCCAAATGAACAGCAAAGACCAATACAGTTTGGCAGGAGCTGCCAGTCAGTGTTGAACTCAATTGCCCCATCTGCCTGAAGCAACTGGTTTTAAGGCACCAGTAACCTGTCTTGGTCTCTTCTCCTGTCAGAAGAAACAGTTCCACTAGACTTTGTAGCTAAGCCACATGTGAAAGCCAGGAACTGGACTTGGTTGTCAGAGGCTATTTGAGATGCATGCCATTGGAAGAATTTAACAGGTAGTGGAAGCTTATCGCCGCTATGACAATCTTATGGAACCAATAACTGATTATTGGTTATCTACCGATACTTACCCAGATATCAACTTAAACATCTAAGGAAAACCTCATGGGTGAAAAAATACTGTGTTCAGAATGTAAGTTATAATTGAAGTGATATATCAATTATATTGGCAATGTCTCCACAACTCCCTTGTATTCTGGAAATACAGGATATGCTCCAACCTTATAAAAAAATTTGGTTAGAGTTCAGCTGGAGTACTGTGTAAAGTTCTAGACATCGGACTATAGGAAAGATGCCCGATTCAGAATCCCTGCCATGTCATGATATATATATATTTTGTGGCAGCAGTGTGGTGCAAGACATAAACAAATATTATAAATTACATTAATAAATATATAAACAGTGCATAAACTGAGCAGAATGGTGAGTCTGTGTCCATGGACGTTTGGAAATCTAATAGTACTCGAGAGGTTTCAGAGAGGATTCACTGTTAAAATTGTCCATAGGATGGAGAATTTCAGTTGTTTCTCTACCGTGGAGGAGGTCAAAGTAATATAAAATTATGAGTGGTACAGACAGGAGATCTTTCTACTTATCAGGGGTGAATAACATCAGAAGACAATGCTGGTGTAAAGGGTTAGGAGATTTAGAAGGGATCAGAAAAAGATCTTTATCCACATAAAGAGTGGCAATTACAGTGGTGCTAGAAATTTTTTTGAAAACTGTAGAATTTTTTTTATTTCTCTATAAATATGACCTAAAACGTGATCAGATCTCCACATGTCCTCAAACTGGATAAAGTGAACCCAATTAAATCAATAACATAAAAACATTATACTTGTTCATTTATTTATTGAGAAAAATAATCCAATATTACATGTATTTGTTGGAAAAAGTACGTGAACCTCTGGGGTAATGCCTTCTACAAAAGCTATCTGAAGTCAATTGTCCCAATCAATGAGATGAGATTGGAGATGTGGTTTGTAGAGATGCCCTGCTCTATGAAGAAAGACACAAGTGGTACACCTGCCCTTACACTTCCTCCCTCACCACCATTCAGGGCCCCAGACAGTCCTTCCAGTTGAGGCGACACTTCACCTGTGAGTCGGCCGGTGTGGTATACTGCGTCTGGTGCTCCCGGTGTGGCCTTTTATATATTGGTGATACCTGACGTAGACTGGGAGACCGTTTCGCTGAACACCTACGCTTGGTCCGCCAGAGAAAGCAGGATCCCCCAGTGGCCACACATTTTAATTCCACATCCCACTCCCATTCTGATATGTCTATCCATGGCCTCCTCAATTGTCAAAATGAAGCCAAACTCAGGTTGGAGGAACAACACCTTATATTCCGTCTGCGTAGCCTCCAACCTGATGGCATGAACATTGATTCTCTAACTTCCATTAATGTCCCACATCCCTTTCTCACACCATCCCTTTCTTTATTAGTATTCCCTCCCCTTTTACTCTCTCTGCCCCTATCACAATTACACTTTGCCAGCTCTCCATCTCCCATCGGTGCTCCCCTGCTCCTTTCGTTCTCCCTAGGCCTCCCGTCCCATGATCCTTCCCTTTCTCCTACTCTGTATCCCTTCTGCCAATCAACTTTCCAGCTCTTAGCTTCATCCCTCCCCTCCTGTCTTCTCCTATCATTTCAGATTTCGCCCTCCCCTTCCCACTTTCAAATATCTTACTATCTTTCCTTTCGGTTAGTCCTAACGAAGGGTCTCGGCCCGAAACGTCGACAGTGCTTCTTCCTATAGATGTTGCCTGGCCTGCTGTGTTCCACCAGCATTTTGTGTGTGTTGCTTGAATTTCCAGCAACTGCAGATTTCCTCGTGTTTGCATGAAATACTGCATTACTGCTTTCTCAGAACTATGGCAGCATATCCACCCTACAGGTGTGCTATGAAAAGGACTGAAATCCTGCATTATTGTTTTCTCAGGGCTATGGTCCAAGGGAAAGTTAGCCAGATTTGTTAGCAGGATCACACCTTTAAGTACATGGACAAAGTATTCAAAGTAGGATTGGTGGAAGCCCACAGTAACAGTGGAGATACATGGGAACTGCTAAATTTGAAAGATTAAGGAGGGATTTTTTTCTGTTGAAGCAAAACTACAATCATATATGAATTAAGGTAATTACAGAAATAAAAATAACATGCTGCAAGAAATTGCTCAACGCATCTGAGGTCAGCTCTTCAGGCATTGCAATCATTTAATTTTAGTATTTTAATTGCTGAAAATAGAATTAAACACAATTCATGATATATTAATTATAGTAACACATACAAAACGCTGGAGGAACTCAGCAAGTCAGGCAGTATATAGAGAAAAGAATAAACAGCTGATGTTTTGGGTTGGGACTCTTCATGAGAACTGAAAAGTGGAGTGTTTATTTCCCTGCATAGATGCTGTATAACCTGCTGAGTTCCAGCAGCTTTTTCTATATGTTACTCTGGATTTCTAGTATCTGCAGAAATCTCCACACTTTTCACAAGCATATGATATTAATCATGTTCTCAAATGCAATAAACAGGGACTGTAGCTTTACTTAATTGCTTTTGTATGTTCTGCAAGCGTGGACTTGGTACCATGTAGGCAGTCGCTACCAGTAATAAATACCTGAACAGACAAGAGTCTGGTTGCCGACTCTTTGCTCTTTGCTTTTGTGTTGCCATGCATTTTCTGCAATTTCTTCTTGTCACTGGTCTGCTTTTCTCTGGAACCAATAATTACTTTGATGAGGAATATCTCAAGAAGAGTTGAACATAGCCATATAATCAGGTACATTACAGTTCAAAAAATATCAATCAAAATCAATATATTTAATTATTTAATATAACTCCAACATTGAAAAGCAGATTTTCAATATTTAAAACAATTATCAAAGGCTCTCTATTGGTCGATCCTGACCATGGACTTTGGATATTGCTGTCAGTGTGGATGATACACAAGTTACGATATGCAGAGCAAGCAGTTGCCTATTCAGCAGGCTCCAACTCTCTATGCAGGAATGGCAGTAATGCAATTTGGTACCTGCAGCATCACAGGAGTCACCAGTCAATGTTGAACTCAACATATTACTGCTTTAGGGACATTAGCTCTGGATTTTACCCCACGGTTTACTCCCGAAGTCCTCTTCATGAGTGTGTACAGCTGCAAGGCAGCGGAATTTGAGATCAGTTTTCCTTCTCCTAGATGAGCTACCAACGAGCACCATTTGTCCGCCAGGTTTAATAGCTAAACCACATGTGAAAACCAGAATCTGGACTTGGTTGTCAGTGTCTATTTCAGATGCACACCACTGGGAGCATTTAATAGGCAGTGGGAGCTTATCCACACTATACCGTCTTTCCTGGCTATGATAACCTTAAGAAAACAATTAAACAACCTTAATGAATGTATAAACTAATAATAGCATAGCAGGAATACCTCCTTCCTTTTATTTTCTTAATGTCTCCATCAATTTCATGTATAGTTTTCTTGTTCCTGAAAAGAAAATCGGCATTTAAAGTTTTTAAAAACCTGTTCACATCATCAATCTTTTGAATTGCTTTGGCATCTGCCATGAGCACTTCATAAAAAATTTATTTTAGTGATATAAAGCATGGAGTCGGCCCTTCCGGGCCTTTGGGCAACACCCTGATTTATTGTGATCACGGTACAAATTACAATGAACCAAATTGACTTTGGTTGGTTTTTAAATGCGTCTTTGGACAGTGTTTAAAAACAGGAGAACCCAGAAGAAACAAAAACAAGTCACAGGGAGAACATACTCCTTATGGGCAAAGATTGCAACTGTACCCAGTTCTTCTGTAAACCATTGTGGTAACCGCTACACTACAGTGCAATGGGAATTTAACCCCAGTTTGGCTGTACTGTGGGGTGGGAATTGAACCTGACTTGCCTGTATTGTAAACTATTGTGTTAACCACTACACTACTGTGTGGTGGGAGTTTCTCCTGGGTCGCCTGTACTGTAAACTATTATGCTAACCACTACACTACAGTGCGATGGGAGTTGAAACTGGGTCGTCTGTACTGTAAACCATTGTGCTAACCTCTACACTACCATGTTGCACATTTCTTCTATAGGTGGTCACCTTTTTATCTACAGTGGTCAGAGAGGGGTGGGTGAAAAAGAGACTTGGGCTGGTTGTCCATTTTGGGCATGGCTGTTAGCACTATGCTATTACAGCAGGGTTCAATTGCCTCTGCAATTCCTGCCAATGTCTGTAAGGAGTTTGTACATTCTCCCCATGACTGCATGGGTTTCCTCCCACATTGGTTAATTGGTCATTGTAAATTGTCCCATGATTAGGTTTGGGTTAAATCAGGGCTTGCTGGGTGGCACAGCTCAAAAGGCCAGAAGGGCTTGGTTCACAATGTATCTTGATAATTCTTTTTTAAGAAGTGATTTCTCAGACAGCAGATAGATCCTCCCACTAAAGATGGTACACTCCAGAGTTCATCATCGGGAAAGTAGCCATGCAAGAGATTGTCACAGAGAAGGACAATAATAGACTATAAATTAAAGGCCAGAATTTGGGGTAGTGCGTCACGGGGGAGATGGCTGGGAACTTGGCCGACGTGGACTGAAAGCAATGATTTGTAACCAATTCTTCGTGCAATTGATGGGACTCAAAGAGTGAGACAGAGTTCGGGGCTAATGGCAACTGTGGATTATAGACCATTCTCAGAAGCTTCATGACTTCCTGAGAAATAAGTTCTCCTGCTCAGAGGAACATGATCAGCAGAAAACTTCTGTGGTCCAGCATCAGGTCCAAAAGATGCCACACAAGAACTTCAACTTGTATTGACGACATGGACGAATATCGGAGGTAAGATTAGTAAGTGTACAGATGACAAGACAATTAGTGATGATGTAGATGGTGAAGAAAACTGACTTCAGGTGCAGAATTAACTTGCTGAGTTGGTTTCATTTAACTGGTAAAATTGAATTTAATCCTGAAAAATGAGCTAATACATTTTGGGAGGACTAACACACATTGTTTAAATGTTGGAGCTCATCTCAGCAAGTAATCCGAAACTGTAAGTTGATGTTTTCAACCAAATATCCTCACGATACAGACTTCATGAGCAGGGACAACATTTAGTGACCAATTTTATGACTTGGACAGAGGTGATAAGGAAGGTGGTTTGGTGGGGGAGGGGAGTGAAGTATGAAGCTGGGAGGTGATAAGTGGAAAAGGTAAAGGGCTAAAGAAGAAGGAATTTAACAGGAGAGGATGGTGGACTACGGAGAAGGAGGAAGGAACCAGAGGTAGGAAAGAAGTGGTGAGGGAGTAACCAGAAAAGGGAATGGGAGAGTAGGGGGGAGGTGAAATTACTGGAAGTTTGTGAAATTGATGTTCTTGTCATCAGGTTGGATAAGTGCTGCTCTTCCAACCTGACCATGGCCTCTCGTGGCAGTAGAGCAGGCCAAACCCGACACGTCAGTATGGGAAAGGGAAAATCAATTGAAATAGTTGGCCACTGAGAAATCCAGCCTTCTCCGGTGGACAGAGTGAAGAAGGTGCTCGACGAAACAGTCCTCCCAATCTTTTTTGGGTTTCATTGAGGTAGAGGCCACAGCTGGAGCACTGGATACAGAAAATGACCCCAAAAAATTTGGGTGAAATGCAGGAACATCGATTATCATACCTTTCTACGTCACTCTTCACCGATTTAAGTTCTTCTTGTAAGGCATCAAGTTCTTGCGAATGAAATTCTCTCTGACTATGCAGCTTCTCTCTGACAGACCCCAGCTGTGTCTTTACTGTGGAGAGCTCATCCCTCAGTTTCTATTACAAAGATGATTAACAATTATCTTGTGTCCTCCATTGATATTCATCCAACAACAATTTCAAAACATCCATTTGACATTAACTGTAGAAAAAGCTAAGCAGTTATGGCACCCAAGGGCGATTCCTTTGCTTGCATCTTCGAAAAGAGCTCTATCACCGACTTTAATATTTCTATTTTTCCCCTTCAGGGTTCTTTTGAAGACCCTGACCTGGAGTTACACACTGACTTCGGTTCTTTGGGGAATGGGACCCACTCTCGGGGTTCCACAATCGGCATGCCAAAGGTTTGGCCAAGATTTCGGCATGGATTCAGAAGCCTGGGATCTTGAGGAACTGGAGATGGGCAATCGATGTCGCCAAAGAGAACTGTATGTCTTTGGGGGAGTCCAAACAACTGCTGTGTGCCTGCTAACCGGGATCCTTGCGATCTCCAGTTACAGAGCTCGAGAAAAAATGATGTAATTGACTTTTAACATCGTAAACCAGCGAGTTATTTGTTATGTCTCCCCACTTGCTGGAAAATGGAGTCGCCTCTTTCTCTGTTAATAGGAGAGAGAGAGCCTGGCGCATGCTGAACTATCGGGTGAACAATGTAGTCTTTGGGGTAACTACAAGTCTGAGTCTTTGCTATTGCTTTGCTCATGCTTGAGTGCTGGTAGCGGGTGTGCTTTATTTTTGCCGGTGGGGGGAGGGGGTTCTAACTGTTATGAAATCCCGTAACTGGATCACTTACCAGCAAAGATAGAGAGGTCCGTTAAAATCTGATGGTACTATTTTTGGAAGTATTTATTGATAAAGGGCACAAAATTAAGATTACTGCAAACATACAGATAATATACGTCGTCAATACCAAATCTAAAGCGTGGGTATAATAATAACCAATAAGAAATAGCTCTATCGTTGTCTAGGGGATAGTGTATTGTCCAATGGAAAGTTAACAGTCATTATTAGTTTGTTCAAGCTGCAGCGTTTTGGGTTTGAGAGAGCGGCGGTTTAAAACTTGCCCCAGGTCTTTTAGGATGCCAATCCGTTGAGTCAGAGGAGTGGGTTTCCCCATTGTTAGCTAAAAGCCGTTTTCCGTGGTTCCAGCCACCAGTTCCAGCAACGGAACTGAGCGCATGTGGCCTCCTTCAGATGACTTCCAGCTGTTACGTGGTCGCTTAACGTTTCTTCAGGTGCGTCTAAAGGGGTTTAAAGGGGTTGTTCCCCAGACCTTCTTTTATCCTTACTCACGGGGTCTCAGATGTCAATCAGGTTGGGATGATGCAATCCCTCAACCAGCCCACTCTGGTCATCCCCTGAGGGGCTTCAATGAATAGTACAGTACTCAATACACAACTTGGTCTTCCAGAGACAATGGCCATGTCCCGTAGCTTTACATCGCTGGGGAAACAAGGCATTTTGCACTTCTCTCTCTCATTTCCTGGGCCCCCTGACCCAACCCAACAAGTGATCTTGCGATTCTCACAAAGGAGGGGGCTACGGATGTAACATAATATTTAACTGTTGTTCATTCTTGGGGCACTTCTCTGTTTTCGTGGATGGTTATGAAGAAAAAGCATTTCCGGATGTATATTATATACATTTCTCTTGACAGTAAACTGTACTAAACAATTATTAAGGAAACGTAAGAAAAAAACAGAAGGACCTATTACAAATTAACAGTCAACTGAGTAGATAATTTGGAGCTTATCTTAAAGTATGAAGGGTGGTTGATAAGTTTGTGGCCTAAGGTAGAAGGAGATGAAATGAGTTAGCAAACACTATAGGGAGAAGCACTGTCGACGTTTTGGGCTGGTATGGACAGGTATGGCCCGAAACGTCGACAGTGCTTCTCCCTATATGAGAGAAATGATTAAATTAAAGACGGTACTTAAGGAGTCCATTTAGAATGTGCTGACACAGAAAGAGCGTGCAAAGCAACTTGCAGGGCAACGTATAAACCAATTTGCAAAATGAGGATGAAACAATAGCTTGCTGATTAAAGAAGCGATACGGGTAACGGGAAGACATGCTTAACGGTTGAACAATAACAGTGTTAATGCGCTGAGGCTGATAAGTGGGCCAAAGGGTAATCACATTTGTAATTTTGTAATGAGATTAAGGAAGAATGTCTGCACCTCACATGGGTGCAACTCACAAAGTCGTAAACAAGTAGGGTATAAAAAACTGTGCAAAGTGTAATTCGGCACTCAATCTAGCAGGAGCTGGTTGGGTCCGACTCTGCAGACTCGAAAAATAAAGTTTACCGTTCTGCAAATTGCTGAGACTCAGTGTGTTTCTGACAACGTGGGGGCTCGTCTGGGATCCACACTCCGGCCGCGGTGGACACGAGGAAGGACATCGGAGACGGTGCACCCCGCCGAGTTTGGCGGTCCCTGACTCCTTGCTCGTCGCTCCGACGCGGCTTGAGCGAATGATATCCGGACAGCGCAGAGCGGTAAACGGGGAGAAGGGGACAGTACCTGGTACTGCAAGTCCCCAGGACGCACCGGGTAAGTGCCTACTATTATAGTAGAAGGGTGCGGGAATAAGTAAGAGCGGAATAAGATGGGAGGGGGTGGCTCTAAAAAGAAAGAGGAAATGGAAAGACCGGGACCATACCCGGGGGTTCCTCCTGATAGCCCCCTCGATAGAATGTTTGAGAATTGGGGATGTGGAAGACTAAAAGGGAAACAAAAGAAAAAAATGATACAGTACTGTTTAATTTGGTCGAAACAGCCGATAGAAAAACCTGCGGTCTGGTGGCCGCGGCTTGGGTCTGAGGAGGATTGGGTACGACAAGCCTTAAACATTTACGTTAATTCAAAACCAAATGTAAAACCGGAGGAAATTGCTTATGCTTTTTGTTGGGCTCCCTGGCCAGGAGTAACAACAAAGAGTTTTAAATTGGGCATTAAAGGGGAGTGGAAGTGGGACCCACTCGATCATTTACCCCCTCCCTATGTCCAGCCTTCTGCGCCCCTTGCGGGAGCAGAGGGAGGACGTGAAGAAAGTGAAAAAACAGAAGAAATAGACCCGGAGAGGAAAGAGAGGGATGTTAGGGAAAAAGCAAAGGCAAGGATCGAAACAAGGAGTGTGACAGGAGCAGATAAGAAAAAGAAGGATGAATCAAAAAGGGAAGAGGTATCGATGTATCCCCTTCGAGAGGTTCCAATGGGAGGAGCACGAGGAGGGACAGGATTTGTAAACGTCCCTCTGACAAGTACCGAAGTACGAGGATTTAAGAAAGATATGAAAACTTTATTAAAAGATCCAATGGGACTGGCAGAACAGTTGGATCAATTCTTAGGACCTAATGTTTACACTTGGGAAGAAATGCATGCGATTATGGGAACGCTATTTTCTGCACAAGAGAGGCAAATGATACGACAAGCTGCAATATCAATTTGGGGAAGGGAACAGCCGAATGAGTTACCGGGGGACCGGAAATTTCCAGTAAACGACCCACAGTGGGACAAACAAACAGAAGAGGGAAGACGCAATATGCGACAGTGGCGAGAGTACATCATTAAGGGAATAAGGGAGGCTGTGCCAAAAGGTCACAACTTTGCCAAGGCGTTTGGAAACCACCAAGGGAAAGATGAGAGCCCAACCGACTTCCTCGATAGGGTGCGGAAAAATGTGCAACAGTATGCGGGGGTGGACCCTAATTCGGCAGTAGGGGAACAATTCATACGAATTGAATTTGTATCAAAAGCATGGCAAGACATCCGGAAGAAGCAACTCCGGTGGACCGTCTTGCCCCAAGGGTTCACGGAGTCCCCAAACCTATTCAAACAGGTACTGGAGCAAGTATTGGCTGGATTCCATTGTACCGAAAAGAACCAACTATTACAGTATGTCGATGACCTACTACTATCGGGACCAGCAGAGGAGGTAGTGCGAGACGATACTATAAGACTCCTGAATTACCTAGGAGAAAAAGGATTGCGGGTGTCCAAAAAGAAACTGCAATTTGTCGAGAAGGAAATAACATATCTCGGACACAGAGTCAGTAAAGGGCACCGCCAAATAACCCCAGAAAGAATAGCGGGAATAACTAAAATACCGCTTCCCAGGACAAAGAAGGAAGTAAGACAATTTCTGGGCTTAGTGGGCTATTGCCGGATTTGGATAGAGAATTATACCTCCCTGGTGAAGTTTATGTACGACAAATTGGCAAAGGAAGACCAGGGAATAATCAGCTGGACCGAAGAAGAAGAACAGAAGTTCAGGAAAATAAAAAGGCAACTAATTCGGGCCCCGGTATTAACACTGCCAGCACTGGAAAAGCCCTTTCAGCTGTATGCAACAAACAATGAAGGAACTGCGTTAGGAGTTAGAAAAAGGAGGAAAGCGGCAACCTGTGGCCTTTTTATCAAAAATGTTAGACCCGGTATCACGGGGATGGCCGACGTGCATACAAGCCGTAGCGGCAGCAGCCGTACTAGTAGAAGAAGCACGGAAATTAACCTTTGGGGGAAGAATGACGGTGTATACCCAGCACTCCGTTAGCACCCTCTTAGCCCAAAAAGCTCAGCTGTGGTTGACGGACTCTCGCATACTGAAATACGAAACCATTCTGATGGTCGGGGATGATTTAAGCTTTGAAAAGAACAATAGTTGTAACCCGGCACAGTTCTTATACGGGGAATCAACAGGGGCGGAAACCGAGCATAACTGCGTGGAGCTAACAGACCTTCAGACAAAAAGTAGGGAAGATCTACAAGAAGTTCCCCTAATTGAAGGCGAGGAACTATATATCGACGGCTCCTCCAGATGCATCAATGGGGTACGACACAGTGGATATGCTATTATAAACGGGAGGACTAGGGAGACGGTGGAGTCCTGGGTAATTGGTCAGCCCAGTCTTGTGAACTATATGCCTTGCAGAGGGGACTGCAACTGTTAAGAAACAAAACAGGCACTATATACACCGATTCTAAGTATGCCTATGGAGTGGTACACACCTTCGGAAAAATTTGGAAGGAACGAGGGTTGATAACAGCCAGGGGAAGGGAATTAGCTCACGAACAAATGATAAGCATGACTCTGGAAGCCCTAACATTACCTCAAGAAATTGCAGTGGTTCACGTTCCAGGACATCAACGAGGAACAGCCCCGGAAGCAATAGGAAACCGGCTCGCAGATGAAGAAGCCAAACGGGCAGCAATGGAAAAAACGGTCCGACTTCTAACCCTGATACCAATAAGGGAAGGGCTTAACAAACTACCAGTCTTCACCCAAGTAGAAATAGACGCTATGAGCCAGCTGGGAGCCCGACAAACATCAGAAGGCGAGTGGAAGACCCCCGACGGACGGCAAGTACTGAATAAGGAAGTAACTCGTCATATACTGCAACAACTACACCAACAAAGCCATTGGGGAGTGCAAGCTATGTGTGACACTATCCTAAGGGACTATGTTTGTAAAGGGATATTCACTCTAGCTCAACAGGAGGTGTGGGGCTGTTACACCTGCCAAAAGGTAAACAAGAAAATGATGCGTGCCACCCATAAGGGGGGACAAACACTAGCCGTCCAACCGTTCCATCGGATCCAAATAGACTTTACGGAACTACCACAAGTTCAGAGATGGAAGTACCTGTTAGTAATTGTGGATCACTTCACTCGGTGGGTGGAAGCATTCCCAACCACTAAAGCGGACGCCCCTACAGTGGCACGGATCCTATTAGAAAATATAGTCCCGAGATATGGAATAATGGGGTCTATTGATTCAGATAGGGGAACACACTTTGCCTCAAAAACACACCAGCTAATCTGTGACGCCTTAGGAATCCAGTGGAAGCTGCACACCCCCTGGCACCCTCAGAGCTCAGGAAGAGTTGAGAGGATGAACAGTACTTTGAAGACGCAATTGACAAAACTAATGATGGAAACCAAGCTACCCTGGACCAAGTGTCTACCCCTGGCCCTACTAAGAATCCGCACGGCTCCTCGAAAAGATATAGGAGTATCCCCTTATGAAATGTTGTTTGGCCTTCCATATTGGAACAAGGTGGAGGGCTATCCTTCCCTGCAAGGGGGAGATGTCTTTGTAAGGGACTATTTACAGGCACGGTCTCGTTCTTTTGCAGAATTGCGCAGGAAGGGGTTACTCGCACAAACCCCACCTCTGGACTTCGCACTCCACCGAACTCAGCCCGGTGACTGGGTCCTGATTAAGACTTGGAAGCCAAAGAAGTTACAGCTGCAGTGGGAAGGCCCATTCCAGGTGCTACTGACCACCGAAGCCGCAGTAAGGACAAAAGAAAAAGGGTGGACCCACGCCGCGAGAATCAAGGGACCCTTAAAGCCCGAAGAAGGTGCAGAATGGACTTGCGTCCAGGGAGAAGACCCGATGGTGCTAAAGCTCAAAAGACGGACAGAATGAACTTTGGGACTATAATGTATATACTGCTATTGTTGAGAAGCGCTGAAGGGGGATTGATGGTCCTCCTTCTGCTACCATGTCTGATCCCCTGCTTGCGGGAGCTAGTAGTTCGGGTGGCAAGACAAGTCATGCAACCAGGGGCCCCAGCTGATCCTGTTCAGGTACTCCTACAAAGGGAAATAGAGCTAGAGGAAGAAGCCTATGTAAACCCGTGGCAAAAGCCCAACTGATAGCACATTCTAAAAAGAAAAAGGGTGGATTGAGAGAAATGATTAAATTAAAGACGGTACTTAAGGAGTCCATTTAGAATGTGCTGACACAGAAAGAGCGTGCAAAGCAACTTGCAGGGCAACGTATAAACCAATTTGCAAAATGAGGATGAAACAATAGCTTGCTGATTAAAGAAGCGATACGGGTAACGGGAAGACATGCTTAACGGTTGAACAATAACGGTGTTAATGCGCTGAGGCTGATAAGTGGGCCAAAGGGTAATCACATTTGTAATTTTGTAATGAGATTAAGGAAGAATGTCTGCACCTCACATGGGTGCAACTCACAAAGTCGTAAACAAGTAGGGTATAAAAAACTGTGCAAAGTGTAATTCGGCACTCAATCTAGCAGGAGCTGGTTGGGTCCGACTCTGCAGACTCGAAAAATAAAGTTTACCGT
Organism: Hypanus sabinus; assembly: GCF_030144855.1. Classification (NCBI taxonomy): domain Eukaryota; kingdom Metazoa; phylum Chordata; class Chondrichthyes; order Myliobatiformes; family Dasyatidae; genus Hypanus; species Hypanus sabinus. The sequence continues at coordinate 189,603 of NW_026779035.1, forward strand.
TCTGCAAATTGCTGAGACTCAGTGTGTTTCTGACACTATAGATGCTGCCTGGCCTGCTGTGTTCTACCAGCATTTTAGGAGATGAGTTATACAGCTCCCGTTAAATGCAAATGCAGTTCAACTCTTTGAGTGATTATGCAGAAAGTTCGAAGTTAATAACTCATCTCCTTCTACCTTAGGCCACGAACTTATCAGTTACCCCTCGTAATCTTTAACTCACACGCTGGACCATCAGTCTGTGTGAAAACAGACACTAACTTCCTAAATTGGCAATGGTGTGTACTGGTCCACCCTTGTACAAGCTGTTCAGTGTGATCAGAATCAGAGTGAGGTTTAATATCCAGCTTACGATGTGAAATTTGTTAACTTTGCGGAAGCAGTAAAATGCAGTACTTGACAATATAAAAAAATAAATAAGTAAATCAATTACACTAAGTGTCTGTGTATATATGTGTAAAGGGGGTTTCTTCTTTTTTTCTTTGTTGCTGTGTATGTAATCAAAAGGGCTTCTTTTGTTTTGTTAAAAGGAGGAATGTTTCTTTGTTGCGAGAGAGTGATGGGAGAATTGTATTCCTTTGTAAACCAAATGGGGATTAATGTTCTTTTTCCTGAGTATGTAAGCTTTTGTTGACGGGCTTTTGGGGAGATTGGCGCGAGGGGGTCGAGAGAGAGGACGCAATGCTGTAAGCGGGGCGAGGATTGGACCCCAAGCGGGGGTCCGAGGCCGGGAGGTACTCCGAGGAGGGGGGCATGAAGCTAGATGTGCTTGGTTGACATCTAGGGTCCTGAGCTGCGAGTCGAGGAGTTCGGAGGGGATCGAATGGTGGCCAGAAGACTTCAGTAATTGAGCTCCAACGGTTGTGCATGAAGTGGTTTGGACTTTGATAAGTTTGGCGCCTTTATTTTTTCTCTTCATATATACTGAATCATTATTAATCACTTAGTTATAGTAACCTTTATAAATTGTACTCATTTAATCGCTTCTGGTGTACTGTCGGTTTCTGGGCGAGGCGGGGACATCACACAGCATCCACACCAGCTGATTACCCAGTTTGGCGGGGCCGAAGGCTGCTCCCCCTAGACGAGAACGAGCTGAGCGAGCCTGAGGCGACCCAGGGTAAGTGTTACATTGGTCTATATCTATATATATATCTAAGATCATTAAATATATATCTAAGATCATTCAATTAACAATAGTGGATAATTCCAAAATAATAGCGTCGTCAGGTCGTGTTTATGTGTTCAGTGTAAATTTGGGAATTGGATGGCAGAGCGGAAGAAGCTGTTCCCGAATTGCTGAGTGTGTGCCTTCTGACAGTAATAATGAGAAGAGGGCATATCCTGGGAGAATGGGGTCCTTCATAATGGATGCTGCCTTTCTGAGGCACCACTGCTTGGATACTCTGGAGTGATGTACAAATAGCATAACAGGTCTCTCTTTCCTCAAGAGGCTGAAGTAATTTAATACGTACCCTTTGTCGTTCACCAGTTTTTAATCGCTGCACCAGGTAGAGTATCTTATTTCGAAGCTCACTGAGCAACTGCTTTGACCAAGACTGGAATAAACCATAAAGGCTTGTGGACTCAATGCAGCTCATCGCAGAAATGAGCCTCTCGTCAATCTGCACTTCTCGCTAAATCACTAAACAACCAGTATCATTGAAGATCCCTTCCCGACACCGGACATTCTCTCTTCTCTATATTTCCACCAGGCAGAAAATATACAAGCCTGGAAGCATATACCAGCAGACTGAAGAACAGCTCCTGTTCCCCATTACAAGGCCACTGAACAATTGCCTGCTTGAACTTACAATCTTTCCTGTCGTGGCTTTGCAGCTTACTGTCTGACCTGCAGTTTCTCTGTAACAGTAGCACTTTATTCTAAACTCTGCCATCACTTTACCCCTGTACTATCTGCTGTGATGAAATTATTTGTCAGAATGGACCTCAGTACATCTGATCATAGTTTTCTTAAGTAATAACAGAAAATACTGGAGAAAGCCAGCAGGCCAGGTAGCAGACATGGAAAGAAAAGCAACAGGGACCACTTATCAGACCTAAGAGAAAGCGAGAGAGGGAGAGGGGGAGATGGTGAGGGGGGAGAGGAGATGGAGGGAGAGGGAGATATAACGAATACTTCCAACTGCTGGGATCTGGAGAGGGAAAAGAAATCACCTCAAGCAGCATCTGTGGAGGTCAAGGGACAGTAAGTGGGAGGTACGGTCGTGTAGTAGAGAGTACACTTCACAGTACTAGTGACCTGGGTACAATTCCCACTGCTCCCAGTAAGGATTCTGTATGCTCTCCCCATGACCGATTGGGTTTCCTCCCAGTCTAAAGGCATAACGGTTGGTAGGTTAATTGGTCATTGAAAATTGTCCTGTGACGAGGCTAGGATTAAATAAGACACAGAAGCAGAATGAGGTCATGCGACCCATCAAATCTGCATCATCATTCCATCATGGCTCATCCCCATATTACCTCCTGCTAGACCTCCATCAATTCTCACAATTCCTGTCCCTGTTACATTAAGATTAAAGAAAAATGCATTTACAGCTTTAGGAATTCTCATCGGTAATGACTAATCCTCCTGCGGTTGTTCATCAAGGCTACTGAACAACCTCACCTGGATTACCTACTATCCAATAATTGCTACTGATCTCAAGTGTCACAATTTCATTATTTTACCTCTGTGGATAACTGCACCTCAAGCCTGATGAAAGGTGCGAGTGTTACTCAGTTTTACCACACCTTCTCACACAGTCCACCTGAATATCTATTGTGCAACATTCCACTCCTATGTCCATAGAACCTGCTCGATCTGCGGTTAGTCTCCGAAAGAGACAGTCTTGCAGTCTGTGGAAATCCATTGATCACAGTAAATCTTTACAGAGCATTTCAGTCCCAAATCCCCAGTGTTCATGATAAGTGCATTCATAACCTTAAAGAACTGCAACATGATGTTGAGTTATATTGCAGTGGTGTACTTCTACAAAAAAAAGTTATATTTAATTTGTATTCCCAAAATAGTGTTGCTGAAGCAGTCAACTATACAGCATTACAGAGAGCACTACCTTCTCATTGAGCAACAGCTGTTCATGTTTTTCCTTGTAAATTCTGAGTTCATCCTGAGTATCAGAACAAAGTTGATTGTACACATTTTGAAGCTTCTCATAGCTCTTCAGCAGTTGAGCTTTGTCATGGTATAGAATCATAAAGGTTTTCTGTAAATTAAACCACACCAAAATGTACAGTTAGCATTTTGTGAAATATGTGTGCATATGTGTGGGGGGGGGGGGAGGGGAGGCTTGAGAGGGAGAAGGAGAGAGAGGGTGACTACATGAGAGATGGGGAGGGGTATGGGAAGGGAGAGATCTATCACACCATAATCAAACATTAAGCCTTTGTAATGTCACCAGAAATATTGGTGGGTGATGGGATAGCGTAGTGTGATTACAGCCCCTGAAATCGGCAGTTCAATTTTTGCCGCTGTCTGCAGAAATTTAAACATTCTCCCCATGACTGTGTAGGTTTCTTCTGGGTGCTCTGGCTTTCTTCCACGTTCAGAAGCCATACGAGTCAGTTAGTAAGTTGGCACATTATGTTTGCAAAGGAGGCATGGCGACACTTGGCACAGTAAGATCCTCGCTGACTGGATTTGAGCAAAAATGATGTATCTCACTGTTTGTTTCGATGTCCATTTGGCAAATAAAGGAACATTATTCACGACTCAATTACTATGATTTTGGCCTTTCTTCAGCAGTTGACTATGAGAAACTATCCATTGCAAACCAATATTAATTTACCAAAACAATTAAGACTAACATTTCTCATGTCTATGCAAAAGTCCTTTTCAGTTGGCCCAATCTATGACTGACATGTTGTATTTCTGTATCATTCTAGAGAGACATGATAATATGGTGAACAGGGACACAGCAAATCTCTGATTTACATGCTGTATTAGTACACTACCTAGAGGGAACATGATAATATGGTGGATAGGGACAGACCCAATCTCTGAATTACATGTTCTATTTTTGTATAATCCTAGGGAGACATGATATTACGGTGAATAGGGACAGACCCAAATTGTGATTTACACGTTGTATTTTTATACAATCCTAGTGGGACATGATAATATGATGAAAAAGGTAGAGACTGCATATGGGAGAATAAAACCAGAAAATGTCCAATATTTTTAGCCTGTTTGTGGACAGATAAAAAGCATTTCAGGTTGAAATGTTTATATCATAACTCAGTATTACCAGCATTTTCTCTTGTGTATTTTAGATTTTCCACATCAGCAGTTCTTACTGAATACAGTAAATCTGATTACTAAGTATTGCAGATTAATTCATCATTCTAGACTCAACAGCATTTCAAAAATTGTTTTTAATCCACCAATAATAGAATTTTAATTTCTTGTTTACTAACAAGCAAAATCCTCTAAAATAAAAGATTTTAATTTTACCTCTTTGCTTTCAAAAGGTCTTATTGGATCTGTGAGAACTGCTGAGTCACAACTGTTTGTGCTCTATGAAAGGAATGGAGAGGAAAAGAATCAATAAATTTTCTGTAAACTGTACAGTGATGGAACAGACTGCACTTGAGCTGCAATATAAAGTTCAAGGCACAAACACTATTAATATTTCAGTAATAGTTTAATAATACTCTCAATATATTGTTTGATTCAGCATTCTGTTTGTTGACATAATTCTTTATGAGTTATTCGTCATTATACCGACATATCACTAAAGAAAACAAACTAAGTACAGGAGTGTCCCTTTATTTCTTTTGATCGAGTCACAAAACACAATAAATACAAGGGTATTTCTGTTCTGATCAACAGATAGAACTGAACACTAGTATTTCAGGCTATTAATTTATCCACCTTTCATTGAAATGTTAACTTCTATGCAGTGAAAATAATTTTACAATCTCAAGAAAATATATGAATCAGTAAGAAAATTGTTCAACTTGGCCTTCATCTTATCAAACCCCTTTCAAGGCTGATTCCTTGAAACCCACACAACTTAGCCTGTTTTTTTTTAATGAACATGAGATGTTTCTCTCTAAATTAAAATAATTCATTTCACAGTTCTGTCAACATAACAAGCAGAGGACAAGCACAAAACTCTGAGGCATCATGTCTTGTTTTACAGCATTTTGGTTATTGCAGAAAACAAGTATATGAATTCAAATTATCATCCTCCAGTACATTAAATCCTGTGCAATTTGGGAGGAGACACACTTGCTTTTGCTCAATTATTCCTAATCAGAAACCAGTGTTAACATTTCTATGGCGCCAGCAACCCAGTTCTCTGTGAGAAGCTTGTACGTTCTCCCTGTGATCATGTGGGTTTTCTCTGGGTGGTCACAAGGATGTAATTGGATGGAATGAGCTCATTGGGCCAGAAGCGCCTGTTAGCATGCTGTATCTCAAGTAAACAGACCCATGCCAGTTCAGGCAAGTGAAAATCCCCTCATATTCCGTGAAATGCTTTTGTAATGATTATGCCAGCAAGGTACTCTGTCTTCAATAGGACTTGATGCTTATCCTGGCTGATGTGTTCTGGGAGAAGCTGATCTTAAATGGAATGGCAGGGAACCAAAGACAACATGGGTTAGCAGATTTCGGACATTTTTGCAGACAGAATCATCAGTTTCAAGGAGGAAGCTTCAAATGTACCTTTTTTCTCTCTCAGACAAGAGGAAACCACAGTTGAGTAGCTGTACAGAATACCGGCTATCTACAGTATCTATGTATGATTCCATTTTAGCACAAACACAATCACACCAGACGTAAATGTGAATGCTGCTACAAACATGTAACAACAAGCTCACTGTTTATGCATTTCAAATTTAGTAAAAAATAGCCAAGAAATTCACATATTATAGTACTGTTCACTGTGTGACTCAAGGACAGATAACTTTAAAATTACTTAGATAGAAAGGACTAAGAAACAGAATTTAAAAGTCAGACCAGGCCTTCCAGGATAAAATCAACAGAGAAGGAGAGGAAGAGAGCAAGAGGGTGATCGAAATTTGAAACTTCTGAAAAGCAATTGATCCTGCATTCATTGTTAATGTTAAATCTGCTATGGATGAATTGTTAACACAAGAGAAACTGCAGATGCTGAAAATCCAGAGCAATACACCCACACACACACACACACACACACACACACACACACACACACACACACACACACAAAATGCTGGAGGAACACAGCGGGTCAGGCAGCATTATGGAAATGAATAAACAGGAGACATCTTGAGACCAAACCCTTCTTCAGGACTAGATTTTACATCCGATTATTTACTGACTGATTGAGATACAATGTGGAGTAGGCCCTTCCAGCCCTTCAAGCCATGTCACACAGCAACCCACCAATTTAATGCTTGCTCAATCAAGGGACAATTTACAATGACCAATTAAGCTACCAACTGATATGTCTTTGGATGTGGGAGGACACCGGAGCACCCAGAAGAAACCCATGTGGTCATGGAGAGAATGTACACAGGAGGTGTCGAGAATTGAACCTGGGTCACCTTTACTACAAATGTACAGGTAACTGTTGTGCTAACCACCACACTACCGTGCCACCCAAATTTATTCAGGACAGATACTGTGCGCAGGCATTCTACAGAGGCAAACCCTTACACTTCCTCCCTCACCACCATTCAGGGCCCCAGACAGTCCTTCCAGGTGAGACGACACTTCACCTGTGAGTCAGCTGGTGTGGTATACTGCGTCCAGTGCTCCCGGTGTGGCCTTCTATATATTGGTGAGACCCGGCACAGACTGGGAGACCATTTGGCTGAGCATCTACGCTCGGTCCGCCAGAAAAAGCAGGATCTCCCAGTGGCCACACATTTTAATTCCACGTCCCATTCCCATTCTGATATGTCTATCCATGGCCTCCTCTACTGTCAAAAATGAATCCAAACTCAGGTTGGAGGGACAACACCTTATATACCAGCTGGGTAGCCTCCAACCTGATGGCATGTACATTGACTTCTCTAACTTCTGTTAATGCCCCTCCTCCCCTTCTTACCCCATCCCTGACATATTTAGTTGTTTGCCTGTTCTCCATCTCCCTCTGGTGCTCCCCACCCTTTTCTTTCTCCCTAGGCCTCCTGTCCCATGATTCTTTCCCTCCTCCAGCTCTGTATCCCTTTCGCCAATCACCTTTCCGGCTCTCAGTTTCATCCCACCCCCTCTGGTCTTCTCCTATCATTTCGCATTTCTCCCTCCCCCCACTACTTTCAAACCTCTTACTATCTTTCCTTTCAGTTAGTCCTGACGAAGGGTCTTGGTCCGAAACGTTGACAGTGCTTCGCCTTATAGATGCTGCCTGGTCTGCTGTGTTCCACCAGCAATTTGTGCGTGTTGAGTCAAACTCTACTTTGTGGCATCTAGGGAAACTTACTACTTGATAGTTAATTTAATAATTCTCGAGTACTTTTGGCCTATAATACGAGCACTTAATTGGTTATCTACAGTGTCAATTTCTGTTTCTTTTTTCAGACTTCACAACAGCTTAAACTGAAACTGAGGAACAAGTGGCAGAGTCCAATTACTCAGCACCAACACTGGAAGAAAAATTTAAAGGAGCTTAGTCACAAATTGTGGAGCATAGAGAACTGTGCAAAAGTCTAAAGTACATGTATACACACACATGCATGTATATAAGCTGTTGTGAAGTCTTAAAAAAGAAACAGAAATAGACAATGTAGACAACCAGTTAAGTGCTCGTATTTTAGGCCAAAAGTACTCGAGAATTAGTAAATTAACTATCAAGTAGTAAGTTTCCCTAGATGCCACAAAGTAGAGTTTGACTCAACACACACAAAATGCTGGTGGAACACAGCAGACCAGGCAGCATCTATAATGCGAAGCACTATCGACGTTTCGGGCCAAGACCCTTCGTCAGGACGAACAGAAAGTAAAGATAGTATACAGAAACACAAACAAACAAACACACACACAAACATACACACACACACAAACAGACACACAAACAGACACACACAAACAGACACACAAACAGACACACACACACACACACACACACACACACACACACACACACACACACACACACACACACACACACACACACACACACACACACACACACACACACACACACACACACACACACACACACACACAGAGAAACACTCACCAGGCAGGGAAATAACATTCTCACAGTGTGTTCCACAAGACAGGGAAATAACATTCTCTCAGTGTGTTCCAGAAGACAGGGAAATAACATTCTCACAGTGTGTTCCACAAGACAGGGAAATAACATTCTCACAGTGTGTTCCACAAGACAGGGAAATAACATTCTCTCAGTGTGTTCCAGAAGACAGGGAAATAACATTCTCTCAGTGTGTTCCAGAAGACAGGGAAATAACATTCTCAAAGTGTGTTCCACAAGACAGGGAAATAACATTCTCACAGTGTGTTCCACAAGACAGGGAAATAACATTCTCTCAGTGTGTTCCAGAAGACAGGGTAATAACATTCTCACAGTGTGTTCGACAAGACAGGGAAATAACATTCTCACAGTGTGTTCCAGAAGACAGGGAAATAACATTCTCACAGTGTGTTCGACAAGACAGGGAAATAACATTCTCACAGTGTGTTCCACAAGACAGGGAAATAACATTCTCACAGTGTGTTCCACAAGACAGGGAAATTACACTCTCACAGTGTGTTCCACAAGACAGGGAAATAACATTCTCACAGTGTGTTCCACAAGATAGGGAAATAACATTCTCACAGTGTGTTCCACAAGACAGGGAAATAACATTCTCACAGTGTGTTCCACAAGACAGGGAAATAACATTCTCACAGTGTGTTCCACAAGACAGGGAAATAACATTCTCACAGTGTGTTCCACAAGACAGGGAAAGAACATTCTCACAGTGTGTTCCACAAGATAGGGATATTACATTCTCACAGTGTGTTCCACAAGATAGGGAAATAACATTCTCACAGTGTGTTCCACAAGTCAGGGAAATAACATTCTCACAGTGTGTTCGACAAGACAGGGATATAACATTCTCACTGTGTGTTCCACAAGACAGGGAAATAACATTCTCACAGTATGTTCCACAAGACAGGGAAATAACATTCTCACAGTGTGTTCGACAAGACAGGGAAATAACATTCTCACAGTGTGTTCCACAAGACAGGGAAATAACAATCTCACAGTGTGTTCCACAAGACAGGGAAATAACATTCTCACAGTGTGTTCCACAAGACAGGGAAATTACACTCTCACAGTGTGTTCCACAAGACAGGGAAATAACATTCTCACAGTGTGTTCCACAAGATAGGGAAATAACATTCTCACAGTGTGTTCCACAAGACAGGGAAATAACATTCTCACAGTGTGTTCCAGAAGACAGGGAAATAACATTCTCACAGTGTGTTCGACAAGACAGGGAAATAACATTCTCACAGTGTGTTCCACAAGACAGGGAAATAACATTCTCACAGTGTGTTCCACAAGACAGGGAAATTACACTCTCACAGTGTGTTCCACAAGACAGGGAAATAACATTCTCACAGTGTGTTCCACAAGATAGGGAAATAACATTCTCACAGTGTGTTCCACAAGACAGGGAAATAACATTCTCACAGTGTGTTCCACAAGACAGGGAAATAACATTCTCACAGTGTGTTCCACAAGACAGGGAAATAACATTCTCACAGTGTGTTCCACAAGACAGGGAAAGAACATTCTCACAGTGTGTTCCACAAGATAGGGATATTACATTCTCACAGTGTGTTCCACAAGACAGGGAAATAACATTCTCACAGTGTGTTCCACAAGACAGGGAAATAACATTCTCACAGTGTGTTCCACAAGACAGGGAAAGAACATTCTCACAGTGTGTTCCACAAGATAGGGATATTACATTCTCACAGTGTGTTCCACAAGATAGGGAAATAACATTCTCACAGTGTGTTCCACAAGTCAGGGAAATAACATTCTCACAGTCTGTTCCACAAGACAGGGAAATAACATTCTCACAGTGTGTTCCACAAGACAGGGAAATTACATTCTCACAGTATGTTCCACAAGACAGGGAAATAACATTCTCACAGTGTGTTCCACAAGACAGGGAAATAACATTCTCACAGTATGTTCCACAAGACAGGGAAATAACATTCTCACAGTGTGTTCGACAAGACAGGGATATAACATTCTCTCAGTGTGTTCCACAAGACAGGGAAATAACATTCTCACAGTGTGTTCCACAAGACAGGGAAATAACATTCTCACTGTGTGTTCCACAAGACAGGGAAATAACATTCTCACTGTGTGTTCCACAAGACAGGGAAATAACATTCTCACAGTGTGTTCCAGAAGATAGGGAAATAACATTCTCACAGTGTGTTCCACAAGACAGGGAAATAACATTCTCACAGTGTGTTCCACAAGACAGGGAAATAACATTCTCACAGTGTGTTCCACAAGACAGGGAAATTACATTCTCACAGTATGTTCCACAAGACAGGGAAATAACATTCTCACAGTGTGTTCCACAAGACAGGGAAATAACATTCTCACAGTGTGTTCGACAAGACAGGGAAATAACATTCTCACAGTGAGTTCCACAAGACAGGGATATAACATTCTCACAGTGTGTTCGACAAGACAGGGAAATAACATTCTCACAGTGTGTTCCACAAGACAGGGAAATAACATTCTCACAGTGAGCTCGACAAGACAGGGATATAACATTCTCACAGTGTGTTCCACAAGACAGGGAAATAACATTCTCACAGTGTGTTCCACAAGATAGGGAAATAACATTCTCACAGTGTGTTCCACAAGATAGGGATATAACATTCTCACAGTGTGTTCCACAAGATAGGGATATAACATTCTCACAGTGTGTTCCACAAGACAGGGAAATAACATTCTCACAGTGTGTTTCACAAGACAGGGAAATAACATTCTCACAGTGTGTTCCACAAGACAGGGATATAACATTCTCACAGTGTGTTCCACAAGACAGGGATATAACATTCTCACAGTGTGTTCCACAAGACAGGGAAATAACATTCTCACAGTGTGTTCCACAAGACAGGGAAATAACATTCTCACAGTGTGTTCCACAAGATAGGGAAATAACATTCTCACAGTGTGTTCCACAAGATAGGGATATAACATTCTCACAGTGTGTTCCACAAGACAGGGAAATAACATTCTCACAGTGTGTTTCACAAGACAGGAAAATAACATTCTCACAGTGTGTTCCACAAGACAGGGAAATAACATTCTCACAGTGAGCTCGACAAGACAGGGATATAACATTCTCACAGTGTGTTCCACAAGACAGGGAAATAACATTCTCACAGTGTGTTCCACAAGACAGGGAAATAACATTCTCACAGTGTGTTTCACAAGACAGGGAAATAACATTCTCACAGTGTGTTCCACAAGACAGGGAAATAACATTCTCACAGTGTGTTCCACAAGACAGGGAAATAACATTCTCACAGTGTGTTGCACAAGATAGGGAAATAACATTCTCATAGTGTGTTCCACAAGACAGGGAAATAACATTCTCACAGTGTGTTCCACAAGATAGGGAAATAACATTCTCACAGTGTGTTCCACAAGATAGGGAAATAACATTCTCACAGTGTGTTCCACAAGATAGTGAAATAACATTCTCACAGTGTTTTCCACAAGACAGGGAAATAACATTCTCACAGTGAGTTCCACAAGATAGGGAAATAACATTCTCACAGTGTGTTCCACAAGACAGGGAAATAACATTCTCACAGTGTGTTCCACAAGACAGGGAAATAACATTCTCACAGTGTGTTCGACAAGACAGGGATATAACATTCTCACAGTGTGTTCCACAAGACAGGGATAAAACATCCTCACAGTGTGTTCCACAAGACAGGGAAATAACATTTTCACAGTGTGTTCCACAACACAGGGAAATAACATTCTCACAGTGTGTTCCACAAGACAGGGATATAACATTCTCACAGTGTGTTCCACAAGACAGGGAAATAACATTCTCACAGTGTGTTCCACAACACAGGGATATAACATTCTCACAGTGTGTTCCACAAGACAGGGAAATAACATTCTCACAGTGTGTTCCACAAGACAGGGAAATAACATTCTCACAGTGTGTTCCACAACACAGGGAAATAACATTCTCACAGTGTGTTCCACAAGACAGGGATATAACATTCTCACAGTGTGTTCCACAAGACAGGGAAATAACATTCTCACAGTGTGTTCCACAAGACAGGGAAATAACATTCTCACAGTGCGTTCCACAAGACAGGGAAATAACATTCTCACAGTGTGTTCCACAAGACAGGGAAATAACATTCTCACAGTGCGTTCCACAAGACAGGGACATAACATTCTCACAGTGTGTTCCACAAGACAGGGAAATAACATTCTCACAGTGCGTTCCACAAGACAGGGATATAACATTCTCACAGTGTGTTCCACAAGACAGGGAAATAACATTCTCACAGTGTGTTCCACAAGACAGGGAAATAACATTCTCACAGTGTGTTTCACAAGACAGGGAAATAACATTCTCACAGTGTGTTCCACAAGAGAGGGAAATAACATTCTCAAAGTGTGTTCCACAAGACAGGGAAATAACATTCTCACAGTGTGTTCGACATGACAGGGAAATAACATTCTCACAGTGTGTTCCACAAGACAGGGAAATAACATTCTCACAGTGTGTTCCACAAGACAGGGAAATAACATTCTCACAGTGTGTTCCACAAGACAGGGAAATAACATTCTCACTGTGTGTTCCACAAGACAGGGAAATAACATTCTCACTGTGTGTTCCACAAGACAGGGAAATAACATTCTCACAGTGTGTTCCAGAAGATAGGGAAATAACATTCTCACAGTGTGTTCCACAAGACAGGGAAATAACATTCTCACAGTGTGTTCCACAAGACAGGGAAATAACATTCTCACAGTGTGTTCCACAAGACAGGGAAATAACATTCTCACAGTGTGTTCCACAAGACAGGGAAATAACATTCTCACAGTGTGTTCCACAAGACAGGGAAATAACATTCTCACAGTGTGTTCCACAAGACAGGGAAATAACATTCTCACAGTGTGTTCCACAAGACAGGGAAAGAACATTCTCACAGTGTGTTCCACAAGATAGGGATATTACATTCTCACAGTGTGTTCCACAAGACAGGGAAATAACATTCTCACAGTGTGTTCCACAAGACAGGGAAATAACATTCTCACAGTGTGTTCCACAAGACAGGGAAAGAACATTCTCACAGTGTGTTCCACAAGATAGGGATATTACATTCTCACATTGTGTTCCACAAGATAGGGAAATAACATTCTCACAGTGTGTTCCACAAGTCAGGGAAATAACATTCTCACAGTCTGTTCCACAAGACAGGGAAATAACATTCTCACAGTGTGTTCCACAAGACAGGGAAATTACATTCTCACAGTATGTTCCACAAGACAGGGAAATAACATTCTCACAGTGTGTTCCACAAGACAGGGAAATAACATTCTCACAGTATGTTCCACAAGACAGGGAAATAACATTCTCACAGTGTGTTCGACAAGACAGGGATATAACATTCTCTCAGTGTGTTCCACAAGACAGGGAAATAACATTCTCACAGTGTGTTCCACAAGACAGGGAAATAACATTCTCACTGTGTGTTCCACAAGACAGGGAAATAACATTCTCACTGTGTGTTCCACAAGACAGGGAAATAACATTCTCACAGTGTGTTCCAGAAGATAGGGAAATAACATTCTCACAGTGTGTTCCACAAGACAGGGAAATAACATTCTCACAGTGTGTTCCACAAGACAGGGAAATAACATTCTCACAGTGTGTTCCACAAGACAGGGAAATTACATTCTCACAGTATGTTCCACAAGACAGGGAAATAACATTCTCACAGTGTGTTCCACAAGACAGGGAAATAACATTCTCACAGTGTGTTCGACAAGACAGGGAAATAACATTCTCACAGTGAGTTCCACAAGACAGGGATATAACATTCTCACAGTGTGTTCGACAAGACAGGGAAATAACATTCTCACAGTGTGTTCCACAAGACAGGGAAATAACATTCTCACAGTGAGCTCGACAAGACAGGGATATAACATTCTCACAGTGTGTTCCACAAGACAGGGAAATAACATTCTCACAGTGTGTTCCACAAGATAGGGAAATAACATTCTCACAGTGTGTTCCACAAGATAGGGATATAACATTCTCACAGTGTGTTCCACAAGATAGGGATATAACATTCTCACAGTGTGTTCCACAAGACAGGGAAATAACATTCTCACAGTGTGTTTCACAAGACAGGGAAATAACATTCTCACAGTGTGTTCCACAAGACAGGGATATAACATTCTCACAGTGTGTTCCACAAGACAGGGATATAACATTCTCACAGTGTGTTCCACAAGACAGGGAAATAACATTCTCACAGTGTGTTCCACAAGACAGGGAAATAACATTCTCACAGTGTGTTCCACAAGATAGGGAAATAACATTCTCACAGTGTGTTCCACAAGATAGGGATATAACATTCTCACAGTGTGTTCCACAAGACAGGGAAATAACATTCTCACAGTGTGTTTCACAAGACAGGAAAATAACATTCTCACAGTGTGTTCCACAAGACAGGGAAATAACATTCTCACAGTGAGCTCGACAAGACAGGGATATAACATTCTCACAGTGTGTTCCACAAGACAGGGAAATAACATTCTCACAGTGTGTTCCACAAGACAGGGAAATAACATTCTCACAGTGTGTTTCACAAGACAGGGAAATAACATTCTCACAGTGTGTTCCACAAGACAGGGAAATAACATTCTCACAGTGTGTTCCACAAGACAGGGAAATAACATTCTCACAGTGTGTTGCACAAGATAGGGAAATAACATTCTCATAGTGTGTTCCACAAGACAGGGAAATAACATTCTCACAGTGTGTTCCACAAGATAGGGAAATAACATTCTCACAGTGTGTTCCACAAGATAGGGAAATAACATTCTCACAGTGTGTTCCACAAGATAGTGAAATAACATTCTCACAGTGTTTTCCACAAGACAGGGAAATAACATTCTCACAGTGAGTTCCACAAGATAGGGAAATAACATTCTCACAGTGTGTTCCACAAGACAGGGAAATAACATTCTCACAGTGTGTTCCACAAGACAGGGAAATAACATTCTCACAGTGTGTTCGACAAGACAGGGATATAACATTCTCACAGTGTGTTCCACAAGACAGGGATAAAACATCCTCACAGTGTGTTCCACAAGACAGGGAAATAACATTTTCACAGTGTGTTCCACAACACAGGGAAATAACATTCTCACAGTGTGTTCCACAAGACAGGGATATAACATTCTCACAGTGTGTTCCACAAGACAGGGAAATAACATTCTCACAGTGTGTTCCACAACACAGGGATATAACATTCTCACAGTGTGTTCCACAAGACAGGGAAATAACATTCTCACAGTGTGTTCCACAAGACAGGGAAATAACATTCTCACAGTGTGTTCCACAACACAGGGAAATAACATTCTCACAGTGTGTTCCACAAGACAGGGATATAACATTCTCACAGTGTGTTCCACAAGACAGGGAAATAACATTCTCACAGTGTGTTCCACAAGACAGGGAAATAACATTCTCACAGTGCGTTCCACAAGACAGGGAAATAACATTCTCACAGTGTGTTCCACAAGACAGGGAAATAACATTCTCACAGTGCGTTCCACAAGACAGGGACATAACATTCTCACAGTGTGTTCCACAAGACAGGGAAATAACATTCTCACAGTGCGTTCCACAAGACAGGGATATAACATTCTCACAGTGTGTTCCACAAGACAGGGAAATAACATTCTCACAGTGTGTTCCACAAGACAGGGAAATAACATTCTCACAGTGTGTTTCACAAGACAGGGAAATAACATTCTCACAGTGTGTTCCACAAGAGAGGGAAATAACATTCTCAAAGTGTGTTCCACAAGATAGGGAAATAACATTCTCACAGTGTGTTCGACATGACAGGGAAATAACATTCTCACAGTGTTTTCCACAAGACAGGGAAATAACATTCTCACAGTGAGTTCCACAAGATAGGGAAATAACATTCTCACAGTGTGTTCCACAAGACAGGGAAATAACATTCTCACAGTGAGCTCAACAAGACAGGGAAATAACATTCTCACAGTGTGTTCCACAAGACAGGGAAATAACATTCTCACAGTGTGTTCCAGAAGACCGGGATATAACATTCTCACAGTGTGTTCGACAAGATAGGGAAATAACATTCTCACAGTGTGTTCCACAAGACAGGGAAATAACATTCTCACAGTGTGTTCCACAAGATAGGGAAATAACATTCTCACAGTGTGTTCCACAAGACAGGGAAATAACATTCTCACAGTGTGTTCCACAAGACAGGGAAATAACATTCTCACAGTGTGTTCAACAAGATAGGGATATTACATTCTCACAGTGTGTTCCACAAGATAGGGAAATAACATTCTCACACTGTGTTCCACAAGACAGGGGAATAACATTCTCACAGTGTGTTCCACAAGATAGGGAAATAACATTCTCAAAGTGTGTTCCAGAAGATAGGGAAATAACAGTATCACATTGTGTTCAAAAAGATAGGGAAATAACATTCTCACAGTGTGTTTCAGAAGACAGGGAAATAACATTCTCACAGTGTGTTTCAGAAGACAGGGAAATAACATTCTCACAGTGTGTTCCACAAGTCAGGGAAATAACATTCTCACAGTGTGTTCCACAAGACAGGGAAATAACATTCTCACAGTGTGTTCGACAAGACAGGGAAATAACATTCTCACCGTGTGTTCCACAAGACAGGGAAATAACATTCTCACAATGTGTTTCACAAGGTAGGGAAATAACATTCTCACAGTGTGTTCCAGAAGACAGGGAAATAACATTCTCACAGTGTGTTCCACAAGGTAGGGAAATAACATTCTCACAGTGTGTTCCACAAGATAGGGAAATAACATTCTCACAGTGTGTTCGACAAGACAGGGAAATAACATTCTCACAGTGTGTTCCACAAGACAGGGAAATAACATTCTCACAGTGTGTTCCACAAGACAGGGAAATAACATTCTCACAGTGTGTTCCACAAGACAGGGAAATAACATTCTCACAGTGTGTTCCACAATACAGGGAAATAACATTCTCACAGTGTGTTCGACAAGACAGCGATATAACATTCCACAAGACAGGGATATAACATTCTCACAGTGTGTTCCACAAGACAGGGATAAAACATCCTCACAGTGTGTTCCACAAGACAGGGAAATAACATTCTCACAGTGTGTTTCAGAAGACAGGGAAATAACATTCTCACAGTGTGTTTCAGAAGACAGGGAAATAACATTCTCACAGTGTGTTCCACAAGACAGGGAAATAACATTCTCACAGTGTGTTCCACAAGACAGGGAAATAACATTCTCACAGTGTGTTCCACAAGACGGGGAAATAACATTCTCACAGTGTGTTCGACAAGACAGGGAAATAACATTCTCACCGTGTGTTCCACAAGACAGGGAAATAACATTCTCACAATGTGTTTCACAAGGTAGGGAAATAACATTCTCACAGTGTGTTCCAGAAGACAGGGAAATAACATTCTCACAGTGTGTTCCACAAGGTAGGGAAATAACATTCTCACAGTGTGTTCCACAAGATAGGGAAATAACATTCTCACAGTGTGTTCGACAAGACAGGGAAATAACATTCTCACAGTGTGTTCCAGAAGACAGGGAAATAACATTCTCACAGTGTGTTCCACAAGACAGGGAAATAACATTCTCACAGTGTGTTCCACAAGACAGGGAAATAACATTCTCACAGTGTGTTCCACAATACAGGGAAATAACATTCTCACAGTGTGTTCGACAAGACAGCGATATAACATTCCACAAGACAGGGATATAACATTCTCACAGTGTGTTCCACAAGACAGGGATAAAACATCCTCACAGTGTGTTCCACAAGACAGGGAAATAACATTCTCACAGTGTGTTCCACAAGACAGGGAAATAACATTCTCACAGTGTGTTTCAGAAGACAGGGAAATAACATTCTC
The DNA here is from genome assembly GCF_030144855.1 of Hypanus sabinus. Classification (NCBI taxonomy): domain Eukaryota; kingdom Metazoa; phylum Chordata; class Chondrichthyes; order Myliobatiformes; family Dasyatidae; genus Hypanus; species Hypanus sabinus. The sequence continues at coordinate 207,799 of NW_026779035.1, forward strand.
ACAGTGTGTTTCAGAAGACAGGGAAATAACATTCTCACAGTGTGTTCGACAAGACAGGGAAATAACATTCTCACCGTGTGTTCCACAAGACAGGGAAATAACATTCTCACAATGTGTTTCACAAGGTAGGGAAATAACATTCTCACAGTGTGTTCCAGAAGACAGGGAAATAACATTCTCACAGTGTGTTCCACAAGAGAGGGAAATAACATTCTCACAGTGTGTTCCACAAGGTAGGGAAATAACATTCTCACAGTGTGTTCCACAAGGTAGGGAAATAACATTCTCACAGTGTGTTCCACAAGACAGGGAAATAACATTCTCACAGTGTGTTCCACAAGACAGGGATAAAACATTCTCACAGTGTGTTCCACAAGGTAGGGAAATAACATTCTCACAGTGTGTTCCACAAGGTAGGGAAATAACATTCTCACAGTGTGTTCCACAAGGTAGGGAAATAACATTCTCTCAGTGTGTTCGACAAGACAGCGATATAACATTCCACAAGACAGGGAAATAACATTCTCACAGTGTGTTCCACAAGACAGGGAAATAACATTCTCACAGTGTGTTCCACAAGACAGGGATAAAACATCCTCACAGTGTGTTCCACAAGACAGGGAAATAACATTCTCACAGTGTGTTCCACAACACAGGGAAATAACATTCTCACAGTGTGTTTCAGAAGACAGGGAAATAACATTCTCACAGTGTGTTCGACAAGACAGGGAAATAACATTCTCACAGTGTGTTCCACAAGACAGGGAAATAACATTCTCACTGTGTGTTCGACAAGACAGGGATATAACATTCTCACTGTGTGTTCCACAAGACAGGGAAATAACATTCTCACAGTGTGTTCCACAAGATAGGGAAATAACATTCTCACAGTGTGTTCCACAAGACAGGGAAATAACATTCTCACAGTGTGTTCCACAAGACAGGGAAATAACATTCTCAGAGTGTGTTCCACAAGATAGGGAAATAACATTCTCACTGTGTGTTCCACAAGACAGGGAAATAACATTCTCACAGTGTGTTCCACAAGACAGGGAAATAACATTCTCACAGTGTGTTCCACAAGACAGGGAAATAACATTCTCACAGTGTGTTTCAGAAGACAGGGAAATAACATTCTCACAGTGTGTTCCACAAGACAGGGAAATAACATTCTCACAGTGTGTTCCACAAGACAGGGAAATAACATTCTCACAGTGTGTTCGACATGACAGGGAAATAACATTCTCACAGTGTGTTCCACAAGACAGGGAAATAACATTCTCACAGTGTGTTCCACAAGACAGGGATATAACATTCTCACAGTGTGTTCCACAAGACAGGGAAATAACATTCTCACAGTGTCTTCGACATGACAGGGAAATAACATTCTCACAGTGTGTTCCACAAGACAGGGAAATAACATTCTCACAGTGTGTTCCACAAGACAGGGAAATAACATTCTCACAGTGTGTTCCACAAGATAGTGAAATAACATTCTCACAGTGTGTTCCACAAGACAGGGATATAACATTCTCACAGTGTGTTCCACAAGACAGGGAAATAACATTCTCACAGTGTCTTCGACATGACAGGGAAATAACATTCTCACAGTGTGTTCCACAAGACAGGGAAATAACATTCTCACAGTGTGTTTCAGAAGATAGGGAAATAACATTCTCACAGTGTGTTCCACAAGATAGTGAAATAACATTCTCACAGTGTGTTCCACAAGACAGGGAAATAACATTCTCACAGTGTGTTGCACAAGATAGGGAAATAACATTCTCATAGTGTGTTCCACAAGACAGGGAAATAACATTCTCACAGTCTGTTCCACAAGATAGTGAAATAACATTCTCATACTGTGTTCCACAAGACAGGGGAATAACATTCTCACAGTGTGTTCCACAAGATAGGGAAATAACATTCTCAAAGTGTGTTCCAGAAGATAGGGAAATAACATTCTCACATTGTGTTCAACAAGATAGGGATATTACATTCTCACAGTGTGTTCCACAAGATAGGGATATTACATTCTCACAGTGTGTTCCACAAGATAGGGAAATAACATCCTCACAGTGTGTTCCACAAGACAGGGAAATAACATTCTCACAGTGTGTTCCACAAGACAGGGAAATAAAATTCTCGCAGTGTGTTCCACAAGATAGGGAAATAACATTCTCACAGTTTGTTCCACAAGACAGGGAAATTACATTCTCACAGTATGTTCCAGAAGACAGGGAAATAACATTCTCACAGTGTGTTCCACAAGATAGGGAAATAACATTCTCACAGTGTGTTCCACAAGTCAGGGAAATAACATTCTCACAGTGTGTTCAACAAGACAGGGAAATAACATTCTCACAGTGTGTTCCACAAGACAGGGAAATAACATTCTCACCGTGTGATTCACAAGGTAGGGAAATAACATTCTCACAGTGTGTTTCACTAGGTAGGGAAATAACATTCTCACAGTGTGTTCCAGAAGACAGGGAAATAACATTCTCACAGTGTGTTCCACAAGACAGGGATATAACATTCTCACAGTGTGTTCCACAAGACATGGAAATAACATTCTCACAGTGTGTTCCACAAGACAGGGAAATAACATTCTCACAGTGTGTTCCACAAGATAGGGAAATAACATTCTCACAGTGTGTTCCACAAGACAGGGAAATAACATTCTCACAGTGTGTTCCACAAGACAGGGAAATAACATTCTCACAGTGAGTTCCACAACACAGGGAAATAACATTCTCACAGTGTGTTTCAGAAGACAGGGAAATAACATTCTCACAGTGTGTTCGACAAGACAGGGAAATAACATTCTCACAGTGTGTTCCACAAGACAGGGAAATAACATTCTCACTGTGTGTTCGACAAGACAGGGATATAACATTCTCACTGTGTGTTCCACAAGACAGGGAAATAACATTCTCACAGTGTGTTCCACAAGATAGGGAAATAACATTCTCACAGTGTGTTCCACAAGACAGGGAAATAACATTCTCACAGTGTGTTCCACAAGATAGGGAAATAACATTCTCACTGTGTGTTCCACAAGACAGGGAAATAACATTCTCACAGTGTGTTCCACAAGACAGGGAAATAACATTCTCACAGTGTGTTCCACAAGACAGGGAAATAACATTCTCACAGTGTGTTTCAGAAGACAGGGAAATAACATTCTCACAGTGTGTTCCACAAGACAGGGAAATAACATTCTCACAGTGTGTTCCACAAGACAGGGAAATAACATTCTCACAGTGTGTTCGACATGACAGGGAAATAACATTCTCACAGTGTGTTCCACAAGACAGGGAAATAACATTCTCACAGTGTGTTCCACAAGACAGGGATATAACATTCTCACAGTGTGTTCCACAAGACAGGGAAATAACATTCTCACAGTGTCTTCGAAATGACAGGGAAATAACATTCTCACAGTGTGTTCCACAAGACAGGGAAATAACATTCTCACAGTGTGTTCCACAAGACAGGGAAATAACATTCTCACAGTGTGTTCCACAAGATAGTGAAATAACATTCTCACAGTGTGTTCCACAAGACAGGGATATAACATTCTCACAGTGTGTTCCACAAGACAGGGAAATAACATTCTCACAGTGTCTTCGACATGACAGGGAAATAACATTCTCACAGTGTGTTCCACAAGACAGGGAAATAACATTCTCACAGTGTGTTTCAGAAGATAGGGAAATAACATTCTCACAGTGTGTTCCACAAGATAGTGAAATAACATTCTCACAGTGTGTTCCACAAGACAGGGAAAAAACATTCTCACAGTGTGTTGCACAAGATAGGGAAATAACATTCTCATAGTGTGTTCCACAAGACAGGGAAATAACATTCTCACAGTCTGTTCCACAAGATAGTGAAATAACATTCTCATACTGTGTTCCACAAGACAGGGGAATAACATTCTCACAGTGTGTTCCACAAGATAGGGAAATAACATTCTCAAAGTGTGTTCCAGAAGATAGGGAAATAACATTCTCACATTGTGTTCAACAAGATAGGGATATTACATTCTCACAGTGTGTTCCACAAGATAGCGATATTACATTCTCACAGTGTGTTCCACAAGATAGGGAAATAACATCCTCACAGTGTGTTCCACAAGACAGGGAAATAACATTCTCACAGTGTGTTCCACAAGACAGGGAAATAAAATTCTCGCAGTGTGTTCCACAAGATAGGGAAATAACATTCTCACAGTTTGTTCCACAAGACAGGGAAATTACATTCTCACAGTATGTTCCAGAAGACAGGGAAATAACATTCTCACAGTGTGTTCCACAAGATAGGGAAATAACATTCTCACAGTGTGTTCCACAAGTCAGGGAAATAACATTCTCACAGTGTGTTCAACAAGACAGGGAAATAACATTCTCACAGTGTGTTCCACAAGACAGGGAAATAACATTCTCACCGTGTGATTCACAAGGTAGGGAAATAACATTCTCACAGTGTGTTTCACTAGGTAGGGAAATAACATTCTCACAGTGTGTTCCAGAAGACAGGGAAATAACATTCTCACAGTGTGTTCCACAAGACAGGGATATAACATTCTCACAGTGTGTTCCACAAGACATGGAAATAACATTCTCACAGTGTGTTCCACAAGACAGGGAAATAACATTCTCACAGTGTGTTCCACAAGACAGGGAAATAACATTCTCACAGTGTGTTGCACAAGACAGGGAAATAACATTCTCACAGTGTGTTCCACAAGACAGGGAAATAACATTCTCACAGTGTGTTCCACAAGATAGTGAAATAACATTCTCACAGTGTGTTCCACAAGACAGGGAAATAACATTCTCACAGTGTGTTGCACAAGATAGGGAAATAACATTCTCATAGTGTGTTCCACAAGACAGGGGAATAACATTCTCACAGTCTGTTCCACAAGATAGTGAAATAACATTCTCACAATGTGTTCAACAAGCTAGGGAAATAACATTCTCACACTGTGTTCCACAAGACAGGGGAATAAAATTCTCACAGTGTGTTCCACAAGATAGGGAAATAACATTCTCACATTGTGTTCCACAACACAGGGAAATAACATTCTCACAGTGTGTTTCAGAAGACAGGGAAATAACATTCTCACAGTGTGTTCCACAAGACAGGGAAATAACATTCTCACAGTGTGTTCGACAAGACAGGGATATAACATTCTCACTGTGTGTTCCACAAGACAGGGAAATAACATTCTCACAGTGTGTTCCACAAGACAGGGAAATAACATTCTCACAGTGTGTTCCACAAGACAGGGAAATAACATTCTCACAGTGTGTTCCACAAGACAGGGAAATAACATTCTCACAGTATGTTCCACAAGACAGGGAAATAACATTCTCACAGTGTGTTCCACAAGACATGGAAATAACATTCTCACAGTGTGTTCGACATGACAGGGAAATAAGATTCTCACAGTGTGTTGCACAAGACAGGGAAATAACATTCTCACAGTGTGTTCCACAAGACAGGGAAATAACATTCTCACAGTGTGTTCCACAAGATAGTGAAATAAAATTCTCACAGTGTGTTCCACAAGACAGGGAAATAACATTCTCACAGTGTGTTCCACAAGATAGTGAAATAAAATTCTCACAGTGTGTTCCACAAGACAGGGAAATAACATTCTCACAGTGTGTTCCACAAGATAGTGAAATAACATTCTCACAGTGTGTTCCACAAGATAGTGAAATAAAATTCTCACAGTGTGTTCCACAAGACAGGGAAATAACATTCTCACAGTGTGTTGCACAAGATAGGGAAATAACATTCTCATAGTGTGTTCCACAAGACAGGGAAATAACATTCTCACAGTCTGTTCCACAAGATAGTGAAATAACATTCTCACAATCTGTTCAACAAGACAGGGAAATAACATTCTCATAGTGTGTTCCACAAGACAGGGAAATAACATTCTCACAGTCTGTTCCACAAGATAGTGAAATAACATTCTCACAATGTGTTCAACAAGCTAGGGAAATAACATTCTCACACTGTGTTCCACAAGACAGGGGAATAAAATTCTCACAGTGTGTTCCACAAGATAGGGAAATAACATTCTCACAGTGTGTTCCACAAGATACGGATATTACATTCTCACAGTGTGTTCCACAAGATAGGGAAATAACATCCCCACAGTGTGTTCCACAAGACAGGGAAATAACATTCTCACAGTGTGTTCCACCAGACAGGGAAATAACATTCTCACAGTGTGTTCCACAAGACAGGGAAATAACATTCTCACAGTGTGTTCCAGAAGACAGGGAAATAACATTCTCACAGTGTGTTCGACAAGACAGGGATATAACATTCTCACAGTGTGTTCCACAAGACAGGGAAATAACATTCTCACAGTGTGTTCCACCAGACAGGGAAATAACATTCTCACAGTGTGTTCCACAAGACAGGGAAATAACATTCTCACAGTGTGTTCGACAAGACAGGGATATAACATTCTCACAGTGTATTCCACAAGACAGGGAAATAACATTCTCACAGTGTGTTCCACCAGACAGGGAAATAACATTCTCACAGTGTGTTCCACAAGACAGGGAAATAACATTCTCACAGTGAGTTCCACAAGATAGGGAAATAACATTCTCACAGTGTGTTCCACAAGACAGGGAAATAACATTCTCACAGTGTGTTCCACAAGATAGGGAAATAACATTCTCACAGTGTGTTCCACAAGACAGGGAAATAACGTTCTCAGAGTGTGTTCCACAAGACAGGGAAATAACATTCTCATAGTGTGTTCCACAAGACAGGGAAATAACATTCTCACAGTGTGTTCCACAAGACAGGGAAATAACATTCTCACAGTGTGTTCCACAAGGCAGGGAAATAACATTCTCACAGTGTGTTCCAGAAGAGAGGGAAATAACATTCTCACAGTGTGTTCCACAAGATAGGAAAATAACATTCTCACAGTGTGTTCAACAAGATAGGGATATTACATTCTCACAGTGTGTTCCACAAGACAGGGAAATAACATTCTCACAGTGAGCTCGACAAGACAGGGATATAACATTCTCACAGTGTGTTCCACAAGACAGGGAAATAACATTCTCTCAGTGTGTTCCACAAGACAGGGATATAACATTCTCACAGTGTGTTCCACAAGACAGGGAAATAACATTCTCACAGTGTGTTCCACAAGACAGGGAAATAACATTCTCACAGTGTGTTCCACAAGACAGGGAAATAACATTCTCACAGTGTGTTCCACAAGACAGGGAAATAACATTCTCACAGTGTGTTCGACAAGACAGGGAAATAACATTCTCACAGTGTGTTCCACAAGACAGGGAAATAACATTCTCACAGTGTGTTGCACAAGACAGGGAAATAACATTCTCACAGTGTGTTCCACAAGACAGGGAAATAACATTCTCACAGTGTGTTCCACAAGATAGTGAAATAACATTCTCACAGTGTGTTCCACAAGACAGGGAAATAACATTCTCACAGTGTGTTGCACAAGATAGGGAAATAACATTCTCATAGTGTGTTCCACAAGACAGGGAAATAACATTCTCACAGTCTGTTCCACAAGATAGTGAAATAACATTCTCACAGTGTGTTCCACAAGCTAGGGAAATAACATTCTCATACTGTGTTCCACAAGACAGGGGAATAACATTCTCAGAGTGTGTTCCATAAGATAGGGAAATAACAATCTCAAAGTGTGTTCCAGAAGATAGGGAAATAACATTCTCACATTGTGTTCAACAAGTTAGGGATATTACATTCTCACAGTGTGTTCCACAAGATAGGGATATTACATTCTCACAGTGTGTTCCACAAGATAGGGAAATAACATCCTCACAGTGTGTTCCACAAGACAGGGAAATAACATTCTCACAGTGTGTTCCACAAGACAGGGAAATAAAATTCTCACAGTGTGTTCCACAAGACAGGGAAATAAAATTCTCGCAGTGTGTTCCACAAGATAGGGAAATAACATTCTCACAGTTTGTTCCACAAGACAGGGAAATTACATTCTCGCAGTATGTTCCAGAAGACAGGGAAATAACATTCTCACAGTGTGTTCCACAAGATAGGGAAATAACATTCTCACAGTGTGTTCCACAAGTCAGGGAAATAACATTCTCACAGTGTGTTCAACAAGACAGGGAAATAACATTCTCACAATGTGTTTCACAAGGTAGGGAAATAACATTCTCACAGTGTGTTCCAGAAGACAGGGAAATAACATTCTCACAGTGTGTTCCACAAGGTATGGAAATAACATTCTCTCAGTGTGTTCGACAAGACAGCGATATAACATTCCACAAGAGAGGGAAATAACAATCTCACAGTGTGTTCCAGAAGTCATTGAAAGAACATTCTCACAGTGTGTTCAACAAGAATGGGATATTACATTCTCACAGTGTGTTCGACAAGACAGGGAAATAACATTCTCACTGTGTGTTCCACAAGACAGGGAAATAACATTCTCACAGTGTGTTCCACAAGACAGGGAAATAACATTCTCACAGTGTGTTCCACAAGAATGGGATATTACATTCTCACAGTGTGTTCGACAAGACAGGGAAATAACATTCTCACAGTGTGTTCCACAAGACAGGGAAATAACATTCTCACTGTGTGTTCCACAAGACAGGGAAATAACATTCTCACAGTGTGTTCCACAAGACAGGGAAATAACATTCTCACTGTGTGTTCCACAAGACAGGGAAATAACATTCTCACAGTGTGTTCCACAAGACAGGGAAATAACATTCTCACAGTGTGTTCCACAAGACAGGGAAATAACATTTTCACCGTGTGATTCACAAGACGGGGAAATAATTTTCTCACAGTGTGTTTGAGAAGACAGGGATATAACATTCTCACAGTGTGTTCCACAAGACAGGGATATAACATTTTCACAGTGTGTTCCACAAGACAGGGAAATAACATTCTCTCAGCGTGTTCGACAAGACAGGGAAATAATTTTCTCACAGTGTGTTTGAGAAGACAGGGATATAACATTCTCACAGTGTGTTCCACAAGACAGGGATATAACATTTTCACAGTGTGTTCCACAAGACAGGGATATAACATTCTCACAGTGTGTTCCACAAGACCGGGATATAACATTCTCACAGTATGTTCCACAAGACCGGGAAATAACATTCTCACAGTGTGTTCCACAAGACCGGGATATAACATTCTCACAGTGTGTTCGACAAGACAGGGAAATAACATTCTCACAATGTGTTCCACAAGACAGGGAAATAACATTCTCACAGTGTGTTCCACAAGATAGGGAAATAATATTCTTACAGTGTGTTACACAAGACAGGGAAATAACATTCCCACAGTGTGTTCCACAAGACAGGGAAATAACATTCTCACAGTGTGTTCCACAAGACAGGGAAATAACATTCTCACAGTGTGTTCCAGAAGATAGTGAAATAACATTCTCACTGTGTGTTCCACAAGACAGGGAAATAACATTCTCACAGTGTGTTCGACAAGAATGGGATATAACATTCTCACAGTGTGTTCCACAAGACAGGGAAATAACATTCTCACAGTGTGTTCCACAAGACAGGGAAATAACATTCTCACAGTGTGTTCCACAAGACAGGGAAATAACATTCTCACAGTGTGTTCCACAAGACAGGGATATAACATTCTCACAGTGTGTTCCACAAGGTAGGGAAATAACATTCTCACAGTGTGTTCCACAAGACAGGGAAATAACATTCTCACAGTGTGTTCCACAAGACAGGGAAATAACATTCTCACAGTGTGTTCCACAAGACAGGGAAATAACATTTTCACCGTGTGATTCACAAGACGGGGAAATAACATTCTCACAGTGTGTTCCACAAGACAGGGATATTACATTCTCACAGTGTGTTCCACAAGACAGGGAAATAACATTCTCACAGTGTGTTCCACAAGACAGGGAAATAACATTTTCACCGTGTGATTCACAAGACGGGGAAATAACATTCTCACAGTGTGTTCCACAAGACAGGGCTATTACATTCTCACAGTGTGTTCCACAAGACAGGGAAATAACATTCTCACAGTGTGTTCCACAAGACAGGGAAATAACATTCTCACAGTGTGTTCCACAAGACAGGGAAATAACATTCTCACAGTGTGTTCCACAAGACAGGGAAATAACATTTTCACCGTGTGATTCACAAGACGGGGAAATAACATTCTCACAGTGTGTTCCACAAGACAGGGAAATAACATTTTCACCGTGTGATTCACAAGACGGGGAAATAATTTTCTCACAGTGTGTTTGAGAAGACAGGGATATAACATTCTCACAATGTGTTTCACAAGGTAGGGAAATAACATTCTCACAGTGTGTTCCAGAAGACAGGGAAATAACATTCTCACAGTGTGTTCCACAAGGTATGGAAATAACATTCTCTCTGTGTGTTCGACAAGACAGCGATATAACATTCCACAAGAGAGGGAAATAACAATCTCACAGTGTGTTCCAGAAGTCATTGAAAGAACATTCTCACAGTGTGTTCAACAAGAATGGGATATTACATTCTCACAGTGTGTTCGACAAGACAGGGAAATAACATTCTCACTGTGTGTTCCACAAGACAGGGAAATAACATTCTCACAGTGTGTTCCACAAGACAGGGAAATAACATTCTCACAGTGTGTTCCACAAGAATGGGATATTACATTCTCACAGTGTGTTCGACAAGTCAGGGAAATAACATTCTCACAGTGTGTTCCACAAGACAGGGAAATAACATTCTCACTGTGTGTTCCACAAGACAGGGAAATAACATTCTCACAGTGTGTTCCACAAGACAGGGAAATAACATTCTCACTGTGTGTTCCACAAGACAGGGAAATAACATTCTCACAGTGTGTTCCACAAGACAGGGAAATAACATTCTCACAGTGTGTTCCACAAGACAGGGAAATAACATTTTCACCGTGTGATTCACAAGACGGGGAAATAATTTTCTCACAGTGTGTTTGAGAAGACAGGGATATAACATTCTCACAGTGTGTTCCACAAGACAGGGATATAACATTTTCACAGTGTGTTCCACAAGACAGGGAAATAACATTCTCTCAGCGTGTTCGACAAGACAGGGAAATAATTTTCTCACAGTGTGTTTGAGAAGACAGGGATATAACATTCTCACAGTGTGTTCCACAAGACAGGGATATAACATTTTCACAGTGTGTTCCACAAGACAGGGATATAACATTCTCACAGTGTGTTCCACAAGACCGGGATATAACATTCTCACAGTATGTTCCACAAGACCGGGAAATAACATTCTCACAGTGTGTTCCACAAGACCGGGATATAACATTCTCACAGTGTGTTCGACAAGACAGGGAAATAACATTCTCACAATGTGTTCCACAAGACAGGGAAATAACATTCTCACAGTGTGTTCCACAAGATAGGGAAATAATATTCTTACAGTGTGTTACACAAGACAGGGAAATAACATTCCCACAGTGTGTTCCACAAGACAGGGAAATAACATTCTCACAGTGTGTTCCACAAGACAGGGAAATAACATTCTCACAGTGTGTTCCAGAAGATAGTGAAATAACATTCTCACTGTGTGTTCCACAAGACAGGGAAATAACATTCTCACAGTGTGTTCGACAAGAATGGGATATAACATTCTCACAGTGTGTTCCACAAGACAGGGAAATAACATTCTCACAGTGTGTTCCACAAGACAGGGAAATAACATTCTCACAGTGTGTTCCACAAGACAGGGAAATAACATTCTCACAGTGTGTTCCACAAGACAGGGATATAACATTCTCACAGTGTGTTCCACAAGGTAGGGAAATAACATTCTCACAGTGTGTTCCACAAGACAGGGAAATAACATTCTCACAGTGTGTTCCACAAGACAGGGAAATAACATTCTCACAGTGTGTTCCACAAGACAGGGAAATAACATTTTCACCGTGTGATTCACAAGACGGGGAAATAACATTCTCACAGTGTGTTCCACAAGACAGGGATATTACATTCTCACAGTGTGTTCCACAAGACAGGGAAATAACATTCTCACAGTGTGTTCCACAAGACAGGGAAATAACATTTTCACCGTGTGATTCACAAGACGGGGAAATAACATTCTCACAGTGTGTTCCACAAGACAGGGATATTACATTCTCACAGTGTGTTCCACAAGACAGGGAAATAACATTCTCACAGTGTGTTCCACAAGACAGGGAAATAACATTCTCACAGTGTGTTCCACAAGACAGGGAAATAACATTCTCACAGTGTGTTCCACAAGACAGGGAAATAACATTTTCACCGTGTGATTCACAAGACGGGGAAATAACATTCTCACAGTGTGTTCCACAAGACAGGGAAATAACATTTTCACCGTGTGATTCACAAGACGGGGAAATAATTTTCTCACAGTGTGTTTGAGAAGACAGGGATATAACATTCTCACAGTGTGTTCCACAAGACAGGGATATAACATTTTCACAGTGTGTTCCACAAGACAGGGAAATAACATTCTCTCAGCGTGTTCGACAAGACAGGGAAATAATTTTCTCACAGTGTGTTTGAGAAGACAGGGATATAACATTCTCACAGTGTGTTCCACAAGACAGGGAAATAACATTCTCACAGTGTGTTCCACAAGACAGGGAAATAACATTCTCACAGTGTGTTCCACAAGACAGGGAAATAACATTTTCACCGTGTGATTCACAAGACGGGGAAATAATTTTCTCACAGTGTGTTTGAGAAGACAGGGATATAACATTCTCACAGTGTGTTCCACAAGACAGGGATATAACATTTTCACAGTGTGTTCCACAAGACAGGGAAATAACATTCTCTCAGCGTGTTCGACAAGACAGGGAAATAATTTTCTCACAGTGTGTTTGAGAAGACAGGGATATAACATTCTCACAGTGTGTTCCACAAGACAGGGATATAACATTTTCACAGTGTGTTCCACAAGACAGGGATATAACATTCTCACAGTGTGTTCCACAAGACCGGGATATAACATTCTCACAGTATGTTCCACAAGACCGGGAAATAACATTCTCACAGTGTGTTCCACAAGACCGGGATATAACATTCTCACAGTGTGTTCGACAAGACAGGGAAATAACATTCTCACAATGTGTTCCACAAGACAGGGAAATAACATTCTCACAGTGTGTTCCACAAGATAGGGAAATAATATTCTTACAGTGTGTTACACAAGACAGGGAAATAACATTCCCACAGTGTGTTCCACAAGACAGGGAAATAACATTCTCACAGTGTGTTCCACAAGACAGGGAAATAACATTCTCACAGTGTGTTCCAGAAGATAGTGAAATAACATTCTCACTGTGTGTTCCACAAGACAGGGAAATAACATTCTCACAGTGTGTTCGACAAGAATGGGATATAACATTCTCACAGTGTGTTCCACAAGACAGGGAAATAACATTCTCACAGTGTGTTCCACAAGACAGGGAAATAACATTCTCACAGTGTGTTCCACAAGACAGGGAAATAACATTCTCACAGTGTGTTCCACAAGACAGGGATATAACATTCTCACAGTGTGTTCCACAAGGTAGGGAAATAACATTCTCACAGTGTGTTCCACAAGACAGGGAAATAACATTCTCACAGTGTGTTCCACAAGACAGGGAAATAACATTCTCACAGTGTGTTCCACAAGACAGGGAAATAACATTTTCACCGTGTGATTCACAAGACGGGGAAATAACATTCTCACAGTGTGTTCCACAAGACAGGGATATTACATTCTCACAGTGTGTTCCACAAGACAGGGAAATAACATTCTCACAGTGTGTTCCACAAGACAGGGAAATAACATTTTCACCGTGTGATTCACAAGACGGGGAAATAACATTCTCACAGTGTGTTCCACAAGACAGGGATATTACATTCTCACAGTGTGTTCCACAAGACAGGGAAATAACATTCTCACAGTGTGTTCCACAAGACAGGGAAATAACATTCTCACAGTGTGTTCCACAAGACAGGGAAATAACATTCTCACAGTGTGTTCCACAAGACAGGGAAATAACATTTTCACCGTGTGATTCACAAGACGGGGAAATAACATTCTCACAGTGTGTTCCACAAGACAGGGAAATAACATTTTCACCGTGTGATTCACAAGACGGGGAAATAATTTTCTCACAGTGTGTTTGAGAAGACAGGGATATAACATTCTCACAGTGTGTTCCACAAGACAGGGATATAACATTTTCACAGTGTGTTCCACAAGACAGGGAAATAACATTCTCTCAGCGTGTTCGACAAGACAGGGAAATAATTTTCTCACAGTGTGTTTGAGAAGACAGGGATATAACATTCTCACAGTGTGTTCCACAAGACAGGGATATAACATTTTCACAGTGTGTTCCACAAGACAGGGATATAACATTCTCACAGTGTGTTCCACAAGACAGGGAAATAACATTCTCACAGTGTGTTCCACAAGACAGGGAAATAACATTCTCTCAGCGTGTTCGACAAGACAGGGAAATAATTTTCTCACAGTGTGTTTGAGAAGACAGGGATATAACATTCTCACAGTGTGTTCCACAAGACAGGGATATAACATTTTCACAGTGTGTTCCACAAGACAGGGAAATAACATTCTCACAGTGTGTTCCACAAGACAGGGATATAACATTTTCACAGTGTGTTCCACAAGACAGGGATATAACATTCTCACAGTGTGTTCCACAAGACAGGGAAATAACATTCTCACAGTGTGTTCCACAAGATAGGGATATAACATTCTCTCAGTGTGTTCCAGAAGACAGGGAAATAACATTCTCACAGAGTGTTCAACAAGACAGGGAAATAACATTCTCACAATGTGTTTCACAAGGTAGGGAAATAACATTCTCACAGTGTGTTCCAGAAGACAGGGAAATAACATTCTCACAGTGTGTTCCACAAGGTAGAGAAATAACATTCTCACAGTGTGTTCCACAAGACAGGGAAATAACATTCTCTCAGTGTGTTTCAGAAGACAGGGAAATAACATTTTTCTCAGTGTGTTCGACAAGACAGCGATATAACATTCCACAAGAGAGGGAAATAACAATCTCACAGTGTGTTCCAGAAGACAGGGAAATAACATTCTCTCAGTGTGTTCGACAAGACAGCGATATAACATTCTCACAGTGTGTTCCACAAGACAGGGAAATAACATTCTCACAGTGTGTTCCAGAAGTCATTGAAAGAACATTCTCACAGTGTGTTCAACAAGAATGGGATATTACATTCTCACAGTGTGTTCCACAAGACAGGGAAAGAACATTCTCACAGTGTGTTCAACAAGAATGGGATATTACATTCTCACAGTGTGTTCCACAAGACAGGGAAATAACATTCTCACAGTGTGTTCGACAAGACAGGGAAATAACATTCTCACAGTGTGTTCCACAAGACAGGGATATAACATTCTCACTGTGTGTTCGACAAGACAGGGAAATAACATTCTCACAGTGTGTTCCACAAGACAGGGATATAACATTCTCACAGTGTGTTCCACAAGACAGGGAAATAACAATCTCACAGTGTGTTCCAGAAGTCATTGAAAGAACATTCTCACAGTGTGTTCAACAAGAATGGGATATAACATTCTCACAGTGTGTTCCACAAGACAGGGATAAAACATCCTCACAGTGTGTTCCACAAGACAGGGAAATAACATTCCCACAGTATGTTCCATCAGACAGGGAAATAACATTCTCACAGTGTGTTCGACAAGACAGGGATATAACATTCTCACAGTGTGTTCCACAAGACAGGGATAAAACATCCTCACAGTGTGTTCCACAAGACAGGGAAATAACATTCTCACAGTGTGTTCCACAACACAGGGAAATAACATTCTCACAGTGTGTTTCAGAAGACAGGGAAATAACATTCTCACAGTGTGTTCGACAAGACAGGGAAATAACATTCTCACCGTGCGTTCCACAAGACAGGGAAATAACATTCTCACAATGTGTTTCACAAGGTAGGGAAATAACATTCTCACAGTGTGTTCCACAAGATAGTGAAATAACATTCTCACAGTGTGTTCCACAAGACAGGGAAATTACATTCTCACAGTGTGTTCCAGAAGACAGGGAAATAACATTCTCACAGTGTGTTCCACAAGGTAGGGAAATAACATTCTCTCAGTGTGTTCGACAAGACAGCGATATAACATTCCACAAGACAGGGATATAACATTCTCACAGTGTGTTCCACAAGACAGGGAAATAACATTCTCACAGTGTGTTCCACAAGACAGGGAAATAACATTCTCACAGTGTGTTCCACAAGACAGGGAAATAACATTCTCACAGTGTGTTCCACAACACAGGGAAATAACATTCTCACAGTGTGTTTCAGAAGACAGGGAAATAACATTCTCACAGTGTGTTCTACAAGACAGGGAAATAACATTCTCACAGTGTGTTCCACAAGACAGGGAAATAACATTCTCACTGTGTGTTCGACAAGACAGGGATATAACATTCTCACTGTGTGTTCCACAAGACAGGGAAATAACATTCTCACAGTGTGTTCCACAAGCTAGGGAAATAACATTCTCACAGTGTGTTCCACAAGACAGGGAAATAACATTCTCACAGTGTGTTCCACAAGACAGGGAAATAACATTCTCACAGTGTGTTCCACAAGACAGGGAAATAACATTCTCACAGTGTGTTCCACAAGACAGGGAAATAACATTCTCACAGTGTGTTCCACAAGACAGGGAAATAACATTCTCACAGTGTGTTCGACATGACAGGGAAATAACATTCTCACAGTGTGTTCCACAAGACAGGGAAATAACATTCTGACAGTGTGTTGCACAAGACAGGGAAATAACATTCTCACAGTGTGTTCCACAAGACAGGGAAATAACATTCTCACAGTGTGTTGCACAAGATAGGGAAATAACATTCTCACAGTGTGTTCCAGAAGACAGGGAAATAACATTCTCACAGTGTGTTCCACAAGGTAGAGAAATAACATTCTCACAGTGTGTTCCACAAGACAGGGAAATAACATTCTCTCAGTGTGTTTCAGAAGACAGGGAAATAACATTCTCTCAGTGTGTTCGACAAGACAGCGATATAACATTCCACAAGAGAGGGAAATAACAATCTCACAGTGTGTTCCAGAAGACAGGGAAATAACATTCTCTCAGTGTGTTCGACAAGACAGCGATATAACATTCTCACAGTGTGTTCCACAAGACAGGGAAATAACATTCTCACAGTGTGTTCCAGAAGTCATTGAAAGAACATTCTCACAGTGTGTTCAACAAGAATGGGATATTACATTCTCACAGTGTGTTCCACAAGACAGGGAAAGAACATTCTCACAGTGTGTTCAACAAGAATGGGATATTACATTCTCACAGTGTGTTCCACAAGACAGGGAAATAACATTCTCACAGTGTGTTCGACAAGACAGGGAAATAACATTCTCACAGTGTGTTCCACAAGACAGGGATATAACATTCTCACTGTGTGTTCGACAAGACAGGGAAATAACATTCTCACAGTGTGTTCCACAAGACAGGGATATAACATTCTCACAGTGTGTTCCACAAGACAGGGAAATAACAATCTCACAGTGTGTTCCAGAAGTCATTGAAAGAACATTCTCACAGTGTGTTCAACAAGAATGGGATATAACATTCTCACAGTGTGTTCCACAAGACAGGGATAAAACATCCTCACAGTGTGTTCCACAAGACAGGGAAATAACATTCCCACAGTATGTTCCATAAGACAGGGAAATAACATTCTCACAGTGTGTTCGACAAGACAGGGATATAACATTCTCACAGTGTGTTCCACAAGACAGGGATAAAACATCCTCACAGTGTGTTCCACAAGACAGGGAAATAACATTCTCACAGTGTGTTCCACAACACAGGGAAATAACATTCTCACAGTGTGTTTCAGAAGACAGGGAAATAACATTCTCACAGTGTGTTCGACAAGACAGGGAAATAACATTCTCACCGTGCGTTCCACAAGACAGGGAAATAACATTCTCACAGTGTGTTCCACAAGATAGTGAAATAACATTCTCACAGTGTGTTCCACAAGACAGGGAAATTACATTCTCACAGTGTGTTCCAGAAGACAGGGAAATAACATTCTCACAGTGTGTTCCACAAGGTAGGGAAATAACATTCTCTCAGTGTGTTCGACAAGACAGCGATATAACATTCCACAAGACAGGGATATAACATTCTCACAGTGTGTTCCACAAGACAGGGAAATAACATTCTCACAGTGTGTTCCACAAGTCAGGGAAATAACATTCTCACAGTGTGTTCCACAAGACAGGGAAATAACATTCTCACAGTGTGTTCCACAACACAGGGAAATAACATTCTCACAGTGTGTTTCAGAAGACAGGGAAATAACATTCTCACAGTGTGTTCTACAAGACAGGGAAATAACATTCTCACAGTGTGTTCCACAAGACAAGGAAATAACATTCTCACTGTGTGTTCGACAAGACAGGGATATAACATTCTCACTGTGTGTTCCACAAGACAGGGAAATAACATTCTCACAGTGTGTTCCACAAGCTAGGGAAATAACATTCTCACAGTGTGTTCCACAAGACAGGGAAATAACATTCTCACAGTGTGTTCCACAAGACAGGGAAATAACATTCTCACAGTGTGTTCCACAAGACAGGGAAATAACATTCTCACAGTGTGTTCCACAAGACAGGGAAATAACATTCTCACAGTGTGTTCCACAAGACAGGGAAATAACATTCTCACAGTGTGTTCGACATGACAGGGAAATAACATTCTCACAGTGTGTTCCACAAGACAGGGAAATAACATTCTGACAGTGTGTTGCACAAGACAGGGAAATAACATTCTCACAGTGTGTTCCACAAGACAGGGAAATAACATTCTCACAGTGTGTTCCACAAGATAGTGAAATAACATTCTCACAGTGTGTTCCACAAGACAGGGAAATAACATTCTCACAGTGTGTTGCACAAGATAGGGAAATAACATTCTCATAGTGTGTTCCACAAGACAGGGAAATAACATTCTCACAGTCTGTTCCACAAGATAGTGAAATAACATTCTCACAGTGTGTTCCACAAGCTAGGGAAATAACATTCTCATACTGTGTTCCACAGGACAGGGGAATAACATTCTCACAGTGTGTTCCACAAGATAGGGAAATAACATTCTCAAAGTGTGTTCCAGAAGATAGGGAAATAACATTCTCACATTGTGTTCAACAAGATAGGGATATTACATTCTCACAGTGTGTTCCACAAGATAGGGATATTACATTCTCACAGTGTGTTCCACAAGATAGGGAAATAACATCCTCACAGTGTGTTCCACAAGACAGGGAAATAACATTCTCACAGTGTGTTCCACAAGACAGGGAAATAAAATTCTCGCAGTGTGTTCCACAAGATAGGGAAATAACATTCTCACAGTTTGTTCCACAAGACAGGGAAATTACATTCTCACAGTATGTTCCAGAAGACAGGGAAATAACATTCTCACAGTGTGTTCCACAAGATAGGGAAATAACATTCTCACAGTGTGTTCCACAAGTCAGGGAAATAACATTCTCACAGTGTGTTCAACAAGACAGGGAAATAACATTCTCACAATGTGTTTCACAAGGTAGGGAAATAACATTCTCACAGTGTGTTCCAGAAGACAGGGAAATAACATTCTCACAGAGTGTTCCACAAGGTAGGGAAATAACATTCTCTCAGTGTGTTCGACAAGACAGCGATATAACATTCCACAAGAGAGGGAAATAACAATCTCACAGTGTGTTCCAGAAGTCATTGAAAGAACATTCTCACAGTGTGTTCAACAAGAATGGGATATTACATTCTCACAGTGTGTTCGACAAGACAGGGAAATAACATTCTCACTGTGTGTTCCACAAGACAGGGAAATAACATTCACACAGTGTGTTCCACAAGATAGGGAACTAGCATTCTCACAGTGTGTTCCACAAGACAGGGATATAACATTCTCACTGTGTGTTCCACAAGACAGTGAAATAACATTCTCACAGTGTGTTCCACAAGACAGGGAAATAACATTCTCACAGTGTGTTCCACAAGACAGGGAAATAACATTCTCACAGTGTGTTTCAGAAGACAGGGAAATAACATTCTCACAGTGTGTTCCACCAGATAGGGAAATAACATTCTCACAGTGTGTTCCACAAGACAGGGAAATAACATACTCACAGTGTGTTCCACATGACAGGGAAATAACATTCTCACTGTGTGTTCGACAAGACAGGGATATAACATTCTCACTGTGTGTTCCACAAGACAGGGAAATAACATTCTCACAGTGTGTTCCACAAGACATGGAAATAACATTCTCACAGTGTGTTCCACAAGACAGGGAAATAACATTCTCACAGTGAGCTCGACAAGACAGGGATATAACATTCTCACAGTGTGTTCCACAAGACAGGGAAATAACATTCTCACAGTGTGTTGCACAAGACAGGGAAATAACATTCTCACAGTGTGTTCCACAAGACAGGGAAATAACATTCTCACAGTGTGTTCCACAAGACAGGGAAATAACATTCTCACAGTGTGTTGCACAAGACAGGGAAATAACATTCTCACAGTGTGTTCCACAAGACAGGGAAATAACATTCTCACAGTGTGTTCCACAAGATAGTGAAATAACATTCTCACAGTGTGTTCCACAAGACAGAGAAATAACATTCTCACAGTGTGTTCGACAAGACAGGGAAATAACATTCTCATAGTGTGTTCCACAAGACAGGGATATAACATTCTCACTGTGTGTTCGACAAGACAGGGAAATAACATTCTCACAGTGTGTTCCACAAGACAGGGATATAACATTCTCACAGTGTGTTCCACAAGACAGGGAAATAACAATCTCACAGTGTGTTCCAGAAGTCATTGAAAGAACATTCTCACAGTGTGTTCAACAAGAATGGGATATAACATTCTCACAGTGTGTTCCACAAGACAGGGATAAAACATCCTCACAGTGTGTTCCACAAGACAGGGAAATAACATTCCCACAGTATGTTCCATAAGACAGGGAAATAACATTCTCACAGTGTGTTCGACAAGACAGGGATATAACATTCTCACTGTGTGTTCCACAAGACAGGGAAATAACATTCTCACAGTGTGTTCCACAAGCTAGG
This sequence comes from Hypanus sabinus, assembly GCF_030144855.1. Classification (NCBI taxonomy): domain Eukaryota; kingdom Metazoa; phylum Chordata; class Chondrichthyes; order Myliobatiformes; family Dasyatidae; genus Hypanus; species Hypanus sabinus. The sequence continues at coordinate 229,066 of NW_026779035.1, forward strand.
GAAATAACATTCTCACAGTGTGTTCCACAAGACAGGGAAATAACATTCTCACAGTGTGTTCCACAAGACAGGGAAATAACATTCTCACAGTGTGTTCCACAAGACAGGGAAATAACATTCTCACAGTGTGTTCCACAAGACAGGGAAATAACATTCTCACAGTGTGTTCCACAAGACAGGGAAATAACATTCTCACAGTGTGTTCGACATGACAGGGAAATAACATTCTCACAGTGTGTTCCACAAGACAGGGAAATAACATTCTGACAGTGTGTTGCACAAGACAGGGAAATAACATTCTCACAGTGTGTTCCACAAGATAGTGAAATAACATTCTCACAGTGTGTTCCACAAGACAGGGAAATAACATTCTCACAGTGTGTTGCACAAGATAGGGAAATAACATTCTCATAGTGTGTTCCACAAGACAGGGAAATAACATTCTCACAGTCTGTTCCACAAGATAGTGAAATAACATTCTCACAGTGTGTTCCACAAGCTAGGGAAATAACATTCTCATACTGTGTTCCACAAGACAGGGGAATAACATTCTCACAGTGTGTTCCACAAGATAGGGAAATAACATTCTCAAAGTGTGTTCCAGAAGATAGGGAAATAACATTCTCACATTGTGTTCAACAAGATAGGGATATTACATTCTCACAGTGTGTTCCACAAGATAGGGATATTACATTCTCACAGTGTGTTCCACAAGATAGGGAAATAACATCCTCACAGTGTGTTCCACAAGACAGGGAAATAACATTCTCACAGTGTGTTCCACAAGACAGGGAAATAAAATTCTCGCAGTGTGTTCCACAAGATAGGGAAATAACATTCTCACAGTTTGTTCCACAAGACAGGGAAATTACATTCTCACAGTATGTTCCAGAAGACAGGGAAATAACATTCTCACAGTCTGTTCCACAAGATAGGGAAATAACATTCTCACAGTGTGTTCCACAAGTCAGGGAAATAACATTCTCACAGTGTGTTCAACAAGACAGGGAAATAACATTCTCACAATGTGTTTCACAAGGTAGGGAAATAACATTCTCACAGTGTGTTCCAGAAGACAGGGAAATAACATTCTCACAGAGTGTTCCACAAGGTAGGGAAATAACATTCTCTCAGTGTGTTCGACAAGACAGCGATATAACATTCCACAAGAGAGGGAAATAACAATCTCACAGTGTGTTCCAGAAGTCATTGAAAGAACATTCTCACAGTGTGTTCAACAAGAATGGGATATTACATTCTCACAGTGTGTTCGACAAGACAGGGAAATAACATTCTCACTGTGTGTTCCACAAGACAGGGAAATAACATTCACACAGTGTGTTCCACAAGATAGGGAACTAGCATTCTCACAGTGTGTTCCACAAGACAGGGATATAACATTCTCACTGTGTGTTCCACAAGACAGTGAAATAACATTCTCACAGTGTGTTCCACAAGACAGGGAAATAACATTCTCACAGTGTGTTCCACAAGACAGGGAAATAACATTCTCACAGTGTGTTTCAGAAGACAGGGAAATAACATTCTCACAGTGTGTTCCACCAGATAGGGAAATAACATTCTCACAGTGTGTTCCACAAGACAGGGAAATAACATTCTCACAGTGTGTTCCACAAGACAGGGAAATAACATTCTCACTGTGTGTTCGACAAGACAGGGATATAACATTCTCACTGTGTGTTCCACAAGACAGGGAAATAACATTCTCACAGTGTGTTCCACAAGACATGGAAATAACATTCTCACAGTGTGTTCCACAAGACAGGGAAATAACATTCTCACAGTGAGCTCGACAAGACAGGGATATAACATTCTCACAGTGTGTTCCACAAGACAGGGAAATAACATTCTCACAGTGTGTTGCACAAGACAGGGAAATAACATTCTCACAGTGTGTTCCACAAGACAGGGAAATAACATTCTCACAGTGTGTTCCACAAGACAGGGAAATAACATTCTCACAGTGTGTTGCACAAGACAGGGAAATAACATTCTCACAGTGTGTTCCACAAGACAGGGAAATAACATTCTCACAGTGTGTTCCACAAGATAGTGAAATAACATTCTCACAGTGTGTTCCACAAGACAGAGAAATAACATTCTCACAGTGTGTTCGACAAGACAGGGAAATAACATTCTCATAGTGTGTTCCACAAGACAGGGATATAACATTCTCACTGTGTGTTCGACAAGACAGGGAAATAACATTCTCACAGTGTGTTCCACAAGACAGGGATATAACATTCTCACAGTGTGTTCCACAAGACAGGGAAATAACAATCTCACAGTGTGTTCCAGAAGTCATTGAAAGAACATTCTCACAGTGTGTTCAACAAGAATGGGATATAACATTCTCACAGTGTGTTCCACAAGACAGGGATAAAACATCCTCACAGTGTGTTCCACAAGACAGGGAAATAACATTCCCACAGTATGTTCCATAAGACAGGGAAATAACATTCTCACAGTGTGTTCGACAAGACAGGGATATAACATTCTCACAGTGTGTTCCACAAGACAGGGATAAAACATCCTCACAGTGTGTTCCACAAGACAGGGAAATAACATTCTCACAGTGTGTTCCACAACACAGGGAAATAACATTCTCACAGTGTGTTTCAGAAGACAGGGAAATAACATTCTCACAGTGTGTTCGACAAGACAGGGAAATAACATTCTCACCGTGCGTTCCACAAGACAGGGAAATAACATTCTCACAATGTGTTTCACAAGGTAGGGAAATAACATTCTCACAGTGTGTTCCACAAGATAGTGAAATAACATTCTGACAGTGTGTTCCACAAGACAGGGAAATTACATTCTCACAGTGTGTTCCAGAAGACAGGGAAATAACATTCTCACAGTGTGTTCCACAAGGTAGGGAAATAACATTCTCTCAGTGTGTTCGACAAGACAGCGATATAACATTCCACAAGACAGGGATATAACATTCTCACAGTGTGTTCCACAAGACAGGGAAATAACATTCTCACAGTGTGTTCCACAAGACAGGGAAATAACATTCTCACAGTGTGTTCCACAAGACAGGGAAATAACATTCTCACAGTGTGTTCCACAACACAGGGAAATAACATTCTCACAGTGTGTTTCAGAAGACAGGGAAATAACATTCTCACAGTGTGTTCTACAAGACAGGGAAATAACATTCTCACAGTGTGTTCCACAAGACAGGGAAATAACATTCTCACTGTGTGTTCGACAAGACAGGGATATAACATTCTCACTGTGTGTTCCACAAGACAGGGAAATAACATTCTCACAGTGTGTTCCACAAGCTAGGGAAATAACATTCTCTCAGTGTGTTCCACAAGACAGGGAAATAACATTCTCACAGTGTGTTCCACAAGACAGGGAAATAACATTCTCACAGTGTGTTCCACAAGACAGGGAAATAACATTCTCACAGTGTGTTCCACAAGACAGGGAAATAACATTCTCACAGTGTGTTCCACAAGACAGGGAAATAACATTCTCACAGTGTGTTCGACATGACAGGGAAATAACATTCTCACAGTGTGTTCCACAAGACAGGGAAATAACATTCTGACAGTGTGTTGCACAAGACAGGGAAATAACATTCTCACAGTGTGTTCCACAAGACAGGGAAATAACATTCTCACAGTGTGTTGCACAAGATAGGGAAATAACATTCTCACAGTGTGTTCCAGAAGACAGGGAAATAACATTCTCACAGTGTGTTCCACAAGGTAGAGAAATTACATTCTCACAGTGTGTTCCACAAGACAGGGAAATAACATTCTCACAGTGTGTTCCACAAGATAGGGAAATAACATTCTCACAGTGTGTTCCAGAAGACAGGGAAATAACATTCTCACAGTGTGTTCCACAAGGTAGAGAAATAACATTCTCACAGTGTGTTCCACAAGACAGGGAAATAACATTCTCTCAGTGTGTTTCAGAAGACAGGGAAATAACATTCTCTCAGTGTGTTCGACAAGACAGCGATATAACATTCCACAAGAGAGGGAAATAACAATCTCACAGTGTGTTCCAGAAGACAGGGAAATAACATTCTCTCAGTGTGTTCGACAAGACAGCGATATAACATTCTCACAGTGTGTTCCACAAGACAGGGAAATAACATTCTCACAGTGTGTTCCAGAAGTCATTGAAAGAACATTCTCACAGTGTGTTCAACAAGAATGGGATATTACATTCTCACAGTGTGTTCCACAAGACAGGGAAAGAACATTCTCACAGTGTGTTCAACAAGAATGGGATATTACATTCTCACAGTGTGTTCCACAAGACAGGGAAATAACATTCTCACAGTGTGTTCGACAAGACAGGGAAATAACATTCTCACAGTGTGTTCCACAAGACAGGGATATAACATTCTCACTGTGTGTTCGACAAGACAGGGAAATAACATTCTCACAGTGTGTTCCACAAGACAGGGATATAACATTCTCACAGTGTGTTCCACAAGACAGGGAAATAACAATCTCACAGTGTGTTCCAGAAGTCATTGAAAGAACATTCTCACAGTGTGTTCAACAAGAATGGGATATAACATTCTCACAGTGTGTTCCACAAGACAGGGATAAAACATCCTCACAGTGTGTTCCACAAGACAGGGAAATAACATTCCCACAGTATGTTCCATAAGACAGGGAAATAACATTCTCACAGTGTGTTCGACAAGACAGGGATATAACATTCTCACAGTGTGTTCCACAAGACAGGGATAAAACATCCTCACAGTGTGTTCCACAAGACAGGGAAATAACATTCTCACAGTGTGTTCCACAACACAGGGAAATAACATTCTCACAGTGTGTTTCAGAAGACAGGGAAATAACATTCTCACAGTGTGTTCGACAAGACAGGGAAATAACATTCTCACCGTGCGTTCCACAAGACAGGGAAATAACATTCTCACAATGTGTTTCACAAGGTAGGGAAATAACATTCTCACAGTGTGTTCCACAAGATAGTGAAATAACATTCTCACAGTGTGTTCCACAAGACAGGGAAATTACATTCTCACAGTGTGTTCCAGAAGACAGGGAAATAACATTCTCACAGTGTGTTCCACAAGGTAGGGAAATAACATTCTCTCAGTGTGTTCGACAAGACAGCGATATAACATTCCACAAGACAGGGATATAACATTCTCACAGTGTGTTCAACAAGACAGGGAAATAACATTCTCACAGTGTGTTCCACAAGACAGGGAAATAACATTCTCACAGTGTGTTCCACAACACAGGGAAATAACATTCTCACAGTGTGTTTCAGAAGACAGGGAAATAACATTCTCACAGTGTGTTCTACAAGACAGGGAAATAACATTCTCACAGTGTGTTCCACAAGACAGGGAAATAACATTCTCACTGTGTGTTCGACAAGACAGGGATATAACATTCTCACTGTGTGTTCCACAAGACAGGGAAATAACATTCTCACAGTGTGTTCCACAAGCTAGGGAAATAACATTCTCACAGTGTGTTCCACAAGACAGGGAAATAACATTCTCACAGTGTGTTCCACAAGACAGGGAAATAACATTCTCACAGTGTGTTCCACAAGACAGGGAAATAACATTCTCACAGTGAGTTCCACAAGACAGGGAAATAACATTCTCACAGTGTGTTCCACAAGACAGGGAAATAACATTCTCACAGTGTGTTCGACATGACAGGGAAATAACATTCTCACAGTGTGTTCCACAAGACAGGGAAATAACATTCTGACAGTGTGTTGCACAAGACAGGGAAATAACATTCTCACAGTGTGTTCCACAAGACAGGGAAATAACATTCTCACAGTGTGTTCCACAAGATAGTGAAATAACATTCTCACAGTGTGTTCCACAAGACAGGGAAATAACATTCTCACAGTGTGTTGCACAAGATAGGGAAATAACATTCTCATAGTGTGTTCCACAAGACAGGGAAATAACATTCTCACAGTCTGTTCCACAAGATAGTGAAATAACATTCTCACAGTGTGTTCCACAAGCTAGGGAAATAACATTCTCATACTGTGTTCCACAAGACAGGGGAATAACATTCTCACAGTGTGTTCCACAAGATAGGGAAATAACATTCTCAAAGTGTGTTCCAGAAGACAGGGAAATAACATTCTCACAGAGTGTTCCACAAGGTAGGGAAATAACATTCTCTCAGTGTGTTCGACAAGACAGCGATATAACATTCCACAAGAGAGGGAAATAACAATATCACAGTGTGTTCCAGAAGTCATTGAAAGAACATTCTCACAGTGTGTTCAACAAGAATGGGATATTACATTCTCACAGTGTGTTCGACAAGACAGGGAAATAACATTCTCACTGTGTGTTCCACAAGACAGGGAAATAACATTCACACAGTGTGTTCCACAAGATAGGGAACTAGCATTCTCACAGTGTGTTCCACAAGACAGGGATATAACATTCTCACTGTGTGTTCCACAAGACAGTGAAATAACATTCTCACAGTGTGTTCCACAAGACAGGGAAATAACATTCTCACAGTGTGTTCCACAAGACAGGGAAATAACATTCTCACAGTGTGTTTCAGAAGACAGGGAAATAACATTCTCACAGTGTGTTCCACCAGATAGGGAAATAACATTCTCACAGTGTGTTCCACAAGACAGGGAAATAACATTCTCACAGTGTGTTCCACAAGACAGGGAAATAACATTCTCACTGTGTGTTCGACAAGACAGGGATATAACATTCTCACTGTGTGTTCCACAAGACAGGGAAATAACATTCTCACAGTGTGTTCCACAAGACATGGAAATAACATTCTCACAGTGTGTTCCACAAGACAGGGAAATAACATTCTCACAGTGAGCTCGACAAGACAGGGATATAACATTCTCACAGTGTGTTCCACAAGACAGGGAAATAACATTCTCAGAGTGTGTTGCACAAGACAGGGAAATAACATTCTCACAGTGTGTTCCACAAGACAGGGAAATAACATTCTCACAGTGTGTTCCACAAGACAGGGAAATAACATTCTCACAGTGTGTTGCACAAGACAGGGAAATAACATTCTCACAGTGTGTTCCACAAGACAGGGAAATAACATTCTCACAGTGTGTTCCACAAGATAGTGAAATAACATTCTCACAGTGTGTTCCACAAGACAGAGAAATAACATTCTCACAGTGTGTTCCACAAGATAGGGAAATAACATTCTCATAGTGTGTTCCACAAGACAGGGAAATAACATTCTCACAGTCTGTTCCACAAGATAGTGAAATAACATTCTCACAGTGTGTTCCACAAGCTAGGGAAATAACATTCTCATACTGTGTTCCACAAGACAGGGGAATAACATTCTCACAGTGTGTTCCACAAGATAGGGAAATAACATTCTCAAAGTGTGTTCCAGAAGATAGGGAAATAACATTCTCACATTGTGTTCAACAAGATAGGGATATTACATTCTCACAGTGTGTTCCACAAGATAGGGATATTACATTCTCACAGTGTGTTCCACAAGATAGGGAAATAACATCCTCACAGTGTGTTCCACAAGACAGGGAAATAACATTCTCACAGTGTGTTCCACAAGACAGGGAAATAAAATTCTCGCAGTGTGTTCCACAAGATAGGGAAATAACATTCTCACAGTTTGTTCCACAAGACAGGGAAATTACATTCTCACAGTATGTTCCAGAAGACAGGGAAATAACATTCTCACAGTGTGTTCCACAAGATAGGGAAATAACATTCTCACAGTGTGTTCCACAAGTCAGGGAAATAACATTCTCACAGTGTGTTCAACAAGACAGGGAAATAACATTCTCACAATGTGTTTCACAAGGTAGGGAAATAACATTCTCACAGTGTGTTCCACAAGACAGGGAAATAACATTCTCACAGTGTGTTCCACAAGATAGGGAAATAACATTCTCACAGTGTGTTCCACAAGATAGGGAAATAACATTCTCACAGTGTGTTCCACAAGACAGGGAAATAACATTCTCACAGTGTGTTCCACAAGACAGGGAAATAACATTCTCACAGTGTGTTCCACAAGACAGGGAAATAACATTCTCACAGTGTGTTCCACAAGACAGGGAAATAACATTCTCACAGTGTGTTCCACAAGACAGGGAAATAACATTCTCACAGTGTGTTCCACAAGATAGGGAAATAACATTCTCACAGTGTGTTCCACAAGACAGGGAAATAACATTCTCACAGTGTGTTCGAGAAGACAGGAAAATAACATTCTCACAGTGTGTTCCACAAGACAGGGAAATAACATTCTCACAGTGTGTTCCACAAGACAGGGAAATAACATTCTCACAGTGTGTTCCACAAGACAGGGAAATAACATTCTCACAGTGTGTTCCACAAGATAGGGAAATAACATTCTCACAGTGTGTTCCACAAGATAGGGAAATAACATTCTCACAGTGTGTTCCACAAGACAGGGAAATAACATTCTCACAGTGTGTTCCACAAGACAGGGAAATAACATTCTCAGTGTGTTCCACAAGACAGGGAAATAACATTCTCACAGTGTGTTCCACAAGACAGGGGAATAAAATTCTCACAGTGTGTTCCACAAGATAGGGAAATAACATTCTCACATTGTGTTCCACAACACAGGGAAATAACATTCTCACAGTGTGTTTCAGAAGACAGGGAAATAACATTCTCACAGTGTGTTCGACAAGACAGGGAAATAACATTCTCACAGTGTGTTCCACAAGGTAGGGAAATAACATTCTCACAGTGTGTTCCACAAGACAGGGAAATAACATTCTCACAGTGTGTTCCAGAAGACAGGGAAAAAACATTCTCACAGTGTGTTCCACAAGACAGGGAAATAACATTCTCACAGTGTGTTCGACAAGACAGGGATATAACATTCTCACTGTGTGTTCCACAAGACAGGGAAATAACATTCTCACAGTGTGTTCCACAAGACAGGGAAATAACATTCTCACAGTGTGTTCCACAAGGTAGGGAAATAACATTCTCACAGTGTGTTCCACAAGACAGGGAAATAACATTCTCACAGTGTGTTACAGAAGACAGGGAAAAAACATTCTCACAGTGTGTTCCACAAGACAGGGAAATAACATTCTCACAGTGTGTTCCACAAGACAGGGAAATAACATTCTCACAGTGTGTTCCACAAGACAGGGAAATAACATTCTCACAGTGTGTTCCACAAGACAGGGAAATAACATTCTCACAGTGTGTTCCAGAAGACAGGGAAAAAACATTCTCACAGTGTGTTCCACAAGACAGGGAAATAACATTCTCACAGTGTGTTCCACAAGACAGGGAAATAACATTCTCACAGTGTGTTCGACAAGACAGGGATATAACATTCTCACAGTGTGTTCCACAAGACAGGGAAATAACATTCTCACAGTGTGTTCCACAAGACAGGGAAATAACATTCTCACAGTGTGTTCCACAAGACAGGGATATAACATTCTCACTGTGTGTTCCACAAGACAGGGAAATAACATTCTCACAGTGTGTTCCACAAGACAGGGAAATAACATTCTCACAGTGTGTTCCACAAGACAGGGAAATAACATTCTCACAGTGTGTTGCACAAGATAGGGAAATAACATTCTCACAGTGTGTTCCAGAAGACAGGGAAATAACATTCTCACAGTGTGTTCCACAAGGTAGAGAAATTACATTCTCACAGTGTGTTCCACAAGACAGGGAAATAACATTCTCACAGTGTGTTCCACAAGATAGGGAAATAACATTCTCACAGTGTGTTCCAGAAGACAGGGAAATAACATTCTCACAGTGTGTTCCACAAGGTAGAGAAATAACATTCTCACAGTGTGTTCCACAAGACAGGGAAATAACATTCTCTCAGTGTGTTTCAGAAGACAGGGAAATAACATTCTCTCAGTGTGTTCGACAAGACAGCGATATAACATTCCACAAGAGAGGGAAATAACAATCTCACAGTGTGTTCCAGAAGACAGGGAAATAACATTCTCTCAGTGTGTTCGACAAGACAGCGATATAACATTCTCACAGTGTGTTCCACAAGACAGGGAAATAACATTCTCACAGTGTGTTCCAGAAGTCATTGAAAGAACATTCTCACAGTGTGTTCAACAAGAATGGGATATTACATTCTCACAGTGTGTTCCACAAGACAGGGAAAGAACATTCTCACAGTGTGTTCAACAAGAATGGGATATTACATTCTCACAGTGTGTTCCACAAGACAGGGAAATAACATTCTCACAGTGTGTTCGACAAGACAGGGAAATAACATTCTCACTGTGTGTTCCACAAGACAGGGATATAACATTCTCACTGTGTGTTCGACAAGACAGGGAAATAACATTCTCACAGTGTGTTCCACAAGACAGGGATATAACATTCTCACAGTGTGTTCCACAAGACAGGGAAATAACAATCTCACAGTGTGTTCCAGAAGTCATTGAAAGAACATTCTCACAGTGTGTTCAACAAGAATGGGATATAACATTCTCACAGTGTGTTCCACAAGACAGGGATAAAACATCCTCACAGTGTGTTCCACAAGACAGGGAAATAACATTCCCACAGTATGTTCCATAAGACAGGGAAATAACATTCTCACAGTGTGTTCGACAAGACAGGGATATAACATTCTCACAGTGTGTTCCACAAGACAGGGATAAAACATCCTCACAGTGTGTTCCACAAGACAGGGAAATAACATTCTCACAGTGTGTTCCACAACACAGGGAAATAACATTCTCACAGTGTGTTTCAGAAGACAGGGAAATAACATTCTCACAGTGTGTTCGACAAGACAGGGAAATAACATTCTCACCGTGCGTTCCACAAGACAGGGAAATAACATTCTCACAATGTGTTTCACAAGGTAGGGAAATAACATTCTCACAGTGTGTTCCACAAGATAGTGAAATAACATTCTCACAGTGTGTTCCACAAGACAGGGAAATTACATTCTCACAGTGTGTTCCAGAAGACAGGGAAATAACATTCTCACAGTGTGTTCCACAAGGTAGGGAAATAACATTCTCTCAGTGTGTTCGACAAGACAGCGATATAACATTCCACAAGACAGGGATATAACATTCTCACAGTGTGTTCCACAAGACAGGGAAATAACATTCTCACAGTGTGTTCCACAAGACAGGGAAATAACATTCTCACAGTGTGTTCCACAACACAGGGAAATAACATTCTCACAGTGTGTTTCAGAAGACAGGGAAATAACATTCTCACAGTGTGTTCTACAAGACAGGGAAATAACATTCTCACAGTGTGTTCCACAAGACAGGGAAATAACATTCTCACTGTGTGTTCGACAAGACAGGGATATAACATTCTCACTGTGTGTTCCACAAGACAGGGAAATAACATTCTCACAGTGTGTTCCACAAGCTAGGGAAATAACATTCTCACAGTGTGTTCCACAAGACAGGGAAATAACATTCTCACAGTGTGTTCCACAAGACAGGGAAATAACATTCTCACAGTGTGTTCCACAAGACAGGGAAATAACATTCTCACAGTGAGTTCCACAAGACAGGGAAATAACATTCTCACAGTGTGTTCCACAAGACAGGGAAATAACATTCTCACAGTGTGTTCGACATGACAGGGAAATAACATTCTCACAGTGTGTTCCACAAGACAGGGAAATAACATTCTGACAGTGTGTTGCACAAGACAGGGAAATAACATTCTCACAGTGTGTTCCACAAGACAGGGAAATAACATTCTCACAGTGTGTTCCACAAGATAGTGAAATAACATTCTCACAGTGTGTTCCACAAGACAGGGAAATAACATTCTCACAGTGTGTTGCACAAGATAGGGAAATAACATTCTCATAGTGTGTTCCACAAGACAGGGAAATAACATTCTCACAGTCTGTTCCACAAGATAGTGAAATAACATTCTCACAGTGTGTTCCACAAGCTAGGGAAATAACATTCTCATACTGTGTTCCACAAGACAGGGGAATAACATTCTCACAGTGTGTTCCACAAGATAGGGAAATAACATTCTCAAAGTGTGTTCCAGAAGACAGGGAAATAACATTCTCACAGAGTGTTCCACAAGGTAGGGAAATAACATTCTCTCAGTGTGTTCGACAAGACTGCGATATAACATTCCACAAGAGAGGGAAATAACAATATCACAGTGTGTTCCAGAAGTCATTGAAAGAACATTCTCACAGTGTGTTCAACAAGAATGGGATATTACATTCTCACAGTGTGTTCGACAAGACAGGGAAATAACATTCTCACTGTGTGTTCCACAAGACAGGGAAATAACATTCACACAGTGTGTTCCACAAGATAGGGAACTAGCATTCTCACAGTGTGTTCCACAAGACAGGGATATAACATTCTCACTGTGTGTTCCACAAGACAGTGAAATAACATTCTCACAGTGTGTTCCACAAGACAGGGAAATAACATTCTCACAGTGTGTTCCACAAGACAGGGAAATAACATTCTCACAGTGTGTTTCAGAAGACAGGGAAATAACATTCTCACAGTGTGTTCCACCAGATAGGGAAATAACATTCTCACAGTGTGTTCCACAAGACAGGGAAATAACATTCTCACAGTGTGTTCCACAAGACAGGGAAATAACATTCTCACTGTGTGTTCGACAAGACAGGGATATAACATTCTCACTGTGTGTTCCACAAGACAGGGAAATAACATTCTCACAGTGTGTTCCACAAGACATGGAAATAACATTCTCACAGTGTGTTCCACAAGACAGGGAAATAACATTCTCACAGTGAGCTCGACAAGACAGGGATATAACATTCTCACAGTGTGTTCCACAAGACAGGGAAATAACATTCTCAGAGTGTGTTGCACAAGACAGGGAAATAACATTCTCACAGTGTGTTCCACAAGACAGGGAAATAACATTCTCACAGTGTGTTCCACAAGACAGGGAAATAACATTCTCACAGTGTGTTGCACAAGACAGGGAAATAACATTCTCACAGTGTGTTCCACAAGACAGGGAAATAACATTCTCACAGTGTGTTCCACAAGATAGTGAAATAACATTCTCACAGTGTGTTCCACAAGACAGAGAAATAACATTCTCACAGTGTGTTCCACAAGATAGGGAAATAACATTCTCATAGTGTGTTCCACAAGACAGGGAAATAACATTCTCACAGTCTGTTCCACAAGATAGTGAAATAACATTCTCACAGTGTGTTCCACAAGCTAGGGAAATAACATTCTCATACTGTGTTCCACAAGACAGGGGAATAACATTCTCACAGTGTGTTCCACATGATAGGGAAATAACATTCTCAAAGTGTGTTCCAGAAGATAGGGAAATAACATTCTCACATTGTGTTCAACAAGATAGGGATATTACATTCTCACAGTGTGTTCCACAAGATAGGGATATTACATTCTCACAGTGTGTTCCACAAGATAGGGAAATAACATCCTCACAGTGTGTTCCACAAGACAGGGAAATAACATTCTCACAGTGTGTTCCACAAGACAGGGAAATAAAATTCTCGCAGTGTGTTCCACAAGATAGGGAAATAACATTCTCACAGTTTGTTCCACAAGACAGGGAAATTACATTCTCACAGTATGTTCCAGAAGACAGGGAAATAACATTCTCACAGTGTGTTCCACAAGATAGGGAAATAACATTCTCACAGTGTGTTCCACAAGTCAGGGAAATAACATTCTCACAGTGTGTTCAACAAGACAGGGAAATAACATTCTCACAATGTGTTTCACAAGGTAGGGAAATAACATTCTCACAGTGTGTTCCACAAGACAGGGAAATAACATTCTCACAGTGTGTTCCACAAGATAGGGAAATAACATTCTCACAGTGTGTTCCACAAGATAGGGAAATAACATTCTCACAGTGTGTTCCACAAGACAGGGAAATAACATTCTCACAGTGTGTTCCACAAGACAGGGAAATAACATTCTCACAGTGTGTTCCACAAGACAGGGAAATAACATTCTCACAGTGTGTTCCACAAGACAGGGAAATAACATTCTCACAGTGTTTTCCACAAGACAGGGAAATAACATTCTCACAGTGTGTTCCACAAGATAGGGAAATAACATTCTCACAGTGTGTTCCACAAGACAGGGAAATAACATTCTCACAGTGTGTTCGAGAAGACAGGAAAATAACATTCTCACAGTGTGTTCCACAAGACAGGGAAATAACATTCTCACAGTGTGTTCCACAAGACAGGGAAATAACATTCTCACAGTGTGTTCCACAAGACAGGGAAATAACATTCTCACAGTGTGTTCCACAAGATAGGGAAATAACATTCTCACAGTGTGTTCCACAAGATAGGGAAATAACATTCTCACAGTGTGTTCCACAAGACAGGGAAATAACATTCTCACAGTGTGTTCCACAAGACAGGGAAATAACATTCTCAGTGTGTTCCACAAGACAGGGAAATAACATTCTCACAGTGTGTTCCACAAGACAGGGGAATAAAATTCTCACAGTGTGTTCCACAAGATAGGGAAATAACATTCTCACATTGTGTTCCACAACACAGGGAAATAACATTCTCACAGTGTGTTTCAGAAGACAGGGAAATAACATTCTCACAGTGTGTTCGACAAGACAGGGAAATAACATTCTCACAGTGTGTTCCACAAGGTAGGGAAATAACATTCTCACAGTGTGTTCCACAAGACAGGGAAATAACATTCTCACAGTGTGTTCCAGAAGACAGGGAAAAAACATTCTCACAGTGTGTTCCACAAGACAGGGAAATAACATTCTCACAGTGTGTTCGACAAGACAGGGATATAACATTCTCACTGTGTGTTCCACAAGACAGGGAAATAACATTCTCACAGTGTGTTCCACAAGACAGGGAAATAACATTCTCACAGTGTGTTCCACAAGGTAGGGAAATAACATTCTCACAGTGTGTTCCACAAGACAGGGAAATAACATTCTCACAGTGTGTTACAGAAGACAGGGAAAAAACATTCTCACAGTGTGTTCCACAAGACAGGGAAATAACATTCTCACAGTGTGTTCCACAAGACAGGGAAATAACATTCTCACAGTGTGTTCCACAAGACAGGGAAATAACATTCTCACAGTGTGTTCCACAAGACAGGGAAAAAACATTCTCACAGTGTGTTCGACAAGACAGGGATATAACATTCTCACAGTGTGTTCCACAAGACAGGGAAATAACATTCTCACAGTGTGTTCCACAAGACAGGGAAATAACATTCTCACAGTGTGTTCCACAAGACAGGGATATAACATTCTCACTGTGTGTTCCACAAGACAGGGAAATAACATTCTCACAGTGTGTTCCACAAGACAGGGAAATAACATTCTCACAGTGTGTTCCACAAGGTAGGGAAATAACATTCTCACAGTGTGTTCCACAAGACAGGGAAATAACATTCTCATAGTGTGTTCCAGAAGACAGGGAAAAAACATTCTCACAGTGTGTTCCACAAGACAGGGAAATAACATTCTCACAGTGTGTTCCACAAGACAGGGAAATAACATTCTCACAGTGTGTTCCACAAGACAGGGAAATAACATTCTCACAGTGTGTTCCACAAGACAGGGAAATAACATTCTCACAGTGTGTTCCACAAGACAGGGAAATAACATTCTCACAGTGTGTTCCACAAGACAGGGAAATAACATTCTCACAGTGTGTTCCACAAGACAGGGAAATAACATTCTCACAGTGTGTTCGACAAGACAGGGATATAACATTCTCACAGTGTGTTCCACAAGACAGGGAAATAACATTCTCACAGTGTGTTCCACAAGACAGGGAAATAACATTCTCACAGTGTGTTCCACAAGACAGGGAAATAACATTCTCACAGTGTGTTCCACAAGACAGGGAAATAACATTCTCACAGTGTGTTCCACAAGACAGGGAAATAACATTCTCACAGTGTGTTCCACAAGACAGGGAAATAACATTCTCACAGTGTGTTCCACAAGACAGGGAAATAACATTCTCACAGTGTGTTCCACAAGACAGGGAAATAACATTCTCACAGTGAGCTCGACAAGACAGGGAAATAACATTCTCACAGTGTGTTCCACAAGACCGGGAAATAACATTCTCACAGTGTGTTCCACAAGACATGGAAATAACATTCTCACAGTGTATTCCACAAGACATGGAAATAACATTCTCACAGTGTGTTGCACAAGACAGGGAAATAACATTCTCACAGTGTGTTCCACAAGACAGGGAAATAACATTCTCACAGTGTGTTCCACAAGATAGTGAAATAAAATTCTCACAGTGTGTTCCACAAGACAGGGAAATAACATTCTCACAGTGTGTTGCACAAGATAGGGAAATAACATTCTCACAGTCTGTTCCACAAGATAGTGAAATAACATTCTCACAATGTGTTCAACAAGCTAGGGGAATAACATTCTCACAGTGTGTTCCACAAGACAGGGAAATAACATTCTCACATTGTGTTCAACAAGATAGGGATATTACATTCTCACAGTGTGTTCCACAAGATAGGGATATTACATTCTCACAGTGTATACCACAAGATAGGGAAATAACATCCTCACAGTGTGTTCCACAAGACAGGGAAATAACATTCTCACAGTGTGTTCCACCAGACAGGGAAATAACATTCTCACAGTGTGTTCCACAAGACAGGGAAATAACATTCTCACAGTGTGTTCCACAAGACAGGGAAATAACATTCTCACAGTGTGTTCGACAAGACAGGGATATAACATTCTCACAGTGTGTTCCACAAGACAGGGAAATAACATTCTCACAGTGTGTTCCACAAGACAGGGAAATAACATTCTCACAGTGTGTTCCACAAGACAGGGAAATAACATTCTCACAGTGTGTTCCACAAGACAGGGAAATAACATTCTCACAGTGTGTTCCACAAGACAGGGAAATAACATTCTCACAGTGTGTTCCACAAGACAGGGAAATAACATTCTCACAGTGTGTTCCACAAGACAGGGAAATAACATTCTCACAGTGTGTTCCACAAGACAGGGAAATAACATTCTCACAGTGAGCTCGACAAGACAGGGAAATAACATTCTCACAGTGTGTTCCACAAGACCGGGAAATAACATTCTCACAGTGTGTTCCACAAGACATGGAAATAACATTCTCACAGTGTATTCCACAAGACATGGAAATAACATTCTCACAGTGTGTTGCACAAGACAGGGAAATAACATTCTCACAGTGTGTTCCACAAGACAGGGAAATAACATTCTCACAGTGTGTTCCACAAGATAGTGAAATAAAATTCTCACAGTGTGTTCCACAAGACAGGGAAATAACATTCTCACAGTGTGTTGCACAAGATAGGGAAATAACATTCTCACAGTCTGTTCCACAAGTTAGTGAAATAACATTCTCACAATGTGTTCAACAAGCTAGGGGAATAACATTCTCACAGTGTGTTCCACAAGACAGGGAAATAACATTCTCACATTGTGTTCAACAAGATAGGGATATTACATTCTCACAGTGTGTTCCACAAGATGGGATATTACATTCTCACAGTGTATACCACAAGATAGGGAAATAACATCCTCACAGTGTGTTCCACAAGACAGGGAAATAACATTCTCACAGTGTGTTCCACCAGACAGGGAAATAACATTCTCACAGTGTGTTCCACAAGACAGGGAAATAACATTCTCACAGTGTGTTCCAGAAGACAGGGAAATAACATTCTCACAGTGTGTTCGACAAGACAGGGATATAACATTCTCACAGTGAGTTCCACAAGATAGGGAAATAACATTCTCAGAGTGTGTTCCACAAGACAGGGAAATAACATTCTCACAGTGTGTTCCAGAAGACAGGGAAATAACATTCTCACAGTGTGTTCGACAAGACAGGGAAATAACATTCTCACAGTGAGTTCCACAAGATAGGGAAATAACATTCTCACAGTGTGTTCCACAAGACAGGGAAATAAAATTCTCACAGTGTGTTCCACAAGATAGGGAAATAACATTCTCACAGTGTGTTCCACAAGACAGGGAAATAACGTTCTCAGAGTGTGTTCCACAAGACAGGGAAATAACATTCTCACAGTGTGTTCCAGAAGAGAGGGAAATAACATTCTCACAGTGTGTTCCACAAGATAGGGAAATAACATTCTCACAGTGTGTTCAACAAGATAGGGATATTACATTCTCACAGTGTGTTCCACAAGACAGGGAAATTACATTCTCACAGTGTGTTCCACAAGACAGGGAAATAACATTCTCACAGTGAGCTCGACAAGACAGGGATATAACATTCTCACAGTGTGTTCCACAAGACAGGGAAAAAACATTCTCACAGTGTGTTCCACAAGACAGGGAAATAACATTCTCACAGTGTGTTCCAGAAGACAGGGAAATAACATTCTCACAGTGTGTTCCACAAGATAGGGAAATAACATTCTCACAGTGTGTTCCACAAGACAGGGAAATAACATTCTCACAGTGTGTTGCACAAGACAGGGAAATAACATTCTCACAGTGTGTTCCACAAGACAGGGAAATAACATTCTCACAGTGTGTTCCACAAGATAATGAAATAACATTCTCACAGTGTGTTCCACAAGACAGGGAAATAACATTCTCACAGTGTGTTCCACAAGACAGGGAAATAACATTCTCACAGTGTGTTCCACAAGACAGGGAAATAACATTCTCACAGTGTGTTCGACATGACAGGGAAATAACATTCTCACAGTGTGTTCCACAAGACAGGGAAATAACATTCTCACAATGTGTTTCACAAGGTAGGGAAATAACATTCTCACAGTGTGTTCCACAAGACAGGGAAATAACATTCTCACAGTGTGTTCCACAAGATAGGGAAATAACATTCTCACAGTGTGTTCCACAAGATAGGGAAATAACATTCTCACAGTGTGTTCCACAAGACAGGGAAATAACATTCTCACAGTGTGTTCCACAAGACAGGGAAATAACATTCTCACAGTGTGTTCCACAAGACAGGGAAATAACATTCTCACAGTGTGTTCCACAAGACAGGGAAATAACATTCTCACAGTGTGTTCCACAAGACAGGGAAATAACATTCTCACAGTGTGTTCCACAAGATAGGGAAATAACATTCTCACAGTGTGTTCCACAAGACAGGGAAATAACATTCTCACAGTGTGTTCGAGAAGACAGGAAAATAACATTCTCACAGTGTGTTCCACAAGACAGGGAAATAACATTCTCACAGTGTGTTCCACAAGACAGGGAAATAACATTCTCACAGTGTGTTCCACAAGACAGGGAAATAACATTCTCACAGTGTGTTCCACAAGATAGGGAAATAACATTCTCACAGTGTGTTCTACAAGATAGGGAAATAACATTCTCACAGTGTGTTCCACAAGACAGGGAAATAACATTCTCACAGTGTGTTCCACAAGACAGGGAAATAACATTCTCAGTGTGTTCCACAAGACAGGGAAATAACATTCTCACAATGTGTTCAACAAGCTAGGGAAATAACATTCTCACACTGTGTTCCACAAGACAGGGGAATAAAATTCTCACAGTGTGTTCCACAAGATAGGGAAATAACATTCTCACATTGTGTTCCACAACACAGGGAAATAACATTCTCACAGTGTGTTTCAGAAGACAGGGAAATAACATTCTCACAGTGTGTTCGACAAGACAGGGAAATAACATTCTCACAGTGTGATCCACAAGGTAGGGAAATAACATTCTCACAGTGTGTTCCACAAGACAGGGAAATAACATTCTCACAGTGTGTTCCAGAAGACAGGGAAAAAACATTCTCACAGTGTGTTCCACAAGACAGGGAAATAACATTCTCACAGTGTGTTCGACAAGACAGGGATATAACATTCTCACTGTGTGTTCCACAAGACAGGGAAATAACATTCTCACAGTGTGTTCCACAAGACAGGGAAATAACATTCTCACAGTGTGTTCCACAAGGTAGGGAAATAACATTCTCACAGTGTGTTCCACAAGACAGGGAAATAACATTCTCACAGTGTGTTACAGAAGACAGGGAAAAAACATTCTCACAGTGTGTTCCACAAGACAGGGAAATAACATTCTCACAGTGTGTTCCACAAGACAGGGAAATAACATTCTCACAGTGTGTTCCACAAGACAGGGAAATAACATTCTCACAGTGTGTTCCACAAGACAGGGAAATAACATTCTCACACTGTGTTCCAGAAGACAGGGAAAAAACATTCTCACAGTGTGTTCCACAAGACAGGGAAATAACATTCTCACAGTGTGTTCCACAAGACAGGGAAATAACATTCTCACAGTGTGTTCGACAAGACAGGGATATAACATTCTCACAGTGTGTTCCACAAGACAGGGAAATAACATTCTCACAGTGTGTTCCACAAGACAGGGAAATAACATTCTCACAGTGTGTTCCACAAGACAGGGATATAACATTCTCACTGTGTGTTCCACAAGACAGGGAAATAACATTCTCACAGTGTGTTCCACAAGACAGGGAAATAACATTCTCACAGTGTGTTCCACAAGGTAGGGAAATAACATTCTCACAGTGTGTTCCACAAGACAGGGAAATAACATTCTCACAGTGTGTTCCAGAAGACAGGGAAAAAACATTCTCACAGTGTGTTCCACAAGACAGGGAAATAACATTCTCACAGTGTGTTCCACAAGACAGGGAAATAACATTCTCACAGTGTGTTCCACAAGACAGGGAAATAACATTCTCACAGTGTGTTCCACAAGACAGGGAAATAACATTCTCACAGTGTGTTCCACAAGACAGGGAAATAACATTCTCACAGTGTGTTCCACAAGACAGGGAAATAACATTCTCACAGTGTGTTCCACAAGACAGGGAAATAACATTCTCACAGTGTGTTCCACAAGATAGGGAAATAACATTCTCACAGTGTGTTCCACAAGACAGGGAAATAACATTCTCACAGTGTGTTCCACAAGACAGGGAAATAACATTCTGACAGTGTGTTGCACAAGACAGGGAAATAACATTCTCACAGTGTGTTCCACAAGACAGGGAAATAACATTCTCACAGTGTGTTGCACAAGATAGGGAAATAACATTCTCACAGTGTGTTCCAGAAGACAGGGAAATAACATTCTCACAGTGTGTTCCACAAGGTAGAGAAATTACATTCTCACAGTGTGTTCCACAAGACAGGGAAATAACATTCTCACAGTGTGTTCCACAAGATAGGGAAATAACATTCTCACAGTGTGTTCCAGAAGACAGGGAAATAACATTCTCACAGTGTGTTCCACAAGGTAGAGAAATAACATTCTCACAGTGTGTTCCACAAGACAGGGAAATAACATTCTCTCAGTGTGTTTCAGAAGACAGGGAAATAACATTCTCTCAGTGTGTTCGACAAGACAGCGATATAACATTCCACAAGAGAGGGAAATAACAATCTCACAGTGTGTTCCAGAAGACAGGGAAATAACATTCTCTCAGTGTGTTCGACAAGACAGCGATATAACATTCTCACAGTGTGTTCCACAAGACAGGGAAATAACATTCTCACAGTGTGTTCCAGAAGTCATTGAAAGAACATTCTCACAGTGTGTTCAACAAGAATGGGATATTACATTCTCACAGTGTGTTCCACAAGACAGGGAAAGAACATTCTCACAGTGTGTTCAACAAGAATGGGATATTACATTCTCACAGTGTGTTCCACAAGACAGGGAAATAACATTCTCACAGTGTGTTCGACAAGACAGGGAAATAACATTCTCACTGTGTGTTCCACAAGACAGGGATATAACATTCTCACTGTGTGTTCGACAAGACAGGGAAATAACATTCTCACAGTGTGTTCCACAAGACAGGGATATAACATTCTCACAGTGTGTTCCACAAGACAGGGAAATAACAATCTCACAGTGTGTTCCAGAAGTCATTGAAAGAACATTCTCACAGTGTGTTCAACAAGAATGGGATATAACATTCTCACAGTGTGTTCCACAAGACAGGGATAAAACATCCTCACAGTGTGTTCCACAAGACAGGGAAATAACATTCCCACAGTATGTTCCATAAGACAGGGAAATAACATTCTCACAGTGTGTTCGACAAGACAGGGATATAACATTCTCACAGTGTGTTCCACAAGACAGGGATAAAACATCCTCACAGTGTGTTCCACAAGACAGGGAAATAACATTCTCACAGTGTGTTCCACAACACAGGGAAATAACATTCTCACAGTGTGTTTCAGAAGACAGGGAAATAACATTCTCACAGTGTGTTCGACAAGACAGGGAAATAACATTCTCACCGTGCGTTCCACAAGACAGGGAAATAACATTCTCACAATGTGTTTCACAAGGTAGGGAAATAACATTCTCACAGTGTGTTCCACAAGATAGTGAAATAACATTCTCACAGTGTGTTCCACAAGACAGGGAAATTACATTCTCACAGTGTGTTCCAGAAGACAGGGAAATAACATTCTCACAGTGTGTTCCACAAGGTAGGGAAATAACATTCTCTCAGTGTGTTCGACAAGACAGCGATATAACATTCCACAAGACAGGGATATAACATTCTCACAGTGTGTTCCACAAGACAGGGAAATAACATTCTCACAGTGTGTTCCACAAGACAGGGAAATAACATTCTCACAGTGTGTTCCACAACACAGGGAAATAACATTCTCACAGTGTGTTTCAGAAGACAGGGAAATAACATTCTCACAGTGTGTTCTACAAGACAGGGAAATAACATTCTCACAGTGTGTTCCACAAGACAGGGAAATAACATTCTCACTGTGTGTTCGACAAGACAGGGATATAACATTCTCACTGTGTGTTCCACAAGACAGGGAAATAACATTCTCACAGTGTGTTCCACAAGCTAGGGAAATAACATTCTCACAGTGTGTTCCACAAGACAGGGAAATAACATTCTCACAGTGTGTTCCACAAGACAGGGAAATAACATTCTCACAGTGTGTTCCACAAGACAGGGAAATAACATTCTCACAGTGAGTTCCACAAGACAGGGAAATAACATTCTCACAGTGTGTTCCACAAGACAGGGAAATAACATTCTCACAGTGTGTTCGACATGACAGGGAAATAACATTCTCACAGTGTGTTCCACAAGACAGGGAAATAACATTCTGACAGTGTGTTGCACAAGACAGGGAAATAACATTCTCACAGTGTGTTCCACAAGACAGGGAAATAACATTCTCACAGTGTGTTCCACAAGATAGTGAAATAACATTCTCACAGTGTGTTCCACAAGACAGGGAAATAACATTCTCACAGTGTGTTGCACAAGATAGGGAAATAACATTCTCATAGTGTGTTCCACAAGACAGGGAAATAACATTCTCACAGTCTGTTCCACAAGATAGTGAAATAACATTCTCACAGTGTGTTCCACAAGCTAGGGAAATAACATTCTCATACTGTGTTCCACAAGACAGGGGAATAACATTCTCACAGTGTGTTCCACAAGATAGGGAAATAACATTCTCAAAGTGTGTTCCAGAAGACAGGGAAATAACATTCTCACAGAGTGTTCCACAAGGTAGGGAAATAACATTCTCTCAGTGTGTTCGACAAGACTGCGATATAACATTCCACAAGAGAGGGAAATAACAATATCACAGTGTGTTCCAGAAGTCATTGAAAGAACATTCTCACAGTGTGTTCAACAAGAATGGGATATTACATTCTCACAGTGTGTTCGACAAGACAGGGAAATAACATTCTCACTGTGTGTTCCACAAGACAGGGAAATAACATTCACACAGTGTGTTCCACAAGATAGGGAACTAGCATTCTCACAGTGTGTTCCACAAGACAGGGATATAACATTCTCACTGTGTGTTCCACAAGACAGTGAAATAACATTCTCACAGTGTGTTCCACAAGACAGGGAAATAACATTCTCACAGTGTGTTCCACAAGACAGGGAAATAACATTCTCACAGTGTGTTTCAGAAGACAGGGAAATAACATTCTCACAGTGTGTTCCACCAGATAGGGAAATAACATTCTCACAGTGTGTTCCACAAGACAGGGAAATAACATTCTCACAGTGTGTTCCACAAGACAGGGAAATAACATTCTCACTGTGTGTTCGACAAGACAGGGATATAACATTCTCACTGTGTGTTCCACAAGACAGGGAAATAACATTCTCACAGTGTGTTCCACAAGACATGGAAATAACATTCTCACAGTGTGTTCCACAAGACAGGGAAATAACATTCTCACAGTGAGCTCGACAAGACAGGGATATAACATTCTCACAGTGTGTTCCACAAGACAGGGAAATAACATTCTCAGAGTGTGTTGCACAAGACAGGGAAATAACATTCTCACAGTGTGTTCCACAAGACAGGGAAATAACATTCTCACAGTGTGTTCCACAAGACAGGGAAATAACATTCTCACAGTGTGTTGCACAAGACAGGGAAATAACATTCTCACAGTGTGTTCCACAAGACAGGGAAATAACATTCTCACAGTGTGTTCCACAAGATAGTGAAATAACATTCTCACAGTGTGTTCCACAAGACAGAGAAATAACATTCTCACAGTGTGTTCCACAAGATAGGGAAATAACATTCTCATAGTGTGTTCCACAAGACAGGGAAATAACATTCTCACAGTCTGTTCCACAAGATAGTGAAATAACATTCTCACAGTGTGTTCCACAAGCTAGGGAAATAACATTCTCATACTGTGTTCCACAAGACAGGGGAATAACATTCTCACAGTGTGTTCCACATGATAGGGAAATAACATTCTCAAAGTGTGTTCCAGAAGATAGGGAAATAACATTCTCACATTGTGTTCAACAAGATAGGGATATTACATTCTCACAGTGTGTTCCACAAGATAGGGATATTACATTCTCACAGTGTGTTCCACAAGATAGGGAAATAACATCCTCACAGTGTGTTCCACAAGACAGGGAAATAACATTCTCACAGTGTGTTCCACAAGACAGGGAAATAAAATTCTCGCAGTGTGTTCCACAAGATAGGGAAATAACATTCTCACAGTTTGTTCCACAAGACAGGGAAATTACATTCTCACAGTATGTTCCAGAAGACAGGGAAATAACATTCTCACAGTGTGTTCCACAAGATAGGGAAATAACATTCTCACAGTGTGTTCCACAAGTCAGGGAAATAACATTCTCACAGTGTGTTCAACAAGACAGGGAAATAACATTCTCACAATGTGTTTCACAAGGTAGGGAAATAACATTCTCACAGTGTGTTCCACAAGACAGGGAAATAACATTCTCACAGTGTGTTCCACAAGATAGGGAAATAACATTCTCACAGTGTGTTCCACAAGATAGGGAAATAACATTCTCACAGTGTGTTCCACAAGACAGGGAAATAACATTCTCACAGTGTGTTCCACAAGACAGGGAAATAACATTCTCACAGTGTGTTCCACAAGACAGGGAAATAACATTCTCACAGTGTGTTCCACAAGACAGGGAAATAACATTCTCACAGTGTTTTCCACAAGACAGGGAAATAACATTCTCACAGTGTGTTCCACAAGATAGGGAAATAACATTCTCACAGTGTGTTCCACAAGACAGGGAAATAACATTCTCACAGTGTGTTCGAGAAGACAGGAAAATAACATTCTCACAGTGTGTTCCACAAGACAGGGAAATAACATTCTCACAGTGTGTTCCACAAGACAGGGAAATAACATTCTCACAGTGTGTTCCACAAGACAGGGAAATAACATTCTCACAGTGTGTTCCACAAGATAGGGAAATAACATTCTCACAGTGTGTTCCACAAGATAGGGAAATAACATTCTCACAGTGTGTTCCACAAGACAGGGAAATAACATTCTCACAGTGTGTTCCACAAGACAGGGAAATAACATTCTCAGTGTGTTCCACAAGACAGGGAAATAACATTCTCACAGTGTGTTCCACAAGACAGGGGAATAAAATTCTCACAGTGTGTTCCACAAGATAGGGAAATAACATTCTCACATTGTGTTCCACAACACAGGGAAATAACATTCTCACAGTGTGTTTCAGAAGACAGGGAAATAACATTCTCACAGTGTGTTCGACAAGACAGGGAAATAACATTCTCACAGTGTGTTCCACAAGGTAGGGAAATAACATTCTCACAGTGTGTTCCACAAGACAGGGAAATAACATTCTCACAGTGTGTTCCAGAAGACAGGGAAAAAACATTCTCACAGTGTGTTCCACAAGACAGGGAAATAACATTCTCACAGTGTGTTCGACAAGACAGGGATATAACATTCTCACTGTGTGTTCCACAAGACAGGGAAATAACATTCTCACAGTGTGTTCCACAAGACAGGGAAATAACATTCTCACAGTGTGTTCCACAAGGTAGGGAAATAACATTCTCACAGTGTGTTCCACAAGACAGGGAAATAACATTCTCACAGTGTGTTACAGAAGACAGGGAAAAAACATTCTCACAGTGTGTTCCACAAGACAGGGAAATAACATTCTCACAGTGTGTTCCACAAGACAGGGAAATAACATTCTCACAGTGTGTTCCACAAGACAGGGAAATAACATTCTCACAGTGTGTTCCACAAGACAGGGAAAAAACATTCTCACAGTGTGTTCGACAAGACAGGGATATAACATTCTCACAGTGTGTTCCACAAGACAGGGAAATAACATTCTCACAGTGTGTTCCACAAGACAGGGAAATAACATTCTCACAGTGTGTTCCACAAGACAGGGATATAACATTCTCACTGTGTGTTCCACAAGACAGGGAAATAACATTCTCACAGTGTGTTCCACAAGACAGGGAAATAACATTCTCACAGTGTGTTCCACAAGGTAGGGAAATAACATTCTCACAGTGTGTTCCACAAGACAGGGAAATAACATTCTCATAGTGTGTTCCAGAAGACAGGGAAAAAACATTCTCACAGTGTGTTCCACAAGACAGGGAAATAACATTCTCACAGTGTGTTCCACAAGACAGGGAAATAACATTCTCACAGTGTGTTCCACAAGACAGGGAAATAACATTCTCACAGTGTGTTCCACAAGACAGGGAAATAACATTCTCACAGTGTGTTCCACAAGACAGGGAAATAACATTCTCACAGTGTGTTCCACAAGACAGGGAAATAACATTCTCACAGTGTGTTCCACAAGACAGGGAAATAACATTCTCACAGTGTGTTCGACAAGACAGGGATATAACATTCTCACAGTGTGTTCCACAAGACAGGGAAATAACATTCTCACAGTGTGTTCCACAAGACAGGGAAATAACATTCTCACAGTGTGTTCCACAAGACAGGGAAATAACATTCTCACAGTGTGTTCCACAAGACAGGGAAATAACATTCTCACAGTGTGTTCCACAAGACAGGGAAATAACATTCTCACAGTGTGTTCCACAAGACAGGGAAATAACATTCTCACAGTGTGTTCCACAAGACAGGGAAATAACATTCTCACAGTGTGTTCCACAAGACAGGGAAATAACATTCTCACAGTGAGCTCGACAAGACAGGGAAATAACATTCTCACAGTGTGTTCCACAAGACCGGGAAATAACATTCTCACAGTGTGTTCCACAAGACATGGAAATAACATTCTCACAGTGTATTCCACAAGACATGGAAATAACATTCTCACAGTGTGTTGCACAAGACAGGGAAATAACATTCTCACAGTGTGTTCCACAAGACAGGGAAATAACATTCTCACAGTGTGTTCCACAAGATAGTGAAATAAAATTCTCACAGTGTGTTCCACAAGACAGGGAAATAACATTCTCACAGTGTGTTGCACAAGATAGGGAAATAACATTCTCACAGTCTGTTCCACAAGATAGTGAAATAACATTCTCACAATGTGTTCAACAAGCTAGGGGAATAACATTCTCACAGTGTGTTCCACAAGACAGGGAAATAACATTCTCACATTGTGTTCAACAAGATAGGGATATTACATTCTCACAGTGTGTTCCACAAGATAGGGATATTACATTCTCACAGTGTATACCACAAGATAGGGAAATAACATCCTCACAGTGTGTTCCACAAGACAGGGAAATAACATTCTCACAGTGTGTTCCACCAGACAGGGAAATAACATTCTCACAGTGTGTTCCACAAGACAGGGAAATAACATTCTCACAGTGTGTTCCACAAGACAGGGAAATAACATTCTCACAGTGTGTTCGACAAGACAGGGATATAACATTCTCACAGTGTGTTCCACAAGACAGGGAAATAACATTCTCACAGTGTGTTCCACAAGACAGGGAAATAACATTCTCACAGTGTGTTCCACAAGACAGGGAAATAACATTCTCACAGTGTGTTCCACAAGACAGGGAAATAACATTCTCACAGTGTGTTCCACAAGACAGGGAAATAACATTCTCACAGTGTGTTCCACAAGACAGGGAAATAACATTCTCACAGTGTGTTCCACAAGACAGGGAAATAACATTCTCACAGTGTGTTCCACAAGACAGGGAAATAACATTCTCACAGTGAGCTCGACAAGACAGGGAAATAACATTCTCACAGTGTGTTCCACAAGACCGGGAAATAACATTCTCACAGTGTGTTCCACAAGACATGGAAATAACATTCTCACAGTGTATTCCACAAGACATGGAAATAACATTCTCACAGTGTGTTGCACAAGACAGGGAAATAACATTCTCACAGTGTGTTCCACAAGACAGGGAAATAACATTCTCACAGTGTGTTCCACAAGATAGTGAAATAAAATTCTCACAGTGTGTTCCACAAGACAGGGAAATAACATTCTCACAGTGTGTTGCACAAGATAGGGAAATAACATTCTCACAGTCTGTTCCACAAGTTAGTGAAATAACATTCTCACAATGTGTTCAACAAGCTAGGGGAATAACATTCTCACAGTGTGTTCCACAAGACAGGGAAATAACATTCTCACATTGTGTTCAACAAGATAGGGATATTACATTCTCACAGTGTGTTCCACAAGATGGGATATTACATTCTCACAGTGTATACCACAAGATAGGGAAATAACATCCTCACAGTGTGTTCCACAAGACAGGGAAATAACATTCTCACAGTGTGTTCCACCAGACAGGGAAATAACATTCTCACAGTGTGTTCCACAAGACAGGGAAATAACATTCTCACAGTGTGTTCCAGAAGACAGGGAAATAACATTCTCACAGTGTGTTCGACAAGACAGGGATATAACATTCTCACAGTGAGTTCCACAAGATAGGGAAATAACATTCTCAGAGTGTGTTCCACAAGACAGGGAAATAACATTCTCACAGTGTGTTCCAGAAGACAGGGAAATAACATTCTCACAGTGTGTTCGACAAGACAGGGAAATAACATTCTCACAGTGAGTTCCACAAGATAGGGAAATAACATTCTCACAGTGTGTTCCACAAGACAGGGAAATAAAATTCTCACAGTGTGTTCCACAAGATAGGGAAATAACATTCTCACAGTGTGTTCCACAAGACAGGGAAATAACGTTCTCAGAGTGTGTTCCACAAGACAGGGAAATAACATTCTCACAGTGTGTTCCAGAAGAGAGGGAAATAACATTCTCACAGTGTGTTCCACAAGATAGGGAAATAACATTCTCACAGTGTGTTCAACAAGATAGGGATATTACATTCTCACAGTGTGTTCCACAAGACAGGGAAATTACATTCTCACAGTGTGTTCCACAAGACAGGGAAATAACATTCTCACAGTGAGCTCGACAAGACAGGGATATAACATTCTCACAGTGTGTTCCACAAGACAGGGAAAAAACATTCTCACAGTGTGTTCCACAAGACAGGGAAATAACATTCTCACAGTGTGTTCCAGAAGACAGGGAAATAACATTCTCACAGTGTGTTCCACAAGATAGGGAAATAACATTCTCACAGTGTGTTCCACAAGACAGGGAAATAACATTCTCACAGTGTGTTGCACAAGACAGGGAAATAACATTCTCACAGTGTGTTCCACAAGACAGGGAAATAACATTCTCACAGTGTGTTCCACAAGATAATGAAATAACATTCTCACAGTGTGTTCCACAAGACAGGGAAATAACATTCTCACAGTGTGTTCCACAAGACAGGGAAATAACATTCTCACAGTGTGTTCCACAAGACAGGGAAATAACATTCTCACAGTGTGTTCGACATGACAGGGAAATAACATTCTCACAGTGTGTTCCACAAGACAGGGAAATAACATTCTCACAATGTGTTTCACAAGGTAGGGAAATAACATTCTCACAGTGTGTTCCACAAGACAGGGAAATAACATTCTCACAGTGTGTTCCACAAGATAGGGAAATAACATTCTCACAGTGTGTTCCACAAGATAGGGAAATAACATTCTCACAGTGTGTTCCACAAGACAGGGAAATAACATTCTCACAGTGTGTTCCACAAGACAGGGAAATAACATTCTCACAGTGTGTTCCACAAGACAGGGAAATAACATTCTCACAGTGTGTTCCACAAGACAGGGAAATAACATTCTCACAGTGTGTTCCACAAGACAGGGAAATAACATTCTCACAGTGTGTTCCACAAGATAGGGAAATAACATTCTCACAGTGTGTTCCACAAGACAGGGAAATAACATTCTCACAGTGTGTTCGAGAAGACAGGAAAATAACATTCTCACAGTGTGTTCCACAAGACAGGGAAATAACATTCTCACAGTGTGTTCCACAAGACAGGGAAATAACATTCTCACAGTGTGTTCCACAAGACAGGGAAATAACATTCTCACAGTGTGTTCCACAAGATAGGGAAATAACATTCTCACAGTGTGTTCCACAAGATAGGGAAATAACATTCTCACAGTGTGTTCCACAAGACAGGGAAATAACATTCTCACAGTGTGTTCCACAAGACAGGGAAATAACATTCTCAGTGTGTTCCACAAGACAGGGAAATAACATTCTCACAATGTGTTCAACAAGCTAGGGAAATAACATTCTCACACTGTGTTCCACAAGACAGGGGAATAAAATTCTCACAGTGTGTTCCACAAGATAGGGAAATAACATTCTCACATTGTGTTCCACAACACAGGGAAATAACATTCTCACAGTGTGTTTCAGAAGACAGGGAAATAACATTCTCACAGTGTGTTCGACAAGACAGGGAAATAACATTCTCACAGTGTGATCCACAAGGTAGGGAAATAACATTCTCACAGTGTGTTCCACAAGACAGGGAAATAACATTCTCACAGTGTGTTCCAGAAGACAGGGAAAAAACATTCTCACAGTGTGTTCCACAAGACAGGGAAATAACATTCTCACAGTGTGTTCGACAAGACAGGGATATAACATTCTCACTGTGTGTTCCACAAGACAGGGAAATAACATTCTCACAGTGTGTTCCACAAGACAGGGAAATAACATTCTCACAGTGTGTTCCACAAGGTAGGGAAATAACATTCTCACAGTGTGTTCCACAAGACAGGGAAATAACATTCTCACAGTGTGTTACAGAAGACAGGGAAAAAACATTCTCACAGTGTGTTCCACAAGACAGGGAAATAACATTCTCACAGTGTGTTCCACAAGACAGGGAAATAACATTCTCACAGTGTGTTCCACAAGACAGGGAAATAACATTCTCACAGTGTGTTCCACAAGACAGGGAAATAACATTCTCACACTGTGTTCCAGAAGACAGGGAAAAAACATTCTCACAGTGTGTTCCACAAGACAGGGAAATAACATTCTCACAGTGTGTTCCACAAGACAGGGAAATAACATTCTCACAGTGTGTTCGACAAGACAGGGATATAACATTCTCACAGTGTGTTCCACAAGACAGGGAAATAACATTCTCACAGTGTGTTCCACAAGACAGGGAAATAACATTCTCACAGTGTGTTCCACAAGACAGGGATATAACATTCTCACTGTGTGTTCCACAAGACAGGGAAATAACATTCTCACAGTGTGTTCCACAAGACAGGGAAATAACATTCTCACAGTGTGTTCCACAAGGTAGGGAAATAACATTCTCACAGTGTGTTCCACAAGACAGGGAAATAACATTCTCACAGTGTGTTCCAGAAGACAGGGAAAAAACATTCTCACAGTGTGTTCCACAAGACAGGGAAATAACATTCTCACAGTGTGTTCCACAAGACAGGGAAATAACATTCTCACAGTGTGTTCCACAAGACAGGGAAATAACATTCTCACAGTGTGTTCCACAAGACAGGGAAATAACATTCTCACAGTGTGTTCCACAAGACAGGGAAATAACATTCTCACAGTGTGTTCCACAAGACAGGGAAATAACATTCTCACAGTGTGTTCCACAAGACAGGGAAATAACATTCTCACAGTGTGTTCGACAAGACAGGGATATAACATTCTCACAGTGTGTTCCACAAGACAGGGAAATAACATTCTCACAGTGTGTTCCACAAGACAGGGAAATAACATTCTCACAGTGTGTTCCACAAGACAGGGAAATAACATTCTCACAGTGTGTTCCACAAGACAGGGAAATAACATTCTCACAGTGTGTTCCACAAGACAGGGAAATAACATTCTCACAGTGTGTTCCACAAGACAGGGAAATAACATTCTCACAGTGTGTTCCACAAGACAGGGAAATAACATTCTCACAGTGTGTTCCACAAGACAGGGAAATAACATTCTCACAGTGAGCTCGACAAGACAGGGAAATAACATTCTCACAGTGTGTTCCACAAGACCGGGAAATAACATTCTCACAGTGTGTTCCACAAGACATGGAAATAACATTCTCACAGTGTGTTCCACAAGACATGGAAATAACATTCTCACAGTGTGTTGCACAAGACAGGGAAATAACATTCTCACAGTGTGTTCCACAAGACAGGGAAATAACATTCTCACAGTGTGTTCCACAAGATAGTGAAATAAAATTCTCACAGTGTGTTCCACAAGACAGGGAAATAACATTCTCACAGTGTGTTGCACAAGATAGGGAAATAACATTCTCACAGTCTGTTCCACAAGATAGTGAAATAACATTCTCACAATGTGTTCAACAAGCTAGGGGAATAACATTCTCACAGTGTGTTCCACAAGACAGGGAAATAACATTCTCACATTGTGTTCAACAAGATAGGGATATTACATTCTCACAGTGTGTTCCACAAGATAGGGATATTACATTCTCACAGTGTATACCACAAGATAGGGAAATAACATCCTCACAGTGTGTTCCACAAGACAGGGAAATAACATTCTCACAGTGTGTTCCACCAGACAGGGAAATAACATTCTCACAGTGTGTTCCACAAGACAGGGAAATAACATTCTCACAGTGTGTTCCAGAAGACAGGGAAATAACATTCTCACAGTGTGTTCGACAAGACAGGGATATAACATTCTCACAGTGTGTTCCACAAGACAGGGAAATAACATTCTCACAGTGTGTTCCACCAGACAGGGAAATAACATTCTCACAGTGTGTTCCACAAGACAGGGAAATAACATTCTCACAGTGTGTTCCAGAAGACAGGGAAATAACATTCTCACAGTGTCTTCCACAAGACAGGGAAATAACATTCTCACAGTGTGTTCCACCAGACAGGGAAATAACATCCTCACAGTGTGTTCCACAAGACAGGGAAATAACATTCTCACAGTGAGTTCCACAAGATAGGGAAATAACATTCTCACAGTGTGTTCCACAAGACAGTGAAATAACATTCTCACAGTGTGTTCCACAAGATAGGGAAATAACATTCTCACAGTGTGTTCCACAAGACAGGGAAATAACGTTCTCAGAGTGTGTTCAACAAGATAGGGATATTACATTCTCACAGTGTGTTCCACAAGACAGGGAAATTACATTCTCACAGTGTGTTCCACAAGATAGGGAAATAACATTCTCACAGTGTGTTCAACAAGATAGGGATATTACATTCTCACAGTGTGTTCCACAAGACAGGGAAATTACATTCTCACAGTGTGTTCCACAAGACAGGGAAATAACATTCTCACAGTGAGCTCGACAAGACAGGGATATAACATTCTCACAGTGTGTTCCACAAGACAGGGAAATAACATTCTCACAGTGTGTTCCACAAGACAGGGAAATAACATTCTCACAGTGTGTTCCAGAAGACAGGGAAATAACATTCTCACAGTGTGTTCCACAAGATAGGGAAATAACATTCTCACAGTGTGTTCCACAAGATAGGGAAATAACATTCTCACAGTGTGTTCCACAAGACAGGGAAATAACATTCTCACAGTGTGTTGCACAAGACAGGGAAATAACATTCTCACAGTGTGTTCCACAAGACAGGGAAATAACATTCTCACAGTGTGTTCCACAAGATAATGAAATAACATTCTCACAGTGTGTTCCACAAGACAGGGAAATAACATTCTCACAGTGTGTTCCACAAGACAGGGAAATAACATTCTCACAGTGTGTTCCACAAGACAGGGAAATAACATTCTCACAGTGTGTTCGACATGACAGGGAAATAACATTCTCACAGTGTGTTCCACAAGACAGGGAAATAACATTCTCACAGTGTGTTCCACAAGCTAGGGAAATAACATTCTCATACTGTGTTCCACAAGACAGGGGAATAACATTCTCACAGTGTGTTCCATAAGATAGGGAAATAACATTCTCAAAGTGTGTTCCAGAAGATAGGGAAATAACATTCTCACATTGTGTTCAACAAGATAGGGATATTACATTCTCACAGTGTGTTCCACAAGATAGGGATATTACATTCTCACAGTGTGTTCCACAAGATAGGGAAATAACATCCTCACAGTGTGTTCCACAAGACAGGGAAATAACATTCTCACAGTGTGTTCCACAAGACAGGGAAATAACATTCTCACAGTGTGTTCCACAAGATAGTGAAATAACATTCTCACAGTGTGTTCCACAAGACAGGGAAATAAAATTCTCGCAGTGTGTTCCACAAGATAGGGAAATAACATTCTCACAGTTTGTTCCACAAGACAGGGAAATTACATTCTCACAGTATGTTCCAGAAGACAGGGAAATAACATTCTCACAGTGTGTTCCACAAGATAGGGAAATAACATTCTCACAGTGTGTTCCACAAGTCAGGGAAATAACATTCTCACAGTGTGTTCAACAAGACAGGGAAATAACATTCTCACAATGTGTTTCACAAGGTAGGGAAATAACATTCTCACAGTGTGTTCCAGAAGACAGGGAAATAACATTCTCACAGTGTGTTCCACAAGGTATGGAAATAACATTCTCTCAGTGTGTTCGACAAGACAGCGATATAACATTCCACAAGAGAGGGAAATAACAATCTCACAGTGTGTTCCAGAAGTCATTGAAAGAACATTCTCACAGTGTGTTCAACAAGAATGGGATATTACATTCTCACAGTGTGTTCGACAAGACAGGGATATAACATTCTCACTGTGTGTTCCACAAGACAGGGAAATAACATTCTCACAGTGTGTTCCACAAGACATGGAAATAACATTCTCACAGTGTGTTCCACAAGACAGGGAAATAACATTTTCACCGTGTGATTCACAAGACGGGGAAATAATTTTCTCACAGTGTGTTTGAGAAGACAGGGATATAACATTCTCACAGTGTGTTCCACAAGACAGGGATATAACATTTTCACAGTGTGTTCCACAAGACAGAGAAATAACATTCTCTCAGCGTGTTCGACAAGACAGGGAAATAATTTTCTCACAGTGTGTTTGAGAAGACAGGGATATAACATTCTCACAGTGTGTTCCACAAGACAGGGATATAACATTTTCACAGTGTGTTCCACAAGACAGGGATATAACATTCTCACAGTGTGTTCCACAAGACCGGGATATAACATTCTCACAGTGTGTTCGACAAGACAGGGATATAACATTCTCTCAGTGTGTTCGACAAGACAGGGAAATAACATTCTCACAGTGTGTTCCAGAAGACAGGGACATTACATTCTCACAGTGTGTTCCACAAGATAGGGAAATAATAGTGTGTTCCACAAGACAGGGAAATAACATTCTCACAGTGTGTTCCACAAGACAGGGAAATAACATTCTCACAGTGTGTTCCACAAGACAGGGAAATAACATTTTCACCGTGTGATTCACAAGACGGGGTAATAATTTTCTCACAGTGTGTTTGAGAAGACAGGGATATAACATTCTCACAGTGTGTTCCACAAGACAGGGAAATAACATTCTCACAGTGTGTTCCACAAGATAGTGAAATAACATTCTCACTCTGTGTTCCACAAGACAGGGAAATAACATTCTCACAGTGTGTTCCACAAGACAGGGAAATAACATTCTCACAGTGTGTTGCACAAGACCGGGATATTACAATCTCACAGTGTGTTCCACAAGGTAGAGAAATAACATTCTCACAGTGTGCTCCACAAGATAGGGAAATAACATTCTCACAGTGTGTTCCACAAGTCAGGGAAATAACATTCTCACAGTGTGTTCAACAAGACAGGGAAATCACATTCTCACAATGTGTTTCACAAGGTAGGGAAATAACATTCTCACAGTGTGTTCCAGAAGACAGGGAAATAACATTCTCACAGTGTGTTCCATAAGGTATGGAAATAACATTCTCTCAGTGTGTTCGACAAGACAGCGATATAACATTCCACAAGAGAGGGAAATAACAATCTCACAGTGTGTTCCAGAAGTCATTGAAAGAACATTCTCACAGTGTGTTCAACAAGAATGGGATATTACATTCTCACAGTGTGTTCGACAAGACAGGGATATAACATTCTCACTGTGTGTTCCACAAGACAGGGAAATAACATTTTCACAGTGTGTTCCACAAGACAGGGAAATAACATTCTCACAGTGTGTTCCACAAGATAGTGAAATAACATTCTCACTGTGTGTTCCACAAGACAGGGAAATAACATTCTCACAGTGTGTTCCACAAGACAGGGAAATAACATTCTCACAGTGTGTTGCACAAGACCGGGATATTACTATCTCACAGTGTGTTCCACAAGGTAGAGAAATAACATTCTCACAGTGTGTTCCACAAGATAGGGAAATAACATTCTCACAGTGTGTTCCACAAGTCAGGGAAATAACATTCTCACAGTGTGTTCAACAAGACAGGGAAATCACATTCTCACAATGTGTTTCACAAGGTAGGGAAATAACATTCTCACAGTGTGTTCCACAAGACAGGGAAATAACATTCTCACAGTGTGTTCCACAAGACAGGGAAATAACATTCTCACAGTGTGTTCCACAAGACAGGGAAATAACATTTTCACCGTGTGATTCACAAGACGGGGTAATAATTTTCTCACAGTGTGTTTGAGAAGACAGGGATATAACATTCTCACAGTGTGTTCCACAAGACAGGGAAATAACATTCTCACAGTGTGTTCCACAAGATAGTGAAATAACATTCTCACTCTGTGTTCCACAAGACAGGGAAATAACATTCTCACAGTGTGTTCCACAAGACAGGGAAATAACATTCTCACAGTGTGTTGCACAAGACCGGGATATTACAATCTCACAGTGTGTTCCACAAGGTAGAGAAATAACATTCTCACAGTGTGCTCCACAAGATAGGGAAATAACATTCTCACAGTGTGTTCCACAAGTCAGGGAAATAACATTCTCACAGTGTGTTCAACAAGACAGGGAAATCACATTCTCACAATGTGTTTCACAAGGTAGGGAAATAACATTCTCACAGTGTGTTCCAGAAGACAGGGAAATAACATTCTCACAGTGTGTTCCATAAGGTATGGAAATAACATTCTCTCAGTGTGTTCGACAAGACAGCGATATAACATTCCACAAGAGAGGGAAATAACAATCTCACAGTGTGTTCCAGAAGTCATTGAAAGAACATTCTCACAGTGTGTTCAACAAGAATGGGATATTACATTCTCACAGTGTGTTCGACAAGACAGGGATATAACATTCTCACTGTGTGTTCCACAAGACAGGGAAATAACATTTTCACAGTGTGTTCCACAAGACAGGGAAATAACATTCTCACAGTGTGTTCCACAAGATAGTGAAATAACATTCTCACTGTGTGTTCCACAAGACAGGGAAATAACATTCTCACAGTGTGTTCCACAAGACAGGGAAATAACATTCTCACAGTGTGTTGCACAAGACCGGGATATTACTATCTCACAGTGTGTTCCACAAGGTAGAGAAATAACATTCTCACAGTGTGTTCCACAAGATAGGGAAATAACATTCTCACAGTGTGTTCCACAAGTCAGGGAAATAACATTCTCACAGTGTGTTCAACAAGACAGGGAAATCACATTCTCACAATGTGTTTCACAAGGTAGGGAAATAACATTCTCACAGTGTGTTCCACAAGACAGGGAAATAACATTCTCACAGTGTGTTGCACAAGATAGGGAAATAACATTCTCATAGTGTGTTCCACAAGACAAGGAAATAACATTCTCACAGAGTGTTCCACAAGATAAGGAAATAACATTCTCACAGTGTGTTCCAGAAGACAGGGAAATAACATTCTCACAGTGTGTTCCTCAAGACCGGGATATTACAATCTCACAGTGTGTTCCACAAGGTAGAGAAATAACATTCTCACAGTGTGTTCTACAAGACAGGGAAATAACATTCTCACAGTGTGTTCCACAAGACAGGGAAATTACACTCTCACAGTGTGTTCCACAAGACAGGGAAATAACATTCTCACAGTGTGTTCCAGAAGACAGGGACATTACATTCTCACAGTGTGTTCCACAAGATAGGGAAATAATATTCTGACAGTGTGTTCCACAAGACAGGGAAATAACATTCTCACAGTGTGTTCCACAAGATAGTGAAATAACATTCTCACTGTGTGTTCCACAAGACAGGGAAATAACATTCTCACAGTGTGTTCCACAAGACAGGGAAATAACATTCTCACAGTGTGTTGCACAAGACCGGGATATTACAATCTCACAGTGTGTTCCACAAGGTAGAGAAATAACATTCTCACAGTGTGTTCCACAAGATAGGGAAATAACATTCTCACAGTGTGTTCCACAAGTCAGGGAAATAACATTCTCACAGTGTGTTCAGCAAGACAGGGAAATCACATTCTCACAATGTGTTTCACAAGGTAGGGAAATAACATTCTCACAGTGTGTTCCAGAAGACAGGGAAATAACATTCTCACAGTGTGTTCCACAAGGTATGGAAATAACATTCTCTCAGTGTGTTCGACAAGACAGCGATATAACATTCCACAAGAGAGGGAAATAACAATCTCACAGTGTGTTCCAGAAGTCATTGAAAGAACATTCTCACAGTGTGTTCAACAAGAATGGGATATTACATTCTCACAGTGTGTTCGACAAGACAGGGATATAACATTCTCACTGTGTGTTCCACAAGACAGGGAAATAACATTTTCACAGTGTGTTCCACAAGACAGGGAAATAACATTCTCACAGTGTGTTCCACAAGACAGGGAAATAACATTTTCACCGTGTGATTCACAAGACGGGGTAATAATTTTCTCACAGTGTGTTTGAGAAGACAGGGATATAACATTCTCACAGTGTGTTCCACAAGACAGGGATATAACATTTTCACAGTGTGTTCCACAAGACAGGGAAATAACATTCTCTCAGCGTGTTCGACAAGACAGGGAAATAATTTTCTCACAGTGTGTTTGAGAAGACAGGGATATAACATTCTCACAGTGTGTTCCACAAGACAGGGAAATAACATTCTCACAGTGTGTTCCACAAGATAGTGAAATAACATTCTCACTGTGTGTTCCACAAGACAGGGAAATAACATTCTCACAGTGTGTTCCACAAGACAGGGAAATAACATTCTCACAGTGTGTTGCACAAGACCGGGATATTACAATCTCACAGTGTGTTCCACAAGATAGGGAAATAATATTCTGACAGTGTGTTCCACAAGACCGGGATATTACAATCTCACAGTGTGTTCCACAAGGTAGAGAAATAACATTCTCACAGTGTGTTCCACAAGATAGGGAAATAACATTCTCACAGTGTGTTCCACAAGTCAGGGAAATAACATTCTCACAGTGTGTTCAACAAGACAGGGAAATCACATTCTCACAATGTGTTTCACAAGGTAGGGAAATAACATTCTCACAGTGTGTTCCAGAAGACAGGGAAATAACATTCTCACAGAGTGTTCCACAAGGTATGGAAATAACATTCTCTCAGTGTGTTCGACAAGACAGCGATATAACATTCCACAAGAGAGGGAAATAACAATCTCACAGTGTGTTCCAGAAGTCATTGAAAGAACATTCTCACAGTGTGTTCAACAAGAATGGGATATTACATTCTCACAGTGTGTTCGACAAGACAGGGATATAACATTCTCACTGTGTGTTCCTCAAGACAGGGAAATAACATTTTCACAGTGTGTTCCACAAGACAGGGAAATAACATTCTCACAGTGTGTTCCACAAGACAGGGAAATAACATTTTCACCGTGTGATTCACAAGACGGGGTAATAATTTTCTCACAGTGTGTTTGAGAAGACAGGGATATAAAATTCTCACAGTGTGTTCCACAATACAGGGATATAACATTTTCACAGTGTGTTCCACAAGACAGGGAAATAACATTCTCTCAGCGTGTTCGACAAGACAGGGAAATAATTTTCTCACAGTGTGTTTGAGAAGACAGGGATATAACATTCTCACAGTGTGTTCCACAAGACAGGGAAATAACATTCTCACAGTGTGTTCCACAAGATAGTGAAATAACATTCTCACTGTGTGTTCCACAAGACAGGGAAATAACATTCTCACAGTGTGTTCCACAAGACAGGGAAATAACATTCTCATAGTGTGTTGCACAAGACCGGGATATTACAATCTCACAGTGTGTTCCACAAGGTAGAGAAATAACATTCTCACAGTGTGTTCCACAAGATAGGGAAATAACATTCTCACAGTGTGTTCCACAAGTCAGGGAAATAACATTCTCACAGTGTGTTCAACAAGACAGGGAAATCACATTCTGACAATGTGTTTCACAAGGTAGGGAAATAACATTCTCACAGTGTGTTCCAGAAGACAGGGAAATAACATTCTCACAGTGTGTTCCACAAGGTATGGAAATAACATTCTCTCAGTGTGTTCGACAAGACAGCGATATAACATTCCACAAGAGAGGGAAATAACAATCTCACAGTGTGTTCCAGAAGTCATTGAAAGAACATTCTCACAGTGTGTTTAACAAGAATGGGATATTACATTCTCACAGTGTGTTCGACAAGACAGGGATATAACATTCTCACTGTGTGTTCCACAAGACAGGGAAATAACATTTTCACAGTGTGTTCCAC
The DNA here is from genome assembly GCF_030144855.1 of Hypanus sabinus. Classification (NCBI taxonomy): domain Eukaryota; kingdom Metazoa; phylum Chordata; class Chondrichthyes; order Myliobatiformes; family Dasyatidae; genus Hypanus; species Hypanus sabinus. Next base: position 270,505 of record NW_026779035.1, read on the forward strand.
AAGACAGGGAAATAACATTCTCACAGTGTGTTCCACAAGATAGTGAAATAACATTCTCACTGTGTGTTCCACAAGACAGGGAAATAACATTCTCACAGTGTGTTCCACAAGACAGGGAAATAACATTCTCACAGTGTGTTGCACAAGACCGGGATATTACAATCTCACAGTGTGTTCCACAAGGTAGAGAAATAACATTCTCACAGTGTGTTCCACAAGATAGGGAAATAACATTCTCACAGTGTGTTCCACAAGTCAGGGAAATAACATTCTCACAGTGTGTTCAACAAGACAGGGAAATCACATTCTGACAATGTGTTTCACAAGGTAGGGAAATAACATTCTCACAGTGTGTTCCAGAAGACAGGGAAATAACATTCTCACAGTGTGTTCCACAAGGTATGGAAATAACATTCTCTCAGTGTGTTCGACAAGACAGCGATATAACATTCCACAAGAGAGGGAAATAACAATCTCACAGTGTGTTCCAGAAGTCATTGAAAGAACATTCTCACAGTGTGTTCAACAAGAATGGGATATTACATTCTCACAGTGTATTCGACAAGACAGGGATATAACATTCTCACTGTGTGTTCCACAAGACAGGGAAATAACATTCTCACAGTGTGTTCCACAAGACAGGGAAATAACATTCTCACAGTGTGTTCCACAAGACAGGGAAATAACATTTTCACCGTGTGATTCACAAGACGGGGTAATAATTTTCTCACAGTGTGTTTGAGAAGACAGGGATATAACATTCTCACAGTGTGTTCCACAAGACAGGGATATAACATTTTCACAGTGTGTTCCACAAGACAGGGAAATAACATTCTCTCAGCGTGTTCGACAAGACAGGGAAATAATTTTCTCACAGTGTGTTTGAGAAGACAGGGATATAACATTCTCACAGTGTGTTCCACAAGACAGGGATATAACATTTTCACAGTGTGTTCCACAAGACAGGGATATAACATTCTCACAGTGTGTTCCACAAGACCGGGATATAACATTCTCTCAGTGTGTTCGACAAGACAGGGAAATAACATTCTCACAGTGTGTTCCAGAAGACAGGGACATTACATTCTCACAGTGTGTTCCACAAGATAGGGAAATAATATTCTGACAGTGTGTTCCACAAGACAGGGAAATAACATTCCCACAGTGTGTTCCACAAGACAGGGAAATAACATTCTCACAGTGTGTTCCACAAGACAGGGAAATAACATTCTCACAGTGTGTTCCAGAAGATAGTGAAATAACATTCTCACTGTGTGTTCCACAAGACAGGGAAATAACATTCTCACAGTGTGTTCGACAAGAATGGGATATTACGTTCTCATAGTGTGTTCCACAAGACAGGGAAATAACATTCTCACAGTGTGTTCCACAAGACAGGGATATAACATTCTCACTGTGTGTTCCACAAGACAGGGAAATAACATTCTCACAGTGAGCTCGACAAGACAGGGAAATAACATTCTCACAGTGTGTTCCACAAGACAGGGAAATAACATTCTCACAGTGTGTTGCACAAGATAGGGAAATAACATTCTCATAGTGTGTTCCACAAGACAAGGAAATAACATTCTCACAGAGTGTTCCACAAGATAGGGAAATAACATTCTCACAGTGTGTTCCAGAAGACAGGGAAATAACATTCTCACAGTGTGTTCCACAAGACAGGGAAATAACATTCTCACAGTGTGTTCCACAAGACAGGGAAATAACATTCTCACAGTGTGTTCCTCAAGACCGGGATATTACAATCTCACTGTGTGTTCCACAAGGTAGAGAAATAACATTCTCACAGTGTGTTCTACAAGACAGGGAAATAACATTCTCACAGTGTGTTCCACAAGACAGGGAAATTACACTCTCACAGTGTGTTCCACAAGACAGGGAAATAACATTCTCACAGTGTGTTCCAGAAGACAGGGACATTACATTCTCACAGTGTGTTCCACAAGATAGGGAAATAATATTCTGACAGTGTGTTCCACAAGACAGGGAAATAACATTCTCACAGTGTGTTCCACCAGATAGTGAAATAACATTCTCACTGTGTGTTCCACAAGACAGGGAAATAACATTCTCACAGTGTGTTCCACAAGACAGGGAAATAACATTCTCACAGTGTGTTGCACAAGACCGGGATATTACAATCTCACAGTGTGTTCCACAAGGTAGAGAAATAACATTCTCACAGTGTGTTCCACAAGATAGGGAAATAACATTCTCACAGTGTGTTCCACAAGTCAGGGAAATAACAATCTCACAGTGTGTTCAACAAGACAGGGAAATCACATTCTCACAATGTGTTTCACAAGGTAGGGAAATAACATTCCCACAGTGTGTTCCAGAAGACAGGGAAATAACATTCTCACAGTGTGTTCCACAAGGTATGGAAATAACATTCTCTCAGTGTGTTCGACAAGACAGCGATATAACATTCCACAAGAGAGGGAAATAACAATCTCACAGTGTGTTCCAGAAGTCATTGAAAGAACATTCTCACAGTGTGTTCAACAAGAATGGGATATTACATTCTCACAGTGTGTTCGACAAGACAGGGATATAACATTCTCACTGTGTGTTCCACAAGACAGGGAAATAACATTTTCACAGTGTGTTCCACAAGACAGGGAAATAACATTCTCACAGTGTGTTCCACAAGACAGGGAAATAACATTTTCACCGTGTGATTCACAAGACGGGGTAATAATTTTCTCACAGTGTGTTTGAGAAGACAGGGATATAACATTCTCACAGTGTGTTCCACAAGACAGGGATATAACATTTTCACAGTGTGTTCCACAAGACAGGGAAATAACATTCTCTCAGCGTGTTCGACAAGACAGGGAAATAATTTTCTCACAGTGTGTTTGAGAAGACAGGGATATAACAATCTCACAGTGTGTTCCACAAGACAGGGATATAACATTTTCACAGTGTGTTCCACAAGACAGGGATATAACATTCTCACAGTGTGTTCCACAAGACCGGGATATAACATTCTCTCAGTGTGTTCGACAAGACAGGGAAATAACATTCTCACATTGTGTTCCAGAAGACAGGGACATTACATTCTCACAGTGTGTTCCACAAGATAGGGAAATAATATACTGACAGTGTGTTCCACAAGACAGGGAAATAACATTCCCACAGTGTGTTCCACAAGACAGGGAAATAACATTCTCACAGTGTGTTCCACAAGACAGGGAAATAACATTCTCACAGTGTGTTCCAGAAGATAGTGAAATAACATTCTCACTGTGTGTTCCACAAGACAGGGAAATAACATTCTCACAGTGTGTTCGACAAGAATGGGATATTACGTTCTCATAGTGTGTTCCACAAGACAGGGAAATAACATTCTCACAGTGTGTTCCACAAGACAGGGATATAACATTCTCACTGTGTGTTCCACAAGACAGGGAAATAACATTCTCACAGTGTGTTCCACAAGACAGGGAAATAACATTCTCACAGTGAGCTCGACAAGACAGGGAAATAAGATTCTCACAGTGTGTTCCACAAGACAGGGAAATAACATTCTCACAGTGTGTTGCACAAGATAGGGAAATAACATTCTCATAGTGTGTTCCACAAGACAAGGAAATAACATTCTCACAGAGTGTTCCACAAGATAGGGAAATAACATTCTCACAGTGTGTTCCAGAAGACAGGGAAATAACATTCTCACAGTGTGTTCCACAAGACAGGGAAATTACACTCTCACAGTGTGTTCCACAAGACAGGGAAATAACATTCTCACAGTGTGTTCCACAAGACAGGGAAATAACATTCTCACAGTGTGTTCCACAAGATAGGGAAATAACATTCTCACAGTGTGTTCCACAAGACAGGGAAATTACACTCTCACAGTGTGTTCCACAAGACAGGGAAATAACATTCTCACAGTGTGTTCCAGAAGATAGGGAAATAACAATCTCACAGTGTGTTCCAGAAGTCAGGGAAAGAACTTTCTCACAGTGTGTTCAACAAGAATGGGATATTACATTCTCACAGTGTGTTCCACAAGATAGGGAAATAACATTCTCACAGTGTATTCCACAAGACAGGGAAATAACATTCTCTCAGTGTGTTCCACAAGATAGGGAAATAACATTCTCACAGCGTGTTCCACAAGATAGTGAAATAACATTCTCACAGTGTTTTCCACAAGACAGGGAAATAACATTCTCACAGTGTGTTCCACAAGATAGGGAAATAACATTCTCACAGTGTGTTCCACAAGATAATGAAATAACATTCTCACAGTGTGTTCCACAAGACAGGGAAATAACATTCTCACAGTGTTTTCCACAAGATAGGGAAATAACATTCTCACAGTGTGTTCCACAAGACAGGGAAAGAACATTCTCAAAGTGTGTTCCACAAGATAGGGAAATAACATTCTCACAGTGTGTTCGATCAGACAGGGATATATATCATTCTCACAGTGTGCTCCACAAGACAGGGAAATAACATTCTCACAGTGTGTTCCACAAGATAGTGAAATAACATTCTCACTGTGTGTTCCACAAGACAGGGAAATAACATTCTCACAGTGTGTTCCACAAGACAGGGAAATAACATTCTCATAGTGTGTTGCACAAGACCGGGATATTACAATCTCACAGTGTGTTCCACAAGGTAGAGAAATAACATTCTCACAGTGTGTTCCACAAGATAGGGAAATAACATTCTCACAGTGTGTTCCACAAGTCAGGGAAATAACATTCTCACAGTGTGTTCAACAAGACAGGGAAATCACATTCTGACAATGTGTTTCACAAGGTAGGGAAATAACATTCTCACAGTGTGTTCCAGAAGACAGGGAAATAACATTCTCACAGTGTGTTCCACAAGGTATGGAAATAACATTCTCTCAGTGTGTTCGACAAGACAGCGATATAACATTCCACAAGAGAGGGAAATAACAATCTCACAGTGTGTTCCAGAAGTCATTGAAAGAACATTCTCACAGTGTGTTCAACAAGAATGGGATATTACATTCTCACAGTGTGTTCGACAAGACAGGGATATAACATTCTCACTGTGTGTTCCACAAGACAGGGAAATAACATTTTCACAGTGTGTTCCACAAGACAGGGAAATAACATTCTCACAGTGTGTTCCACAAGATAGTGAAATAACATTCTCACTGTGTGTTCCACAAGACAGGGAAATAACATTCTCACAGTGTGTTCCACAAGACAGGGAAATAACATTCTCACAGTGTGTTGCACAAGACCGGGATATTACAATCTCACAGTGTGTTCCACAAGGTAGAGAAATAACATTCTCACAGTGTGTTCCACAAGATAGGGAAATAACATTCTCACAGTGTGTTCCACAAGATAATGAAATAACATTCTCACAGTGTGTTCCACAAGACAGGGAAATAACATTCTCACAGTGTTTTCCACAAGATAGGGAAATAACATTCTCACAGTGTGTTCCACAAGACAGGGAAAGAACATTCTCAAAGTGTGTTCCACAAGATAGGGAAATAACATTCTCACAGTGTGTTCGATCAGACAGGGATATATATCATTCTCACAGTGTGCTCCACAAGACAGGGAAATAACATTCTCACAGTGTGTTCCACAAGATAGTGAAATAACATTCTCACTGTGTGTTCCACAAGACAGGGAAATAACATTCTCACAGTGTGTTCCACAAGACAGGGAAATAACATTCTCATAGTGTGTTGCACAAGACCGGGATATTACAATCTCACAGTGTGTTCCACAAGGTAGAGAAATAACATTCTCACAGTGTGTTCCACAAGATAGGGAAATAACATTCTCACAGTGTGTTCCACAAGTCAGGGAAATAACATTCTCACAGTGTGTTCAACAAGACAGGGAAATCACATTCTGACAATGTGTTTCACAAGGTAGGGAAATAACATTCTCACAGTGTGTTCCAGAAGACAGGGAAATAACATTCTCACAGTGTGTTCCACAAGGTATGGAAATAACATTCTCTCAGTGTGTTCGACAAGACAGCGATATAACATTCCACAAGAGAGGGAAATAACAATCTCACAGTGTGTTCCAGAAGTCATTGAAAGAACATTCTCACAGTGTGTTCAACAAGAATGGGATATTACATTCTCACAGTGTGTTCGACAAGACAGGGATATAACATTCTCACTGTGTGTTCCACAAGACAGGGAAATAACATTTTCACAGTGTGTTCCACAAGACAGGGAAATAACATTCTCACAGTGTGTTCCACAAGATAGTGAAATAACATTCTCACTGTGTGTTCCACAAGACAGGGAAATAACATTCTCACAGTGTGTTCCACAAGACAGGGAAATAACATTCTCACAGTGTGTTGCACAAGACCGGGATATTACAATCTCACAGTGTGTTCCACAAGGTAGAGAAATAACATTCTCACAGTGTGTTCCACAAGATAGGGAAATAACATTCTCACAGTGTGTTCCACAAGATAATGAAATAACATTCTCACAGTGTGTTCCACAAGACAGGGAAATAACATTCTCACAGTGTTTTCCACAAGATAGGGAAATAACATTCTCACAGTGTGTTCCACAAGACAGGGAAAGAACATTCTCAAAGTGTGTTCCACAAGATAGGGAAATAACATTCTCACAGTGTGTTCGATCAGACAGGGATATATATCATTCTCACAGTGTGCTCCACAAGACAGGGAAATAACATTCTCACAGTGTGTTCCACAAGATAGTGAAATAACATTCTCACTGTGTGTTCCACAAGACAGGGAAATAACATTCTCACAGTGTGTTCCACAAGACAGGGAAATAACATTCTCATAGTGTGTTGCACAAGACCGGGATATTACAATCTCACAGTGTGTTCCACAAGGTAGAGAAATAACATTCTCACAGTGTGTTCCACAAGATAGGGAAATAACATTCTCACAGTGTGTTCCACAAGTCAGGGAAATAACATTCTCACAGTGTGTTCAACAAGACAGGGAAATCACATTCTGACAATGTGTTTCACAAGGTAGGGAAATAACATTCTCACAGTGTGTTCCAGAAGACAGGGAAATAACATTCTCACAGTGTGTTCCACAAGGTATGGAAATAACATTCTCTCAGTGTGTTCGACAAGACAGCGATATAACATTCCACAAGAGAGGGAAATAACAATCTCACAGTGTGTTCCAGAAGTCATTGAAAGAACATTCTCACAGTGTGTTCAACAAGAATGGGATATTACATTCTCACAGTGTGTTCGACAAGACAGGGATATAACATTCTCACTGAGTGTTCCACAAGACAGGGAAATAACATTTTCACAGTGTGTTCCACAAGACAGGGAAATAACATTCTCACAGTGTGTTCCACAAGATAGTGAAATAACATTCTCACTGTGTGTTCCACAAGACAGGGAAATAACATTCTCACAGTGTGTTCCACAAGACAGGGAAATAACATTCTCACAGTGTGTTGCACAAGACCGGGATATTACAATCTCACAGTGTGTTCCACAAGGTAGAGAAATAACATTCTCACAGTGTGTTCCACAAGATAGGGAAATAACATTCTCACAGTGTGTTCCACAAGTCAGGGAAATAACATTCTCACAGTGTGTTCAACAAGACAGGGAAATCACATTCTGACAATGTGTTTCACAAGGTAGGGAAATAACATTCTCACAGTGTGTTCCAGAAGACAGGGAAATAACATTCTCACAGTGTGTTCCACAAGGTATGGAAATAACATTCTCTCAGTGTGTTCGACAAGACAGCGATATAACATTCCACAAGAGAGGGAAATAACAATCTCACAGTGTGTTCCAGAAGTCATTGAAGGAACATTCTCACAGTGTGTTCAACAAGAATGGGATATTACATTCTCACAGTGTGTTCGACAAGACAGGGATATAACATTCTCACTGTGTGTTCCACAAGACAGGGAAATAACATTCTCACAGTGTGTTCCACAAGACAGGGAAATAACATTCTCACAGTGTGTTCCACAAGACAGGGAAATAACATTTTCACCGTGTGATTCACAAGACGGGGTAATAATTTTCTCACAGTGTGTTTGAGAAGACAGGGATATAACATTCTCACAGTGTGTTCCACAAGACAGGGATATAACATTTTCACAGTGTGTTCCACAAGACAGGGAAATAACATTCTCTCAGCGTGTTCGACAAGACAGGGAAATAATTTTCTCACAGTGTGTTTGAGAAGACAGGGATATAACAATCTCACAGTGTGTTCCACAAGACAGGGATATAACATTTTCACAGTGTGTTCCACAAGACAGGGATATAACATTCTCACAGTGTGTTCCACAAGACCGGGATATAACATTCTCTCAGTGTGTTCGACAAGACAGGGAAATAACATTCTCACAGTGTGTTCCAGAAGACAGGGACATTACATTCTCACAGTGTGTTCCACAAGATAGGGAAATAATATACTGACAGTGTGTTCCACAAGACAGGGAAATAACATTCCCACAGTGTGTTCCACAAGACAGGGAAATAACATTCTCACAGTGTGTTCCACAAGACAGGGAAATAACATTCTCACAGTGTGTTCCAGAAGATAGTGAAATAACATTCTCACTGTGTGTTCCACAAGACAGGGAAATAACATTCTCACAGTGTGTTCGACAAGAATGGGATATTACGTTCTCATAGTGTGTTCCACAAGACAGGGAAATAACATTCTCACAGTGTGTTCCACAAGACAGGGATATAACATTCTCACTGTGTGTTCCACAAGACAGGGAAATAACATTCTCACAGTGTGTTCCACAAGACAGGGAAATAACATTCTCACAGTGAGCTCGACAAGACAGGGAAATAAGATTCTCACAGTGTGTTCCACAAGACAGGGAAATAACATTCTCACAGTGTGTTGCACAAGATAGGGAAATAACATTCTCATAGTGTGTTCCACAAGACAAGGAAATAACATTCTCACAGAGTGTTCCACAAGATAAGGGAAATAACATTCTCACAGTGTGTTCCAGAAGACAGGGAAATAACATTCTCACAGTGTGTTCCACAAGACAGGGAAATTACACTCTCACAGTGTGTTCCACAAGACAGGGAAATAACATTCTCACAGTGTGTTCCACAAGACAGGGAAATAACATTCTCACAGTGTGTTCCACAAGATAGGGAAATAACATTCTCACAGTGTGTTCCACAAGACAGGGAAATTACACTCTCACAGTGTGTTCCACAAGACAGGGAAATAACATTCTCACAGTGTGTTCCAGAAGATAGGGAAATAACAATCTCACAGTGTGTTCCAGAAGTCAGGGAAAGAACTTTCTCACAGTGTGTTCAACAAGAATGGGATATTACATTCTCACAGTGTGTTCCACAAGATAGGGAAATAACATTCTCACAGTGTATTCCACAAGACAGGGAAATAACATTCTCTCAGTGTGTTCCACAAGATAGGGAAATAACATTCTCACAGCGTGTTCCACAAGATAGTGAAATAACATTCTCACAGTGTTTTCCACAAGACAGGGAAATAACATTCTCACAGTGTGTTCCACAAGATAGGGAAATAACATTCTCACAGTGTGTTCCACAAGATAATGAAATAACATTCTCACAGTCTGTTCCACAAGACAGGGAAATAACATTCTCACAGTGTTTTCCACAAGATAGGGAAATAACATTCTCACAGTGTGTTCCACAAGACAGGGAAAGAACATTCTCAAAGTGTGTTCCACAAGATAGGGAAATAACATTCTCACAGTGTGTTCGATCAGACAGGGATATATATCATTCTCACAGTGTGCTCCACAAGACAGGGAAATAACATTCTCACTGTGTGTTCCACAAGACAGGGAAATAACATTTTCACAGTGTGTTCCACAAGACAGGGAAATAACATTCTCACAGTGTGTTCCACAAGATAGTGAAATAACATTCTCACTGTGTGTTCCACAAGACAGGGAAATAACATTCTCACAGTGTGTTCCACAAGACAGGGAAATAACATTCTCACAGTGTGTTGCACAAGACCGGGATATTACAATCTCACAGTGTGTTCCACAAGGTAGAGAAATAACATTCTCACAGTGTGTTCCACAAGATAGGGAAATAACATTCTCACAGTGTGTTCCACAAGTCAGGGAAATAACATTCTCACAGTGTGTTCAACAAGACAGGGAAATCACATTCTGACAATGTGTTTCACAAGGTAGGGAAATAACATTCTCACAGTGTGTTCCAGAAGACAGGGAAATAACATTCTCACAGTGTGTTCCACAAGGTATGGAAATAACATTCTCTCAGTGTGTTCGACAAGACAGCGATATAACATTCCACAAGAGAGGGAAATAACAATCTCACAGTGTGTTCCAGAAGTCATTGAAGGAACATTCTCACAGTGTGTTCAACAAGAATGGGATATTACATTCTCACAGTGTGTTCGACAAGACAGGGATATAACATTCTCACTGTGTGTTCCACAAGACAGGGAAATAACATTCTCACAGTGTGTTCCACAAGACAGGGAAATAACATTCTCACAGTGTGTTCCACAAGACAGGGAAATAACATTTTCACCGTGTGATTCACAAGACGGGGTAATAATTTTCTCACAGTGTGTTTGAGAAGACAGGGATATAACATTCTCACAGTGTGTTCCACAAGACAGGGATATAACATTTTCACAGTGTGTTCCACAAGACAGGGAAATAACATTCTCTCAGCGTGTTCGACAAGACAGGGAAATAATTTTCTCACAGTGTGTTTGAGAAGACAGGGATATAACATTCTCACAGTGTGTTCCACAAGACAGGGATATAACATTTTCACAGTGTGTTCCACAAGACAGGGATATAACATTCTCACAGTGTGTTCCACAAGACAGGGAAATAACATTCCCACAGTGTGTTCCACAAGACAGGGAAATAACATTCTCACAGTGTGTTCCACAAGACAGGGAAATAACATTCTCACAGTGTGTTCCAGAAGATAGTGAAATAACATTCTCACTGTGTGTTCCACAAGACAGGGAAATAACATTCTCACAGTGTGTTCGACAAGAATGGGATATTACGTTCTCATAGTGTGTTCCACAAGACAGGGAAATAACATTCTCACAGTGTGTTCCACAAGACAGGGATATAACATTCTCACTGTGTGTTCCACAAGACAGGGAAATAACATTCTCACAGTGAGCTCGACAAGACAGGGAAATAACATTCTCACAGTGTGTTCCACAAGACAGGGAAATAACATTCTCACAGTGTGTTGCACAAGATAGGGAAATAACATTCTCATAGTGTGTTCCACAAGACAAGGAAATAACATTCTCACAGAGTGTTCCACAAGATAGGGAAATAACATTCTCACAGTGTGTTCCAGAAGACAGGGAAATAACATTCTCACAGTGTGTTCCACAAGACAGGGAAATAACATTCTCACAGTGTGTTCCACAAGACAGGGAAATAACATTCTCACAGTGTGTTCCTCAAGACCGGGATATTACAATCTCACTGTGTGTTCCACAAGGTAGAGAAATAACATTCTCACAGTGTGTTCTACAAGACAGGGAAATAACATTCTCACAGTGTGTTCCACAAGACAGGGAAATTACACTCTCACAGTGTGTTCCACAAGACAGGGAAATAACATTCTCACAGTGTGTTCCAGAAGACAGGGACATTACATTCTCACAGTGTGTTCCACAAGATAGGGAAATAATATTCTGACAGTGTGTTCCACAAGACAGGGAAATAACATTCTCACAGTGTGTTCCACCAGATAGTGAAATAACATTCTCACTGTGTGTTCCACAAGACAGGGAAATAACATTCTCACAGTGTGTTCCACAAGACAGGGAAATAACATTCTCACAGTGTGTTGCACAAGACCGGGATATTACAATCTCACAGTGTGTTCCACAAGGTAGAGAAATAACATTCTCACAGTGTGTTCCACAAGATAGGGAAATAACATTCTCACAGTGTGTTCCACAAGTCAGGGAAATAACATTCTCACAGTGTGTTCAACAAGACAGGGAAATCACATTCTCACAATGTGTTTCACAAGGTAGGGAAATAACATTCCCACAGTGTGTTCCAGAAGACAGGGAAATAACATTCTCACAGTGTGTTCCACAAGGTATGGAAATAACATTCTCTCAGTGTGTTCGACAAGACAGCGATATAACATTCCACAAGAGAGGGAAATAACAATCTCACAGTGTGTTCCAGAAGTCATTGAAAGAACATTCTCACAGTGTGTTCAACAAGAATGGGATATTACATTCTCACAGTGTGTTCGACAAGACAGGGATATAACATTCTCACTGTGTGTTCCACAAGACAGGGAAATAACATTTTCACAGTGTGTTCCACAAGACAGGGAAATAACATTCTCACAGTGTGTTCCACAAGACAGGGAAATAACATTTTCACCGTGTGATTCACAAGACGGGGTAATAATTTTCTCACAGTGTGTTTGAGAAGACAGGGATATAACATTCTCACAGTGTGTTCCACAAGACAGGGATATAACATTTTCACAGTGTGTTCCACAAGACAGGGAAATAACATTCTCTCAGCGTGTTCGACAAGACAGGGAAATAATTTTCTCACAGTGTGTTTGAGAAGACAGGGATATAACAATCTCACAGTGTGTTCCACAAGACAGGGATATAACATTTTCACAGTGTGTTCCACAAGACAGGGATATAACATTCTCACAGTGTGTTCCACAAGACCGGGATATAACATTCTCTCAGTGTGTTCGACAAGACAGGGAAATAACATTCTCACAGTGTGTTCCAGAAGACAGGGACATTACATTCTCACAGTGTGTTCCACAAGATAGGGAAATAATATACTGACAGTGTGTTCCACAAGACAGGGAAATAACATTCCCACAGTGTGTTCCACAAGACAGGGAAATAACATTCTCACAGTGTGTTCCACAAGACAGGGAAATAACATTCTCACAGTGTGTTCCAGAAGATAGTGAAATAACATTCTCACTGTGTGTTCCACAAGACAGGGAAATAACATTCTCACAGTGTGTTCGACAAGAATGGGATATTACGTTCTCATAGTGTGTTCCACAAGACAGGGAAATAACATTCTCACAGTGTGTTCCACAAGACAGGGATATAACATTCTCACTGTGTGTTCCACAAGACAGGGAAATAACATTCTCACAGTGTGTTCCACAAGACAGGGAAATAACATTCTCACAGTGAGCTCGACAAGACAGGGAAATAAGATTCTCACAGTGTGTTCCACAAGACAGGGAAATAACATTCTCACAGTGTGTTGCACAAGATAGGGAAATAACATTCTCATAGTGTGTTCCACAAGACAAGGAAATAACATTCTCACAGAGTGTTCCACAAGATAGGGAAATAACATTCTCACAGTGTGTTCCAGAAGACAGGGAAATAACATTCTCACAGTGTGTTCCACAAGACAGGGAAATTACACTCTCACAGTGTGTTCCACAAGACAGGGAAATAACATTCTCACAGTGTGTTCCACAAGATAGTGAAATAACATTCTCACAGTGTGTTCCACAAGACAGGGAAATAACATTCTCACAGTGTGTTCCACAAGACAGGGAAATAACATTCTCACAGTGTGTTCCACAAGATAGGGAAATAACATTCTCACAGTGTGTTCCACAAGACAGGGAAATTACACTCTCACAGTGTGTTCCACAAGACAGGGAAATAACATTCTCACAGTGTGTTCCAGAAGATAGGGAAATAACAATCTCACAGTGTGTTCCAGAAGTCAGGGAAAGAACTTTCTCACAGTGTGTTCAACAAGAATGGGATATTACATTCTCACAGTGTGTTCCACAAGATAGGGAAATAACATTCTCACAGTGTATTCCACAAGACAGGGAAATAACATTCTCTCAGTGTGTTCCACAAGATAGGGAAATAACATTCTCACAGCGTGTTCCACAAGATAGTGAAATAACATTCTCACAGTGTTTTCCACAAGACAGGGAAATAACATTCTCACAGTGTGTTCCACAAGATAGGGAAATAACATTCTCACAGTGTGTTCCACAAGATAATGAAATAACATTCTCACAGTGTGTTCCACAAGACAGGGAAATAACATTCTCACAGTGTTTTCCACAAGATAGGGAAATAACATTCTCACAGTGTGTTCCACAAGACAGGGAAAGAACATTCTCAAAGTGTGTTCCACAAGATAGGGAAATAACATTCTCACAGTGTGTTCGATCAGACAGGGATATAACATTCTCACAGTGTGCTCCACAAGACAGGGAAATAACATTCTCACAGTGTGTTCCACAAGACAGGGAAATTACATTCTCACAGTGTGTTCCACAAGACAGGGAAATAACATTCTCACAGTGTGTTCCACAAGACAGGGAAATAACATTCTCACAGTGTGTTCCACAAGACAGGGATATAACATTCTCACAGTGTGTTCAACAAGACAGGGAAATAACATTCTCACAGTGTGTTCCACAAGACAGGGAAATAACATTCTCACAGTGTGTTCCACAAGACAGGGAAATAACATTCTCACAGTGTGTTCCACAAGATAGGGAAATAATATACTGACAGTGTGTTCCACAAGACAGGGAAATAACATTCCCACAGTGTGTTCCACAAGACAGGGAAATAACATTCTCACAGTGTGTTCCACAAGACAGGGAAATAACATTCTCACAGTGTGTTCCAGAAGATAGTGAAATAACATTCTCACTGTGTGTTCCACAAGACAGGGAAATAACATTCTCACAGTGTGTTCGACAAGAATGGGATATTACGTTCTCATAGTGTGTTCCACAAGACAGGGAAATAACATTCTCACAGTGTGTTCCACAAGACAGGGATATAACATTCTCACTGTGTGTTCCACAAGACAGGGAAATAACATTCTCACAGTGTGTTCCACAAGACAGGGAAATAACATTCTCACAGTGAGCTCGACAAGACAGGGAAATAAGATTCTCACAGTGTGTTCCACAAGACAGGGAAATAACATTCTCACAGTGTGTTGCACAAGATAGGGAAATAACATTCTCATAGTGTGTTCCACAAGACAAGGAAATAACATTCTCACAGAGTGTTCCACAAGATAGGGAAATAACATTCTCACAGTGTGTTCCAGAAGACAGGGAAATAACATTCTCACAGTGTGTTCCACAAGACAGGGAAATTACACTCTCACAGTGTGTTCCACAAGACAGGGAAATAACATTCTCACAGTGTGTTCCACAAGATAGTGAAATAACATTCTCACAGTGTGTTCCACAAGACAGGGAAATAACATTCTCACAGTGTGTTCCACAAGACAGGGAAATAACATTCTCACAGTGTGTTCCACAAGATAGGGAAATAACATTCTCACAGTGTGTTCCACAAGACAGGGAAATTACACTCTCACAGTGTGTTCCACAAGACAGGGAAATAACATTCTCACAGTGTGTTCCAGAAGATAGGGAAATAACAATCTCACAGTGTGTTCCAGAAGTCAGGGAAAGAACTTTCTCACAGTGTGTTCAACAAGAATGGGATATTACATTCTCACAGTGTGTTCCACAAGATAGGGAAATAACATTCTCACAGTGTATTCCACAAGACAGGGAAATAACATTCTCTCAGTGTGTTCCACAAGATAGGGAAATAACATTCTCACAGCGTGTTCCACAAGATAGTGAAATAACATTCTCACAGTGTTTTCCACAAGACAGGGAAATAACATTCTCACAGTGTGTTCCACAAGATAGGGAAATAACATTCTCACAGTGTGTTCCACAAGATAATGAAATAACATTCTCACAGTGTGTTCCACAAGACAGGGAAATAACATTCTCACAGTGTTTTCCACAAGATAGGGAAATAACATTCTCACAGTGTGTTCCACAAGACAGGGAAAGAACATTCTCAAAGTGTGTTCCACAAGATAGGGAAATAACATTCTCACAGTGTGTTCGATCAGACAGGGATATAACATTCTCACAGTGTGCTCCACAAGACAGGGAAATAACATTCTCACAGTGTGTTCCACAAGACAGGGAAATTACATTCTCACAGTGTGTTCCACAAGACAGGGAAATAACATTCTCACAGTGTGTTCCACAAGACAGGGAAATAACATTCTCACAGTGTGTTCCACAAGACAGGGATATAACATTCTCACAGTGTGTTCAACAAGACAGGGAAATAACATTCTCACAGTGTGTTCCACAAGACAGGGAAATAACATTCTCACAGTGAGCTCGACAAGACAGGGAAATAACATTCTCACAGTGTGTTCCACAAGACAGGGAAATTACACTCTCACAGTGTGTTCCACAAGACAGGGAAATAACATTCTCACAGTGTGTTCCACAAGACAGGGAAATAACATTCTCACAGTGTGTTCCACAAGACAGGGAAATAACATTCTCACAGTGTGTTCCACAAGACATGGAAATAACATTCTCACAGTGTGTTCGACATGACAGGGAAATAACATTCTCACAGTGTGTTCCACAAGACAGGGAAATAACATTCTCACAGTGTGTTGCACAAGACAGGGAAATAACATTCTCACAGTGTGTTCCACAAGACAGGGAAATAACATTCTCACAGTGTGTTCCACAAGATAGTGAAATAACATTCTCACAGTGTGTTCCACAAGACAGGGAAATAACATTCTCACAGTGTGTTGCACAAGATAGGGAAATAACATTCTCACAGTGTGTTCCACAAGACAGGGAAATAACATTCTCAAAGTGTGTTCCACAAGATAGGGAAATAACATTCTCACAGTGTGTTCCACAGGACAGGGAAATAACATTCTCACAGTGTGTTGCACAAGATAGGGAAATAACATTCTCATAGTGTGTTCCACAAGACAGGGAAATAACATTCTCACAGTCTGTTCCACAAGATAGTGAAATAACATTCTCACAATGTGTTCAACAAGCTAGGGAAAAAACATTCTCACACTGTGTTCCACAAGACAGGGGAATAAAATTCTCACAGTGTGTTCCACAAGATAGGGAAATAACATTCTCACAGTGTGTTCCACAAGACAGGGAAATAACATTCTCACAGTGTGTTCCACAAGATAGGGAAATAACATTCTCACAGTGTGTTCCACAAGACAGGGAAATAACATTCTCACAGTGTGTTCCACAAGACAGGGAAAGAACATTCTCACAGTGTGTTCCACAAGACCGGGAAATTACACCCTCACAGTGTGTTCCACAAGACAGGGAAATAACATTCTCACAGTGTGTTCCAGAAGACAGGGAAATAACATTCTCACAGTGTGTTCCACAAGATAGGGAAATAACATCCTCACAGTGTGTTCCACAAGACAGGGAAATAACATTCTCACAGTGTGTTCCACCAGACAGGGAAATAACATTCTCACAGTGTGTTCCACCAGACAGGGAAATAACATTCTCACAGTGTGTTCCAGAAGACAGGGAAATAACATTCTCACAGTGTGTTCCAGAAGACAGGGAAATAACATTCTCACAGTGTGTTCGACAAGACAGGGATATAACATTCTCACAGTGTGTTCCACAAGACAGGGAAATAACATTCTCACAGTGTGTTCCACCAGACAGGGAAATAACATTCTCACAGTGTGTTCCACAAGACAGGGAAATAACATTCTCACAGTGTGTTCCAGAAGACAGGGAAATAACATTCTCACAGTGTGTTCGACAAGACAGGGAAATAACATTCTCACAGTGTGTTCCACAAGACAGGGATATAACATTCTCACTGTGTGTTCCACAAGACAGGGAAATAACATTCTCACAGTGTGTTCCACAAGACAGGGATATAACATTCTCACTGTGTGTTCCACAAGACAGGGATATAACATTCTCACTGTGTGTTCCACAAGACAGGGAAATAACATTCTCACAGTGTGTTCCACAAGACAGGGAAATAACATTCTCACAGTGTGTTCCACCAGACAGGGAAATAACATTCTCACAGTGTGTTCCACAAGACAGGGAAATAACATTCTCACAGTGAGTTCCACAAGATAGGGAAATAACATTCTCACAGTGTGTTCCACAAGACAGGGAAATAACATTCTCACAGTGTGTTCCACAAGATAGGGAAATAACATTCTCACAGTGTGTTCCACAAGACAGGGAAATAACGTTCTCAGAGTGTGTTCCACAAGATACGGAAATAACATTCTCACTGTGTGTTCCAGAAGAGAGGGAAATAACATTCTCACAGTGTGTTCCACAAGATAGGGAAATAACATTCTCACAGTGTGTTCCACAAGACAGGGAAATAACATTCTCTCAGTGTGTTCCACAAGATAGGGAAATAACATTCTCACAGTGTGTTCCACAAGATAATGAAATAACATTCTCACAGTGTTTTGCACAAGACAGGGAAATAACATTCTCACAGTGTGTTCCACAAGATAGGGAAATAACATTCTCACAGTGTGTTCCACAAGATAATGAAATAACATTCTCACAGTGTGTTCCACAAGACAGGGAAATAACATTCTCACAGTGTTTTCCACAAGTCAGGGATATAACATTCTCTCAGTGTGTTCGAGAAGACAGGGAAGTAACTTTCTCACAGTGTGTTTCAGAAGACAGGGAAATTACATTCTCACAGTGTGTTCCACAAGATAGGGAAATAACATTCTCACAGTGTGTTCCACAAGATAGGGAAAGAACATTCTCAAAGTGTGTTCCACAAGATAGGGAAATAACATTCTCACAGTGTGTTCGATCAGACAGGGATATAACATTCTCACAGTGTGCTCCACAAGACAGGGAAATAACATTCTCACAGTGTGTTCCACAAGACAGGGAAATTACATTCTCACAGTGTGTTCCACAAGACAGGGAAATAACATTCTCACAGTGTGTTCCACAAGACAGGGAAATAACATTCTCACAGTGTGTTCCACAAGACAGGGATATAACATTCTCACAGTGTGTTCAACAAGACAATGAAATAACATTCTCACAGTGTGTTCCACAAGACAGGGAAATAACATTCTCACAGTGTGTTCCACAAGACATGGAAATAACATTCTCACAGTGTGTTCGACATGATAGGGAAATAACATTCTCACAGTGTGTTCCACAAGACAGGGAAATAACATTCTCACAGTGTGTTCCACAAGACAGGGAAATAACATTCTCACAGTGTGTTCGACATGACAGGGAAATAACATTCTCACAGTGTGTTCCACAAGACAGGGAAATAACATTCTCTCAGTGTGTTGCACAAGACAGGGAAATAACATTCTCACAGTGTGTTCCACAAGACAGGGAAATAACATTCTCACAGTGTGTTCCACAAGATAGTGAAATAACATTCTCACAGTGTGTTCCACAAGACAGGGAAATAACATTCTCACAGTGTGTTGCACAAGATAGGGAAATAACATTCTCACAGTGTGTTCCACAAGACAGGGAAATAACATTCTCAAAGTGTGTTCCACAAGATAGGGAAATAACATTCTCTCAGTGTGTTCCACAGGACAGGGAAATAACATTCTCACAGTGTGTTCCACAAGACAGGGAAATAACATTCTCACAGTGTGTTCCACAAGACAGGGAAATTACATTCTCACAGTGTGTTCCACAAGACAGGGAAATAACATTCTCACAGTGTGTTGCACAAGATAGGGAAATAACATTCTCATAGTGTGTTCCACAAGACAGGGAAATAACATTCTCACAGTCTGTTCCACAAGATAGTGAAATAACATTCTCACAATGTGTTCAACAAGCTAGGGAAATAACATTCTCACACTGTGTTCCACAAGACAGGGGAATAAAATTCTCACAGTGTGTTCCACAAGATAGGGAAATAACATTCTCACATTGTGTTCAACAAGATAGGGATATTACATTCTCACAGTGTGTTCCACAAGATAGGGATATTACATTCTCACAGTGTGTTCCACAAGATAGGGAAATAACATCCTCACAGTGTGTTCCACAAGACAGGGAAATAACATTCTCACAGTGTGTTCCACCAGACAGGGAAATAACATTCTCACAGTGTGTTCCACAAGACAGGGAAATAACATTCTCACAGTGTGTTCGACAAGACAGGGATATAACATTCTCACAGTGTGTTCCACAAGACAGGGAAATAACATTCTCACAGTGTGTTCCACCAGACAGGGAAATAACATTCTCACAGTGTGTTCCACAAGACAGGGATATAACATTCTCACAGTGTGTTCCACAAGACAGGGAAATAACATTCTCACTGTGTGTTCCACAAGACAGGGATATAACATTCTCACTGTGTGTTCCACAAGACAGGGAAATAACATTCTCACAGTGTGTTCCACCAGACAGGGAAATAACATTCTCACAGTGTGTTCCACAAGACAGGGAAATAACATTCTCACAGTGAGTTCCACAAGATAGGGAAATAACATTCTCACAGTGTGTTCCACAAGACAGGGAAATAACATTCTCACAGTGTGTTCCACAAGATAGGGAAATAACATTCTCACAGTGTGTTCCACAAGACAGGGAAATAACGTTCTCAGAGTGTGTTCCACAAGATAGGGAAATAACATTCTCACAGTGTGTTCCAGAAGAGAGGGAAATAACATTCTCACAGTGTGTTCCACAAGATAGGGAAATAACATTCTCACAGTGTGTTCCAGAAGAGAGGGAAATAACATTCTCACAGTGTGTTCCACAAGACAGGGAAATTACATTCTCACCGTGTGTTCGACAAGACAGGGAAATAACATTCTCACAGTGTGTTCCACAAGATAGGGAAATAACATTCTCACAGTGTGTTCCACAAGACAGGGATATAACATTCTCACAGTGTGTTCCACAAGACAGGGAAATAACATTCTCACAGTGTGTTCCACAAGACAGGGAAATAACATTCTCACAGTGTGTTCCACAAGATAGTGAAATAACATTCTCACAGTGTGTTCCACAAGACAGGGAAATAACATTCTCACGGTGTGTTGCACAAGATAGGGAAATAACATTCTCATAGTGTGTTCCACAAGACAGGGAAATAACATTCTCACAGTCTGTTCCACAAGATAGTGAAATAACATTCTCACAGTGTGTTTCACAAGCTAGGGAAATAACATTCTCATACTGTGTTCCACAAGACAGGGGAATAACATTCTCACAGTGTGTTCCATAAGATAGGGAAATAACATTCTCAAAGTGTGTTCCAGAAGATAGGGAAATAACATTCTCACATTGTGTTCAACAAGATAGGGATATTACATTCTCACAGTGTGTTCCACAAGATAGGGATATTACATTCTCACAGTGTGTTCCACAAGATAGGGAAATAACATCCTCACAGTGTGTTCCACAAGACAGGGAAATAACATTCTCACAGTGTGTTCCACAAGACAGGGAAATAAAATTCTCGCAGTGTGTTCCACAAGATAGGGAAATAACATTCTCACAGTTTGTTCCACAAGACAGGGAAATTACATTCTCACAGTATGTTCCAGAAGACAGGGAAATAACATTCTCACAGTGTGTTCCACAAGATAGGGAAATAACATTCTCACAGTGTGTTCCACAAGTCAGGGAAATAACATTCTCACAGTGTGTTCAACAAGACAGGGAAATAACATTCTCACAATGTGTTTCACAAGGTAGGGAAATAACATTCTCACAGTGTGTTCCAGAAGACAGGGAAATAACATTCTCACAGTGTGTTCCACAAGGTATGGAAATAACATTCTCTCAGTGTGTTCGACAAGACAGCGATATAACATTCCACAAGAGAGGGAAATAACAATCTCACAGTGTGTTCCAGAAATCATTGAAAGAACATTCACACAGTGTGTTCAACAAGAATGGGATAATACATTCTCACAGTGTGTTCGACAAGACAGGGATATAACATTCTCACTGTGTGTTCCACAAGACAGGGAAATAACATTCTCACAGTGTGTTCCACAAGACAGGGAAATAACATTCTCACAGTGTGTTCCACAAGACAGGGAAATAACATTTTCACCGTGTGATTCACAAGACGGGGAAATAATTTTCTCACAGTGTGTTTGAGAAGACAGGGATATAACATTCTCACAGTGTGTTCCACAAGACAGGGATATAACATTTTCACAGTGTGTTCCACAAGACAGGGAAATAACATTCTCTCAGCGTGTTCGACAAGACAGGGAAATAATTTTCTCACAGTGTGTTTGAGAAGACAGGGATATAACATTCTCACAGTGTGTTCCACAAGACAGGGATATAACATTCTCACAGTGTGTTCCACAAGATAGTGAAATAACATTCTCACAGTGTGTTCCACAAGACAGGGAAATAACATTCTCACAGTGTGTTCCACAAGACAGGGAAATAACATTCTCACAGTGTGTTCCACAAGACAGGGATATAACATTCTCACAGTGTGTTCCACAAGATAGTGAAATAACATTCTCACAGTGTGTTCCACAAGACAGGGAAATAACATTCTCACAGTGTGTTCCACAAGACAGGGAAATAACATTCTCACTGTATATTCCACAAGACAGGGAAATAACATTCTCACAGTGTGTTCCACAAGACAGGGAAATAACATTCTCACAGTGTGTTCCACAAGACAGGGAAATAACATTCTCACAGTGTGTTCCAGAAGACAGGGACATTACATTCTCACAGTGTGTTCCACAAGATAGGGAAATAATATTCTGACAGTGTGTTCCACAAGACAGGGAAATAACATTCCCACAGTGTGTTCCACAAGACAGGGAAATAACATTCTCACAGTGTGTTCCACAAGAGAGGGAAATAACATTCTCACAGTGTGTTCCTCAAGACCGGGATATTACAATCTCACAGTGTGTTCCACAAGGTAGAGAAATAACATTCTCACAGTGTGTTCTACAAGACAGGGAAATAACATTCTCACAGTGTGTTCCACAAGACAGGGAAATTACACTCTCACAGTGTGTTCCACAAGACAGGGAAATAACATTCTCACAGTGTGTTCCAGAAGATAGAGAAATAACATTCTCACAGTGTGTTCCAGAAGACAGGGAAATAACATTCTCAAAGAGTGTTCCACAAGGTAGGGAAATAACATTCTCACAGTGTGTTCTACAAGACAGGGAAATAACATTCTCACAGTGTGTTCCACAAGACAGGGAAATAACATTCTCACAGTGTGTTCCACAAGACAGGGAAATAACATTCTCACAGTGTGTTCCAGAAGACAGGGACATTACATTCTCACAGTGTGTTCCACAAGATAGGGAAATAATATTCCGACAGTGTGTTCCACAAGACAGGGAAATAACATTCTCACAGTGTGTTCCACAAGACAGGGAAATAACATTCTCACAGTGTGTTCCTCAAGACCGGGATATTACAATCTCACAGTGTGTTCCACAAGGTAGAGAAATAACATTCTCACAGTGTGTTCCAGAAGACAGGGAAATAACATTCTCAAAGAGTGTTCCACAAGGTAGGGAAATAACATTCTCACAGTGTGTTCGACAAGACAGCGATATAACATTCCACAAGAGAGGGAAATAACATTCTCACAGTGAGTTCCACAAGATAGGGAAATAACATTCTCACAGTGTGTTCCACAAGACAGGGAAATAACATTCTCACAGTGTGTTCCAGAAGATAGGGAAATAACATTCTCACAGTGTGTTCCAGAAGACAGGGAAATAACATTCTCAAAGAGTGTTCCACAAGGTAGGGAAATAACATTCTCACAGTGTGTTCGACAAGACAGCGATATAACATTCCACAAGAGAGGGAAATAACAATCTCACAGTGTGTTCCAGAAGTCAGGGAAAGAACTTTCTCACAGTGTGTTCAACAAGAATGGGATATTACATTCTCACAGTGTGTTCCACAAGATAGGGAAATAACATTCTCACAGTGTATTCCACAAGACAGGGAAATAACATTCTCTCAGTGTGTTCCACAAGATAGGGAAATAACATTCTCACAGTGTGTTCCACAAGATAGTGAAATAACATTCTCACAGTGTTTTCCACAAGACAGGGAAATAACATTCTCACAGTGTGTTCCACAAGATAGGGAAATAACATTCTCACAGTGTGTTCCAGAAGACAGGGAAATAACATTCTCACAGTGTGTTCCACAAGACAGAGAAATAACATTCTCACAGTGTGTTCCACAAGATAGGGAAATAACATTCTCACAGTGTGTTCCAGAAGACAGGGACATTACATTCTCACAGTGTGTTCCACAAGATAGGGAAATAACCTTCTCACAGTGTTTTCCACAAGATAGGGAAATAACATTCTGACAGTGTGTTCCAGAAGACAGGGAAATAACAGTCTCACAGTGTGTTCCACACAATAGGGAAATAACATTCTCACAGTGTGTTCCACAAGACAGGGAAATAACATTCTCACAGTGTGTTCCACAAGATATTGAAATAACATTCTCACAGTGTGTTCCACAAGACAGGGAAATAACATTCTCACAGTGTGTTCCATCAGACAGGGAAAGAACATTCTCACAGTGTGTTCCACAAGACAGGGATATTACATTCTCACAGTGTGTTCCACAAGGTAGGGAAATAACATTCTCACAGTGTGTTCCACAAGACAGGGAAATAACATTCTCACAGTGAGTTCCACAAGATAGGGAAATAACATTCTCACAGTGTGTTCCACAAGACAGGGAAATAACATTCTCACAGTGTGTTCCACAAGATAGGGAAATAACATTCTCACAGTGTGTTCAACAAGATAGGGATATTACATTCTCACAGTGTGTTCCACAAGATAGGGAAATAACATTCTCACACTGTGTTCCACAAGACAGGGAAATAACATTCTCACAGTGTGTTCCACAACACAGGGAAATAACATTCTCACAGTGTGTTTCAGAAGACAGGGAAATAACATTCTCACAGTGTGTTCCACAAGATAGTGAAATAACATTCTCACAGTGTATTCCACAAGACCGGGATATAACATTCTCACTGTGTGTTCCACAAGACAGGGAAATAACATTCTCACAGTGTGTTCGACAAGACGGAAATAACATTCTCACAGTGTGTTCCACAAGACAGGGAAATAACATTCTCACAGTGTGTTCCACAAGACAGGGAAATAACATTCTCACAGTGTGTTCGACAAGACGGAAATAACATTCTCACAGTGTGTTCCACAAGACAGGGAAATAACATTCTCACAGTGTGTTCGACAAGACAGGGATATAACATTCTCACAGTGTGTTCCACAAGACAGGGAAATAACATTCTCACAGTGTGTTCCACAAGACAGGGAAATAACATTCTCACAGTGTGTTCCACAAGACAGGGAAATAACATTCTCACTGTGTGTTCCACAAGACAGGGAAATAACATTCTCACAGTGTGTTCCAGAAGACAGGGAAATAACAGTCTCACAGTGTGTTCCACACAATAGGGAAATAACATTCTCACAGTGTGTTCCACAAGACAGGGAAATAACATTCTCACA
Source organism: Hypanus sabinus (assembly GCF_030144855.1). Lineage (NCBI taxonomy): Eukaryota > Metazoa > Chordata > Chondrichthyes > Myliobatiformes > Dasyatidae > Hypanus > Hypanus sabinus. Next base: position 295,952 of record NW_026779035.1, read on the forward strand.
GTGTGTTCCACAAGATATTGAAATAACATTCTCACAGTGTGTTCCACAAGACAGGGAAATAACATTCTCACAGTGTGTTCCATCAGACAGGGAAAGAACATTCTCACAGTGTGTTCCACAAGACAGGGATATTACATTCTCACAGTGTGTTCCACAAGGTAGGGAAATAACATTCTCACAGTGTGTTCCACAAGACAGGGAAATAACATTCTCACAGTGAGTTCCACAAGATAGGGAAATAACATTCTCACAGTGTGTTCCACAAGACAGGGAAATAACATTCTCACAGTGTGTTCCACAAGATAGGGAAATAACATTCTCACAGTGTGTTCAACAAGATAGGGATATTACATTCTCACAGTGTGTTCCACAAGATAGGGAAATAACATTCTCACACTGTGTTCCACAAGACAGGGAAATAACATTCTCACAGTGTGTTCCACAACACAGGGAAATAACATTCTCACAGTGTGTTTCAGAAGACAGGGAAATAACATTCTCACAGTGTGTTCCACAAGATAGTGAAATAACATTCTCACAGTGTATTCCACAAGACCGGGATATAACATTCTCACTGTGTGTTCCACAAGACAGGGAAATAACATTCTCACAGTGTGTTCGACAAGACGGAAATAACATTCTCACAGTGTGTTCCACAAGACAGGGAAATAACATTCTCACAGTGTGTTCCACAAGACAGGGAAATAACATTCTCACAGTGTGTTCGACAAGACGGAAATAACATTCTCACAGTGTGTTCCACAAGACAGGGAAATAACATTCTCACAGTGTGTTCGACAAGACAGGGATATAACATTCTCACAGTGTGTTCCACAAGACAGGGAAATAACATTCTCACAGTGTGTTCCACAAGACAGGGAAATAACATTCTCACAGTGTGTTCCACAAGACAGGGAAATAACATTCTCACTGTGTGTTCCACAAGACAGGGAAATAACATTCTCACAGTGTGTTCCACAAGACAGGGAAATAACATTCTCACAGTGTGTTCCACAAGACAGGGAAATAACATTCTCACAGTGTGTTCGACATGACAGGGAAATAACATTCTCACAGTGTGTTCCACAAGACAGGGAAATAACATTCTCACAGTGTGTTGCACAAGACAGGGAAATAACATTCTCACAGTGTGCTCCACAAGACAGGGAAATAACATTCTCACAGTGTGTTCCACAAGATAGTGAAATAACATTCTCACAGTGTGTTCCACAAGACAGGGAAATAACATTCTCACAGTGTGTTGCACAAGATAGGGAAATAACATTCTCATAGAGTGTTCCACAAGACAGGGAAATAACATTCTCACAGTGTGTTCCACAAGATAGTGAAATAACATTCTCACAGTGTTTTCCACAAGACAGGGAAATAACATTCTCACAGTGTGTTCCACAAGATAGGGAAATAACATTCTCACAGTGTGTTCCAGAAGACAGGGAAATAACATTCTCACAGTGTGTTCCACAAGACAGGGAAATAACATTCTCACAGTGTGTTCCACAAGACAGGGAAATAACAATTTCACCGTGTGATTCACAAGACGGGGAAATAATTTTCTCACAGTGTGTTTGAGAAGACAGGGATATAACATTCTCACAGTGTGTTCCACAAGACAGGGATATAGCATTTTCACAGTGTGTTCCACAAGACAGGGAAATAACATTCTCTCAGCGTGTTCGACAAGACAGGGAAATAATTTTCTCACAGTGTGTTTGAGAAGACAGGGATATAACATTCTCACAGTGTGTTCCACAAGACAGGGATATAACATTTTCACAGTGTGTTCCACAAGACCGGGATATAACATTCTCACAGTGTGTTCCACAAGACAGGGAAATAACATTCTCACAGTGTGTTCCAGAAGATAGTGAAATAACATTCTCACAGTGTATTCCACAAGACCGGGATATAACATTCTCACTGTGTGTTCCACAAGACAGGGAAATAACATTCTCACAGTGTGTTCGACAAGACGGAAATAACATTCTCACAGTGTGTTCCACAAGACAGGGAAATAACATTCTCACAGTGTGTTCCACAAGACAGGGAAATAACATTCTCACAGTGTGTTCGACAAGACGGAAATAACATTCTCACAGTGTGTTCCACAAGACAGGGAAATAACATTCTCACAGTGTGTTCGACAAGACAGGGATATAACATTCTCACAGTGTGTTCCACAAGACAGGGAAATAACATTCTCACAGTGTGTTCCACAAGACAGGGAAATAACATTCTCACAGTGTGTTCCACAAGACAGGGAAATAACATTCTCACTGTGTGTTCCACAAGACAGGGAAATAACATTCTCACAGTGTGTTCCAGAAGACAGGGAAATAACAGTCTCACAGTGTGTTCCACACAATAGGGAAATAACATTCTCACAGTGTGTTCCACAAGACAGGGAAATAACATTCTCACAGTGTGTTCCACAAGATATTGAAATAACATTCTCACAGTGTGTTCCACAAGACAGGGAAATAACATTCTCACAGTGTGTTCCATCAGACAGGGAAAGAACATTCTCACAGTGTGTTCCACAAGACAGGGATATTACATTCTCACAGTGTGTTCCACAAGGTAGGGAAATAACATTCTCACAGTGTGTTCCACAAGACAGGGAAATAACATTCTCACAGTGAGTTCCACAAGATAGGGAAATAACATTCTCACAGTGTGTTCCACAAGACAGGGAAATAACATTCTCACAGTGTGTTCCACAAGATAGGGAAATAACATTCTCACAGTGTGTTCAACAAGATAGGGATATTACATTCTCACAGTGTGTTCCACAAGATAGGGAAATAACATTCTCACACTGTGTTCCACAAGACAGGGAAATAACATTCTCACAGTGTGTTCCACAACACAGGGAAATAACATTCTCACAGTGTGTTTCAGAAGACAGGGAAATAACATTCTCACAGTGTGTTCCACAAGATAGTGAAATAACATTCTCACAGTGTATTCCACAAGACCGGGATATAACATTCTCACTGTGTGTTCCACAAGACAGGGAAATAACATTCTCACAGTGTGTTCGACAAGACGGAAATAACATTCTCACAGTGTGTTCCACAAGACAGGGAAATAACATTCTCACAGTGTGTTCCACAAGACAGGGAAATAACATTCTCACAGTGTGTTCGACAAGACGGAAATAACATTCTCACAGTGTGTTCCACAAGACAGGGAAATAACATTCTCACAGTGTGTTCGACAAGACAGGGATATAACATTCTCACAGTGTGTTCCACAAGACAGGGAAATAACATTCTCACAGTGTGTTCCACAAGACAGGGAAATAACATTCTCACAGTGTGTTCCACAAGACAGGGAAATAACATTCTCACTGTGTGTTCCACAAGACAGGGAAATAACATTCTCACAGTGTGTTCCACAAGACAGGGAAATAACATTCTCACAGTGTGTTCCACAAGACAGGGAAATAACATTCTCACAGTGTGTTCGACATGACAGGGAAATAACATTCTCACAGTGTGTTCCACAAGACAGGGAAATAACATTCTCACAGTGTGTTGCACAAGACAGGGAAATAACATTCTCACAGTGTGCTCCACAAGACAGGGTAATAACATTCTCACAGTGTGTTCCACAAGATAGTGAAATAACATTCTCACAGTGTGTTCCACAAGACAGGGAAATAACATTCTCACAGTGTGTTGCACAAGATAGGGAAATAACATTCTCATAGAGTGTTCCACAAGACAGGGAAATAACATTCTCACAGTGTGTTCCACAAGATAGTGAAATAACATTCTCACAGTGTTTTCCACAAGACAGGGAAATAACATTCTCACAGTGTGTTCCACAAGATAGGGAAATAACATTCTCACAGTGTGTTCCAGAAGACAGGGAAATAACATTCTCACAGTGTGTTCCACAAGACAGGGAAATAACATTCTCACAGTGTGTTCCACAAGACAGGGAAATAACAATTTCACCGTGTGATTCACAAGACGGGGAAATAATTTTCTCACAGTGTGTTTGAGAAGACAGGGATATAACATTCTCACAGTGTGTTCCACAAGACAGGGATATAGCATTTTCACAGTGTGTTCCACAAGACAGGGAAATAACATTCTCTCAGCGTGTTCGACAAGACAGGGAAATAATTTTCTCACAGTGTGTTTGAGAAGACAGGGATATAACATTCTCACAGTGTGTTCCACAAGACAGGGATATAACATTTTCACAGTGTGTTCCACAAGACCGGGATATAACATTCTCACAGTGTGTTCCACAAGACAGGGAAATAACATTCTCACAGTGTGTTCCAGAAGATAGGGAAATAACATTCTCACTGTGTGTTCCACAAGACAGGGAAATAACATTCTCACAGTGAGCTCGACAAGACAGGGAAATAACATTCTCACAGTGTGTTCCACAAGACAGGGAAATAACATTCTCACAGTGTGTTCCACAAGATAGGGAAATAACATTCTCACAGTGTGTTCAACAAGATAGGGATATTACATTCTCACAGTGTGTTCCACAAGATAGGGAAATAACATTCTCACACTGTGTTCCACAAGACAGGGAAATAACATTCTCACAGTGTGTTCCACAACACAGGGAAATAACATTCTCACAGTGTGTTTCAGAAGACAGGGAAATAACATTCTCACAGTGTGTTCCACAAGATAGTGAAATAACATTCTTACAGTGTATTCCACAAGACCGGGATATAACATTCTCACTGTGTGTTCCACAAGACAGGGAAATAACATTCTCACAGTGTGTTCGACAAGACGGAAATAACATTCTCACAGTGTGTTCCACAAGACAGGGAAATAACATTCTCACAGTGTGTTCGACAAGACAGGGATATAACATTCTCACAGTGTGTTCCACAAGACAGGGAAATAACATTCTCACAGTGTGTTCCACAAGACAGGGAAATAACATTCTCACAGTGTGTTCCACAAGACAGGGAAATAACATTCTCACTGTGTGTTCCACAAGACAGGGAAATAACATTCTCACAGTGTGTTCCACAAGACAGGGAAATAACATTCTCACTGTGTGTTCCACAAGACAGGGAAATAACATTCTCACAGTGTGTTCCACAAGACAGGGAAATAACATTCTCACAGTGTGTTCCACAAGACAGGGAAATAACATTCTCACAGTGTGTTCGACATGACAGGGAAATAACATTCTCACAGTGTGTTCCACAAGACAGGGAAATAACATTCTCACAGTGTGTTGCACAAGACAGGGAAATAACATTCTCACAGTGTGTTCCACAAGACAGGGAAATAACATTCTCACAGTGTGTTCCACAAGATAGTGAAATAACATTCTCACAGTGTGTTCCACAAGACAGGGAAATAACATTCTCACAGTGTGTTGCACAAGATAGGGAAATAACATTCTCATAGAGTGTTCCACAAGACAGGGAAATAACATTCTCACAGTGTGTTCCACAAGATAGTGAAATAACATTCTCACAGTGTTTTCCACAAGACAGGGAAATAACATTCTCACAGTGTGTTCCACAAGATAGGGAAATAACATTCTCACAGTGTGTTCCAGAAGACAGGGAAATAACATTCTCACAGTGTGTTCCACAAGACAGGGAAATAACTTTCTCACAGTGTGTTCCACAAGACAGGGAAATAACATTTTCACCGTGTGATTCACAAGACGGGGAAATAATTTTCTCACAGTGTGTTTGAGAAGACAGGGATATAACATTCTCACAGTGTGTTCCACAAGACAGGGATATAACATTTTCACAGTGTGTTCCACAAGACAGGGAAATAACATTCTCTCAGCGTGTTCGACAAGACAGGGAAATAATTTTCTCACAGTGTGTTTGAGAAGACAGGGATATAACATTCTCACAGTGTGTTCCACAAGACAGGGATATAACATTTTCACAGTGTGTTCCACAAGACCGGGATATAACATTCTCACAGTGTGTTCGACAAGACAGGGAAATAACATTCTCACAGAGTGTTCCACAAGACAGGGAAATAACATTCCCACAGTGTGTTGCACAAGACAGGGAAATAACATTCTCACAGTGTGTTCCACAAGACAGGGAAATAACATTCTCACAGTGTGTTCCACAAGATAGTGAAATAACATTCTCACAGTGTGTTCCACAAGACAGGGAAATAACATTCTCACAGTGTGTTGCACAAGATAGGGAAATAACATTCTCATAGAGTGTTCCACAAGACAGGGAAATAACATTCTCACAGTGTGTTCCACAAGATAGTGAAATAACATTCTCACAGTGTTTTCCACAAGACAGGGAAATAACATTCTCACAGTGTGTTCCACAAGATAGGGAAATAACATTCTCACAGTGTGTTCCAGAAGACAGGGAAATAACATTCTCACAGTGTGTTCCACAAGACAGGGAAATAACATTCTCACAGTGTGTTCCACAAGACAGGGAAATAACATTTTCACCGTGTGATTCACAAGACGGGGAAATAATTTTCTCACAGTGTGTTTGAGAAGACAGGGATATAACATTCTCACAGTGTGTTCCACAAGACAGGGATATAACATTTTCACAGTGTGTTCCACAAGACAGGGAAATAACATTCTCTCAGCGTGTTCGACAAGACAGGGAAATAATTTTCTCACAGTGTGTTTGAGAAGACAGGGATATAACATTCTCACAGTGTGTTCCACAAGACAGGGATATAACATTTTCACAGTGTGTTCCACAAGACCGGGATATAACATTCTCACAGTGTGTTCGACAAGACAGGGAAATAACATTCTCACAGAGTGTTCCACAAGACAGGGAAATAACATTCCCACAGTGTGTTCCACAAGACAGGGAAATAACATTCTCACAGTGTGTTCCACAAGACAGGGAAATAACATTCTCACAGTGTGTTCCAGAAGATAGGGAAATAACATTCTCACTGTGTGTTCCACAAGACAGGGAAATAACATTCTCACAGTGAGCTCGACAAGACAGGGAAATAACATTCTCACAGTGTGTTCCACAAGACAGGGAAATAACATTCTCACAGAGTGTTCCACAATATAGGGAAATAACATTCTCACAGTGTGTTCCAGAAGACAGGGAAATAACATTCTCACAGTGTGTTCCACAAGACCGGGATATTACAATCTCACAGTGTGTTCCACAAGGTAGAGAAATAACATTCTCACAGTGTGTTCTACAAGACAGGGAAATAACATTCTCACAGTGTGTTCCACAAGACAGGGAAATTACACTCTCACAGTGTGTTCCACAAGACAGGGAAATAACATTCTCACAGTGTGTTCCAGAAGATATGGAAATAACATTCTCACAGTGTGTTCCACAAGACCGGGATATTACAATCTCACAGTGTGTTCCACAAGGTAGAGAAATAACATTCTCACAGTGTGTTCTACAAGACAGGGAAATAACATTCTCACAGTGTGTTCCACAAGACAGGGAAATTACACTCTCACAGAGTGTTCCACAAGACAGGGAAATAACATTCCCACAGTGTGTTCCACAAGACAGGGAAATAACATTCTCACAGTGTGTTCCACAAGACAGGGAAATAACATTCTCACAGTGTGTTCCAGAAGATAGGGAAATAACATTCTCACTGTGTGTTCCACAAGACAGGGAAATAACATTCTCACAGTGTGTTCCACAAGACAGGGAAATAACATTCTCACAGTGTGTTCCAGAAGATAGGGAAATAACATTCTCACTGTGTGTTCCACAAGACAGGGAAATAACATTCTCACAGTGAGCTCGACAAGACAGGGAAATAACATTCTCACAGTGTGTTCCACAAGACAGGGAAATAACATTCTCACAGTGTGTTCCACAAGATAGGGAAATAACATTCTCACAGTGTGTTCAACAAGATAGGGATATTACATTCTCACAGTGTGTTCCACAAGATAGGGAAATAACATTCTCACACTGTGTTCCACAAGACAGGGAAATAACATTCTCACAGTGTGTTCCACAACACAGGGAAATAACATTCTCACAGTGTGTTTCAGAAGACAGGGAAATAACATTCTCACAGTGTGTTCCACAAGATAGTGAAATAACATTCTTACAGTGTATTCCACAAGACCGGGATATAACATTCTCACTGTGTGTTCCACAAGACAGGGAAATAACATTCTCACAGTGTGTTCGACAAGACGGAAATAACATTCTCACAGTGTGTTCCACAAGACAGGGAAATAACATTCTCACAGTGTGTTCGACAAGACAGGGATATAACATTCTCACAGTGTGTTCCACAAGACAGGGAAATAACATTCTCACAGTGTGTTCCACAAGACAGGGAAATAACATTCTCACAGTGTGTTCCACAAGACAGGGAAATAACATTCTCACTGTGTGTTCCACAAGACAGGGAAATAACATTCTCACAGTGTGTTCCACAAGACAGGGAAATAACATTCTCACTGTGTGTTCCACAAGACAGGGAAATAACATTCTCACAGTGTGTTCCACAAGACAGGGAAATAACATTCTCACAGTGTGTTCCACAAGACAGGGAAATAACATTCTCACAGTGTGTTCGACATGACAGGGAAATAACATTCTCACAGTGTGTTCCACAAGACAGGGAAATAACATTCTCACAGTGTGTTGCACAAGACAGGGAAATAACATTCTCACAGTGTGTTCCACAAGACAGGGAAATAACATTCTCACAGTGTGTTCCACAAGATAGTGAAATAACATTCTCACAGTGTGTTCCACAAGACAGGGAAATAACATTCTCACAGTGTGTTGCACAAGATAGGGAAATAACATTCTCATAGAGTGTTCCACAAGACAGGGAAATAACATTCTCACAGTGTGTTCCACAAGATAGTGAAATAACATTCTCACAGTGTTTTCCACAAGACAGGGAAATAACATTCTCACAGTGTGTTCCACAAGATAGGGAAATAACATTCTCACAGTGTGTTCCAGAAGACAGGGAAATAACATTCTCACAGTGTGTTCCACAAGACAGGGAAATAACATTCTCACAGTGTGTTCCACAAGACAGGGAAATAACATTTTCACCGTGTGATTCACAAGACGGGGAAATAATTTTCTCACAGTGTGTTTGAGAAGACAGGGATATAACATTCTCACAGTGTGTTCCACAAGACAGGGATATAACATTTTCACAGTGTGTTCCACAAGACAGGGAAATAACATTCTCTCAGCGTGTTCGACAAGACAGGGAAATAATTTTCTCACAGTGTGTTTGAGAAGACAGGGATATAACATTCTCACAGTGTGTTCCACAAGACAGGGATATAACATTTTCACAGTGTGTTCCACAAGACCGGGATATAACATTCTCACAGTGTGTTCGACAAGACAGGGAAATAACATTCTCACAGAGTGTTCCACAAGACAGGGAAATAACATTCCCACAGTGTGTTGCACAAGACAGGGAAATAACATTCTCACAGTGTGTTCCACAAGACAGGGAAATAACATTCTCACAGTGTGTTCCACAAGATAGTGAAATAACATTCTCACAGTGTGTTCCACAAGACAGGGAAATAACATTCTCACAGTGTGTTGCACAAGATAGGGAAATAACATTCTCATAGAGTGTTCCACAAGACAGGGAAATAACATTCTCACAGTGTGTTCCACAAGATAGTGAAATAACATTCTCACAGTGTTTTCCACAAGACAGGGAAATAACATTCTCACAGTGTGTTCCACAAGATAGGGAAATAACATTCTCACAGTGTGTTCCAGAAGACAGGGAAATAACATTCTCACAGTGTGTTCCACAAGACAGGGAAATAACATTCTCACAGTGTGTTCCACAAGACAGGGAAATAACATTTTCACCGTGTGATTCACAAGACGGGGAAATAATTTTCTCACAGTGTGTTTGAGAAGACAGGGATATAACATTCTCACAGTGTGTTCCACAAGACAGGGATATAACATTTTCACAGTGTGTTCCACAAGACAGGGAAATAACATTCTCTCAGCGTGTTCGACAAGACAGGGAAATAATTTTCTCACAGTGTGTTTGAGAAGACAGGGATATAACATTCTCACAGTGTGTTCCACAAGACAGGGATATAACATTTTCACAGTGTGTTCCACAAGACCGGGATATAACATTCTCACAGTGTGTTCGACAAGACAGGGAAATAACATTCTCACAGAGTGTTCCACAAGACAGGGAAATAACATTCCCACAGTGTGTTCCACAAGACAGGGAAATAACATTCTCACAGTGTGTTCCACAAGACAGGGAAATAACATTCTCACAGTGTGTTCCAGAAGATAGGGAAATAACATTCTCACTGTGTGTTCCACAAGACAGGGAAATAACATTCTCACAGTGAGCTCGACAAGACAGGGAAATAACATTCTCACAGTGTGTTCCACAAGACAGGGAAATAACATTCTCACAGAGTGTTCCACAATATAGGGAAATAACATTCTCACAGTGTGTTCCAGAAGACAGGGAAATAACATTCTCACAGTGTGTTCCACAAGACCGGGATATTACAATCTCACAGTGTGTTCCACAAGGTAGAGAAATAACATTCTCACAGTGTGTTCTACAAGACAGGGAAATAACATTCTCACAGTGTGTTCCACAAGACAGGGAAATTACACTCTCACAGTGTGTTCCACAAGACAGGGAAATAACATTCTCACAGTGTGTTCCAGAAGATATGGAAATAACATTCTCACAGTGTGTTCCAGAAGACAGGGAAATAACATTCTCAAAGAGTGTTCCACAAGGTAGGGAAATAACATTCTCACAGTGTGTTCGACAAGACAGCGATATAACATTCCACAAGAGAGGGAAATAACAATCTCACAGTGTGTTCCAGAAGTCAGGGAAAGAACTTTCTCACAGTGTGTTCAACAAGAATGGGATATTACATTCTCACAGTGTGTTCCACAAGATAGGGAAATAACATTCTCACAGTGTATTCCACAAGACAGGGAAATAACATTCTCTCAGTGTGTTCCACAAGATAGGGAAATAACATTCCCACAGTGTGTTCCACAAGATAGTGAAATAACATTCTCACAGTGTTTTCCACAAGACAGGGAAATAACATTCTCAGATTGTGTTCCACAAGATATGGAAATAACATTCTCACAGTGTGTTCCAGAAGACAGGGAAATAACATTCTCACAGTGTGTTGCATAAAACAGGGAAATAACATTCTCACAGTGTGTTCCACAAGATAGGGAAATAACATTCTCACAGTGTGTTCCAGAAGACAGGGAAATTACATTCTCACAGTGTGTTCCACAAGATAGGGAAATAACCTTCTCACAGTGTTTTCCACAAGATAGGGAAATAACATTCTCACAGTGTGTTCCAGAAGACAGGGAAATAACAGTCTCACAGTGTGTTCCACACGATAGGGAAATAACATTCTCACAGTGTGTTCCACAAGACAGGGAAATAACATTCTCACAGTGTGTTCCACAAGATATTGAAATAACATTCTCACAGTGTGTTCCACAAGACAGGGAAATAACATTCTCACAGTGTGTTCCATAAGACAGGGAAAGAACATTCTCACAGTGTGTTCCACAAGACAGGGATATTACATTCTCACAGTGTGTTCCACAAGGTAGGGAAATAACATTCTCACAGTGTGTTCCACAAGACAGGGAAATAACATTCTCACAGTGAGTTCCACAAGATAGGGAAATAACATTCTCACAGTGTGTTCCACAAGACAGGGAAATAACATTCTCACAGTGTGTTCCACAAGATAGGGAAATAACATTCTCACAGTGTGTTCAACAAGATAGGGATATTACATTCTCACAGTGTGTTCCACAAGATAGGGATATAACATTCTCACCGTGTGTTCCACAAGACAGGGAAATAACATTCTCACAGTGAGTTCCACAAGACAGGGAAATAACATTCTCACAGTGTGTTCCACAAGTCAGGGAAATAACATTCCCACAGTGTGTTCCACAAGATAGGGAAATAACATTCTCACACTGTGTTCCACAAGACAGGGAAATAACATTCTCACAGTGTGTTCCACAACACAGGGAAATAACATTCTCACAGTGTGTTTCAGAAGACAGGGAAATAACATTCTCACAGTGTGTTCGACAAGACAGGGAAATAACATTCTCACAGTGTGTTCCACAAGACAGGGATATAACATTCTCACTGTGTGTTCCACAAGACAGGGAAATAACATTCTCACAGTGTGTTCCACAAGACAGGGAAATAACATTCTCACAGTGTGTTCCACAAGACAGGGAAATAACATTCTCACAGTGTGTTCCACAAGACAGGGAAATAACATTCTCACAGTGTGTTCCACAAGATAGGGAAATAACATTCTCACAGTGTGTTCCACAAGACAGGGAAATAACATTCTCACAGTGTGTTCCACAAGATAGTGAAATAACATTCTCACAGTGTGTTCCACAAGACAGGGAAATAACATTCTCACAGTGTGTTGCACAAGACAGGGAAATAACATTCTCACAGTGTGTTCCACAAGACAGGGAAATAACATTCTCACAGTGTGTTCCACAAGACAGGGAAATAACATTCTCACAGTGTGTTCCACAAGATAGGGAAATAACATTCTCACAGTGTGTTCGACATGACAGGGAAATAACATTCTCACAGTGTGTTCCACAAGACAGGGAAATAACATTCTCACAGTGTGTTCCACAAGATAGGGAAATAACATTCTCACAGTGTGTTCCACAAGACAGGGAAATAACATTCTCACAGTGTGTTCCACAAGATAGTGAAATAACATTCTCACAGTGTGTTCCACAAGACAGGGAAATAACATTCTCACAGTGTGTTGCACAAGACAGGGAAATAACATTCTCACAGTGTGTTCCACAAGACAGGGAAATAACATTCTCACAGTGTGTTCAACAAGATAGTGAAATAACATTCTCACAGTGTGTTCCACAAGACAGGGAAATAACATTCTCACAGTGTGTTGCACAAGATAGGGAAATAACATTCTCATAGAGTGTTCCACAAGACAGGGAAATAACATTCTTACAGTCTGTTCCACAAGATAGTGAAATAACATTCTCACAGTGTGTTCAACAAGCTAGGGAAATAACATTCTCACACTGTGTTCCACAAGACAGGGGAATAAAATTCTCACAGTGTGTTCCACAAGATAGGGAAATAACATTCTCACATTGTGTTCAACAAGATAGGGATATTACATTCTCACAGTGTGTTCCACAAGATAGGGATATTACATTCTCACAGTGTGTTCCACAAGATAGGGAAATAACATCCTCACAGTGTATTCCACAAGACAGGGAAATAACATTCTCACAGTGTGTTCCACCAGACAGGGAAATAACATTCTCACAGTGTGTTCCACAAGACAGGGAAATAACATTCTCACAGTGTGTTCCAGAAGACAGGGAAATAACATTCTCACAGTGTGTTCGACAAGACAGGGATATAACATACTCACAGTGTGTTCCACAAGACAGGGAAATAACATTCTCACAGTGTGTTCCACCAGACAGGGAAATAACATTCTCACAGTGTGTTCCACAAGACAGGGAAATAACATTCTCACAGTGTGTTCCAGAAGACAGGGAAATAACATTCTCACAGTGTGTTCGACAAGACAGGGATATAACATTCTCACAGTGTGTTCCACAAGACAGGGAAATAACATTCTCACAGTGTGTTCCACCAGACAGGGAAATAACATTCTCACAGTGTGTTCCACAAGACAGGGAAATAACATTCTCACAGTGAGTTCCACAAGATAGGGAAATAACATTCTTACACTGTGTTCCACAAGACAGGGAAATAACATTCTCACAGTGTGTTCCACAAGACAGGGAAATAACATTCTCACAGTGTGTTCCACAAGACAGGGAAATAACGTTCTCAGAGTGTGTTCCACAAGACAGGGAAATAACATTCTCACAGTGTGTTCCAGAAGATAGGGAAATAACATTCTCACTGTGTGTTCCACAAGACAGGGAAATAACATTCTCACAGTGAGCTCGACAAGACAGGGAAATAACATTCTCACAGTGTGTTCCACAAGACAGGGAAATAACATTCTCACAGAGTGTTCCACAATATAGGGAAATAACATTCTCACAGTGTGTTCCACAAGACAGGGAAATAACATTCTCACAGTGTGTTCCACAAGACAGGGAAATAACATTCTCACAGTGTGTTCCACCAGACAGGGAAATAACATTCTCACAGTGTGTTCCACAAGACAGGGAAATAACATTCTCACAGTGTGTTCCAGAAGACAGGGAAATAACATTCTCACAGTGTGTTCGACAAGACAGGGATATAACATTCTCACAGTGTGTTCCACAAGACAGGGAAATAACATTCTCACAGTGTGTTCCACCAGACAGGGAAATAACATTCTCACAGTGTGTTCCACAAGACAGGGAAATAACATTCTCACAGTGAGTTCCACAAGATAGGGAAATAACATTCTTACACTGTGTTCCACAAGACAGGGAAATAACATTCTCACAGTGTGTTCCACAAGATAGGGAAATAACATTCTCACAGTGTGTTCCACAAGACAGGGAAATAACGTTCTCAGAGTGTGTTCCACAACATAGGGAAATAACATTCTCACAGTGTGTTCCACAAGATAGGGAAATAACATTCTCACAGTGTGTTCAACAAGACAGGGAAATAACATTCTCACAGTGTGTTCCACAAGACAGGGAAATAACATTCTCACAGTGTGTTGCACAAGATTGGGAAATAACATTCTCACAGTGTGTTCCACAAGACAGGGAAATAACATTCTCACAGTGTGTTCCACAAGACAGGGAAATAACATTCTCACAGTGTGTTGCACAAGATAGGGAAATAACATTCTCACAGTGTGTTCCACAAGACAGGGATATTACATTCTCACAGTGTGTTCCACAAGATAGGGAAATAACATTCTCACACTGTATTCCAGAAGACAGGGGAATAACATTCTCACAGTGCGTTCCACAAGATAGGGAAATAACATTCTCACAGTGTGTTCCACAAGACAGGGGAATAACATTCTCACAGTGTGTTCCACAAGACAGGGAAATAACATTCTCAAAGTGTGTTCCAGAAGACAGGGAAATAACATTCTCACAGTGTGTTCCACAAGACAGGGAAATAACATTCTCACAGTGTGTTCCGCAAGACAGGGAAATAACATTCTCACAGTGTGTTCCACAAGATAGGGAAATAACATTCTCACATTGTGTTCAACAAGATAGGGATATTACATTCTCACAGTGTGTTCCACAAGATAGGGATATTACATTCTCACAGTGTGTTCCACAAGATAGGGAAATAACATCCTCACAGTGTGTTCCACAAGACAGGGAAATAACATTCTCACAGTGTGTTCCACAAGACAGGGAAATAAAATTCTCGCAGTGTGTTCCACAAGATAGGGAAATAACATTCTCACAGTTTGTTCCACAAGACAGGGAAATTACATTCTCACAGTATGTTCCAGAAGACGGAAATAACATTCTCACAGTGTGTTCCACAAGATAGGGAAATAACATTCTCACAGTGTGTTCCACAAGTCAGGGAAATAACATTCTCACAGTGTGCTCAACAAGACAGGGAAATAACATTCTCACAATGTGTTTCACAAGGTAGGGAAATAACATTCTCACAGTGTGTTCCAGAAGACAGGGAAATAACATTCTCACAGTGTGTTCCACAAGGTAGGGAAATAACATTCTCTCAGTGTGTTCGACAAGACAGCGATATAACATTCCACAAGAGAGGGAAATAACAATCTCACAGTGTGTTCCAGAAGTCATTGAAAGAACATTCTCACAGTGTGTTCAACAAGAATGGGATATTACATTCTCACAGTGTGTTCGACAAGACAGGGATATAACATTCTCACTGTGTGTTCCACAAGACAGGGAAATAACATTCTCACAGTGTGTTCCACAAGACAGGGAAATAACATTCTCACTGTGTGTTTCACAAGACAGGGAAATAACATTCTCACAGTGTGTTCCACAAGACAGGGAAATAACATTCTCACAGTGTGTTCCACAAGACAGGGAAATAACATTCTCACCGTGTGATTCACAAGACGGGGAAATAATTTTCTCACAGTGTGTTTGAGATGACAGGGATATAACATTCTCACAGTGTGTTCCACAAGACAGGGATATAACATTTTCACAGTGTGTTCCACAAGACAGGGAAATAACATTCTCTCAGCGTGTTCGACAAGACAGGGAAATAATTTTCTCACAGTGTGTTTGAGAAGACAGGGATATAACATTCTCACAGTGTGTTCCACAAGACAGGGATATAACATTCTCACAGTGTGTTCCACAAGACAGGGAAATAACATTCTCACAGTGTGTTCCAGAAGACAGGGACATTACATTCTCACAGTGTGTTCCACAAGATAGGGAAATAATATTCTGACAGTGTGTTCCACAAGACAGGGAAATAACATTCCCACAGTGTGTTCCACAAGACAGGGAAATAACATTCTCACAGTGTGTTCCACAAGACAGGGAAATAACTTTCTCACAGTGTGTTCCAGAAGATAGTGAAATAACATTCTCACTGTGTGTTCCACAAGACAGGGAAATAACATTCCCACAGTGTGTTCCACAAGACAGGGAAATAACATTCTCACAGTGTGTTCCACAAGACAGGGAAATAACATTCTCACAGTGTGTTCGACAAGACAGGGAAATAACATTCCCACAGTGTGTTCCACAAGACAGGGAAATAACATTCCCACAGTGTGTTCCACAAGACAGGGAAATAACATTCTCACAGTGTGTTCCACAAGACAGGGAAATAACATTCCCACAGTGTGTTCCACAAGACAGGGAAATAACATTCTCACAGTGTGTTCCACAAGACAGGGAAATAACTTTCTCACAGTGTGTTCCAGAAGATAGTGAAATAACATTCTCACTGTGTGTTCCACAAGACAGGGAAATAACATTCCCACAGTGTGTTCCACAAGACAGGGAAATAACATTCTCACAGTGTGTTCCACAAGACAGGGAAATAACATTCTCACAGTGTGTTCGACAAGACAGGGAAATAACATTCCCACAGTGTGTTCCACAAGACAGGGAAATAACATTCCCACAGTGTGTTCCACAAGACAGGGAAATAACATTCTCACAGTGTGTTCCACAAGACAGGGAAATAACATTCCCACAGTGTGTTCCACAAGACAGGGAAATAACATTCTCACAGTGTGTTCCACAAGATAGTGAAATAACATTCTCACAGTGTGTTCCACAAGACAGGGAAATAACATTCTCACAGTGTGTTCCACAAGACAGGGAAATAACATTCTCACAGTGTGTTCCACAAGATAGTGAAATAACATTCTCACAGTGTGTTCCACAAGACAGGGAAATAACTTTCTCACAGTGTGTTCGACAAGACAGCGATATAACATTCTCACAGTGTGTTCCACAAGACAGGGAAATAACATTCTCACAGTGTGTTCCACAAGACAGAGAAATAACATTCTCACAGTGTGTTCCACAAGACCGGGAAATAACATTCTCACAGTATGTTCGACAAGATAGGGAAATAACATTCTCACAATGTGTTCCACAAGACTGGGAAATAACATTCTCACAGTGTGTTCCACAAGACAGGGAAATAACATTCTCACAGTGTGTTCCACAAGACCGGGAAATAACATTCTCACAGTGAGCTCGACAAGACAGGGATATAACATTCTCACAGTGTGTTCCACAAGACAGGGAAATAACATTCTCACAGTGTGTTGCACAAGATAGGGAAATAACATTCTCATAGTGTGTTCCACAAGACAAGGAAATAACATTCTCACAGAGTGTTCCACAAGATAGGGAAATAACATTCTCACAGTGTGTTCCAGAAGACAGGGAAATAACATTCTCACAGTGTGTTCCACAAGGTAGTGAAATAACATTCTCACAGTGTGTTCTACAAGACAGGGAAATAACATTCTCACAGTGTGTTCCACAAGATAGGGAAATAACATTCTCACAGTGTGTTCCACAAGACAGGGATATAACATTCTCACAGTGTGTTTCACAAGACAGGGAAATAACATTCTCACAGTGTGTTCCACAAGACAGGGAAATTACACTCTCACAGTGTGTTCCACAAGACAGGGAAATAACATTCTCACAGTGTGTTCCAGAAGATAGGGAAATAACATTCTCACAGTGTGTTCCAGAAGACAGGGAAATAACATTCTCAAAGCGTGTTCCACAAGGTAGGGAAATAACATTCTCACAGTGTGTTCGACAAGACAGCGATATAACAATCTCACAGTGTGTTCCAGAAGTCAGGGAAAGAACTTTCTCACAGTGTGTTCAACAAGAATGGGATATTACATTCTCACAGTGTGTTCCACAAGATAGGGAAATAACATTCTCACAGTGTATTCCACAAGACAGGGAAATAACATTCTCTCAGTGTGTTCCACAAGATAGGGAAATAACATTCTCACAGTGTGTTCCACAAGATAGTGAAATAACATTCTCACAGTGTTTTCCACAAGACAGGGAAATAACATTCTCACAGTGTGTTCCACAAGATAGGGAAATAACATTCTCACAGTGTGTTCCAGAAGACAGGGAAATAACATTCTCACAGTGTGTTCCACAAGACAGGGAATTAACATTCTCACAGTGTGTTCCACAAGATAGGGAAATAACATTCTCACAGTGTGTTCCAGAAGACAGGGAAATTACATTCTCACAGTGTGTTCCACAAGATAGGGAAATAACCTTCTCACAGTGTTTTCCACAAGATAGGGAAATAACATTCTCACAGTGTGTTCCAGAAGACAGGGAAATAACAGTCTCACAGTGTATTCCACACGATAGGGAAATAACATTCTCACAGTATGTTCCACAAGACAGGGAAATAACATTCTCACAGTGTGTTCCACAAGACAGGGAAATAACATTCTCACACTGTGTTCCAGAAGACACGGATATTACATTCTCACAGTGTGTTCCAACAAGACAGGGAAATAACATTCTCACAGTGTGTTCGACAAGACAGGGATATAACATTAACAAGACAGGGAAATAACATTCTCACAGTGTGTTCCACAAGGTATTGAAATAACATTCTCACAGTGTGTTCCACAAGATATTGAAATAACATTCTCACAGTGTGTTCCACAAGATATTGAAATAACATTCTCACAGTGTGTTCCACAAGACAGGGAAATAACATTCTCACAGTGTTTTCCACAAGTCAGGGACATAACATTCTCTCAGTGTGTTCGAGAAGACTGGGAAATAACTTTCTCACAGTGTGTTTCAGAAGACACGGAAATTACATTCTCACAGTGTGTTCCACAAGATAGGGAAATAACATTCTCACAGTGTGTTCGATAAGACAGGGATATAACATTCTCACAGTGTGCTCCACAAGACAGGGAAATAACATTCTCACAGTGTGTTCCACAAGACAGGGAAATTATATTCTCACAGTGTGTTTCAGAAGACAGGGAAATAACATTCTCACAATGTGTTCGACAAGACAGGGATATAACATTCTCACAGTGTGTTCCACAAGACAGGGAAATAACATTCTCACAGTGTGTTCCGCAAGACAGGGATAAAACATCCTCACAGTGTGTTCCACAAGACAGGGAAATAACATTCTCACAGTGTGTTCCACAAGACAGGGAAATAACATTCTCACAGTGTGTTGCACAAGATAGGGAAATAACATTCTCATAGTGTGTTCCACAAGACAGGGAAATAACATTCTCACAGTCTGTTCCACAAGATAGTGAAATAACATTCTCACAGTGTGTTCCACAAGCTAGGGAAATAACATTCTCATACTGTGTTCCACAAGACAGGGGAATAACATTCTCACAGTGTGTTCCACAAGATAGGGAAATAACATTCTCAAAGTGTGTTCCAGAAGATAGGGAAATAACATTCTCACATTGTGTTCAACAAGATAGGGATATTACATTCTCACAGTGTGTTCCACAAGATAGGGATATTACATTCTCACAGTGTGTTCCACAAGATAGGGAAATAACATCCTCACAGTGTGTTCCACAAGACAGGGAAATAACATTCTCACAGTGTGTTCCACAAGACAGGGAAATAACATTCTCACAGTTTGTTCCACAAGACAGGGAAATTACATTCTCACAGTATGTTCCAGAAGACAGGGAAATAACATTCTCACAGTGTGTTCCACAAGATAGGGAAATAACATTCTCACAGTGTGTTCCACAAGTCAGGGAAATAACATTCTCACAGTGTGTTCAACAAGACAGGGAAATAACATTCTCACAATGTGTTTCACAAGGTAGGGAAATAGCATTCTCACAGTGTGTTCCAGAAGACAGGGAAATAACATTCTCACAGTGTGTTCCAGAAGACAGGGAAATAACATTCTCACAGTGTGTTCCACAAGACAGCGAAATAACATTCTCACAGTGTGTTCCAGAAGACAGGGAAATAACATTCTCACAGTGTGTTCCACAAGGTAGGGAAATAACATTCTCACAGTGTGTTCCACAAGACAGGGAAATAACATCCTCACAGTGTGTTCCACAAGACAGGGAAATAACATTCTCACAGTGTGTTCCACAAGACAGGGAAATAACATTCTCACAGTTTGTTCCACAAGACAGGGAAATTACATTCTCACAGTATGTTCCAGAAGACAGGGAAATAACATTCTCACAGTGTGTTCCACAAGATAGGGAAATAACATTCTCACAGTGTGTTCCACAAGTCAGGGAAATAACATTCTCACAGTGTGTTCAACAAGACAGGGAAATAACATTCTCACAATGTGTTTCACAAGGTAGGGAAATAACATTCTCACAGTGTGTTCCAGAAGACAGGGAAATAACATTCTCACAGTGTGTTCCACAAGACAGGGAAATAACATTCTCACAGTGTGTTCCAGAAGACAGGGAAAGAACATTCACACAGTGTGTTCGACAAGATAGGGAAATAACATTCTCACAGTGTGTTCGACAAGATAGGGAAATAACATTCTCACAGTGTGTTCCACAAGACAGGGAAATAACATTCTCACTGTGTGTTCCACAAGACAGGGAAATAACATTCTCAGAGTGTGTTCCACAACACAGGGAAATAACATTCCCACAGTGTGTTCCACAAGATAGGGAAATAACATTCTCAGAGTGTGTTCCACAACACAGGGAAATAACATTCTCACAGTGTGTTCCACAAGATAGGGAAATAACATTCTCACAGTGTGTTCCACAAGACAGGGAAATAACATTCTCACAGTGTGTTCCACAAGATAGGGAAATAACATTCTCACAGTGTGTTCCACAAGATAGGGAAATATCATTCTCACAGTGTGTTCCACAAGACAGGGAAATAACATTCTCAGAGTGTGTTCCACAACACAGGGAAATAACATTCCCACAGTGTGTTCCACAAGATAGGGAAATAACATTCTCAGAGTGTGTTCCACAACACAGAGAAATAACATTCTCACAGTGTGTTCCACAAGATAGGGAAATAACATTCTCACAGTGTGTTCCACAAGACAGGGAAATAACATTCTCACAGTGTGTTCCAGAAGATAGGGAAATAACATTCTCACAGTGTGTTCCAGAAGATAGGGAAATAACATTCTCACAGTGTGTTCCACAACACAGGGAAATAATATTCTCAGAGTGTGTTCCACAACACAGGGAAATAACATTCTCACAGTGTGTTCCACAAGACAGGGAAATAACATTCTCACAGTGTGTTCCACAAGACAGGGAAATAACATTCTCACAGTGTGTTCCACAAGACAGGGAAATAACATTCTCACAGTGTGTTCCACAAGATAGTGAAATAACATTCTCACAGTATGTTCCACAAGACAGGGAAATAACATTCTCACAGTGTGTTCCACAAGACAGGGAAATAACATTCTCACAGTGTGTTCGACAAGACAGGGAAATAATATTCTCACAGTGTGTTCCAGAAGATAGTGAAATAACATTCTCACAGTGTGTTCCACAAGACAGGGAAATAACATTCTCACAGTGTGTTCCTCAAGACAGGGAAATAACATTCTCACAGTGTGTTCGACAAGTCAGGGAAATAATATTCTCACAGTGTGTTCCAGAAGATAGTGAAATAACATTCTCACAGTGTGTTCCACAAGACAGGGAAATAACATTCTCACAGTGTGTTCGACAAGACAGGGAAATAATATTCTCACAGTGTGTTCCACAAGACAGGGAAATAACATTCTCACAGTGTGTTCAACAAGACAGGGAAATAACATTCTCATAGTGTGTTCCACAAGACAGGGAAATAACATTCTGACAGTTTGTTCCACAAGACAGGGAAATTACATTCTCACAGTATGTTCCAGAAGACAGGGAAATAACATTCTCACAGTGTGTTCCACAAGATAGGGAAATAACTTTCTCACAGTGTGTTCCACAAGTCAGGGAAATAACATTCTCACAGTGTGTTCAACAAGACAGGGAAATAACATTCTCACAATGTGTTTCACAAGGTAGGGAAATAGCATTTTCACAGTGTGTTCCAGAAGACAGGGAAATAACATTCTCACAGTGTGTTCCAGAAGACAGGGAAATAACATTCTCACAGTGTGTTCCACAAGACAGCGAAATAACATTCTCACAGTGTGTTCCAGAAGACAGGGAAATAACATTCTCACAGTGTGTTCCACAAGGTAGGGAAATAACATTCTCACAGTGTGTTCCACAAGACAGGGAAATAACATCCTCACAGTGTGTTCCACAAGACAGGGAAATAACATTCTCACAGTGTGTTCCACAAGACAGGGAAATAACATTCTCACAGTTTGTTCCACAAGACAGGGAAATTACATTCTCACAGTATGTTCCAGAAGACAGGGAAATAACATTCTCACAGTGTGTTCCACAAGATAGGGAAATAACATTCTCACAGTGTGTTCCACAAGTCAGGGAAATAACATTCTCACAGTGTGTTCAACAAGACAGGGAAATAACATTCTCACAATGTGTTTCACAAGGTAGGGAAATAACATTCTCACAGTGTGTTCCAGAAGACAGGGAAATAACATTCTCACAGTGTGTTCCAGAAGACAGGGAAATAACATTCTCACAGTGTGTTCCACAAGACAGGGAAATAACATTCTCACAGTGTGTTCCAGAAGACAGGGAAAGAACATTCACACAGTGTGTTCGACAAGATAGGGAAATAACATTCTCACAGTGTGTTCGACAAGATAGGGAAATAACATTCTCACAGTGTGTTCCACAAGACAGGGAAATAACATTCTCACTGTGTGTTCCACAAGACAGGGAAATAACATTCTCAGAGTGTGTTCCACAACACAGGGAAATAACATTCCCACAGTGTGTTCCACAAGATAGGGAAATAACATTCTCAGAGTGTGTTCCACAACACAGGGAAATAACATTCTCACAGTGTGTTCCACAAGATAGGGAAATAACATTCTCACAGTGTGTTCCACAAGACAGGGAAATAACATTCTCACAGTGTGTTCCACAAGATAGGGAAATAACATTCTCACAGTGTGTTCCACAAGATAGGGAAATATCATTCTCACAGTGTGTTCCACAAGACAGGGAAATAACATTCTCAGAGTGTGTTCCACAACACAGGGAAATAACATTCCCACAGTGTGTTCCACAAGATAGGGAAATAACATTCTCAGAGTGTGTTCCACAACACAGGGAAATAACATTCTCACAGTGTGTTCCACAAGATAGGGAAATAACATTCTCACAGTGTGTTCCACAAGACAGGGAAATAACATTCTCACAGTGTGTTCCAGAAGATAGGGAAATAACATTCTCACAGTGTGTTCCAGAAGATAGGGAAATAACATTCTCACAGTGTGTTCCACAACACAGGGAAATAATATTCTCAGAGTGTGTTCCACAACACAGGGAAATAACATTCTCACAGTGTGTTCCACAAGACAGGGAAATAACATTCTCACAGTGTGTTCCACAAGACAGGGAAATAACATTCTCACAGTGTGTTCCACAAGACAGGGAAATAACATTCTCACAGTGTGTTCCACAAGATAGTGAAATAACATTCTCACAGTATGTTCCACAAGACAGGGAAATAACATTCTCACAGTGTGTTCCACAAGACAGGGAAATAACATTCTCACAGTGTGTTCGACAAGACAGGGAAATAATATTCTCACAGTGTGTTCCAGAAGATAGTGAAATAACATTCTCACAGTCTGTTCCACAAGACAGGGAAATAACATTCTCACAGTGTGTTCCTCAAGACAGGGAAATAACATTCTCACAGTGTGTTCGACAAGACAGGGAAATAATATTCTCACAGTGTGTTCCAGAAGATAGTGAAATAACATTCTCACAGTGTGTTCCACAAGACAGGGAAATAACATTCTCACAGTGTGTTCGACAAGACAGGGAAATAATATTCTCACAGTGTGTTCCACAAGACAGGGAAATAACATTCTCACAGTGTGTTCAACAAGACAGGGAAATAACATTCTCATAGTGTGTTCCACAAGACAGGGAAATAACATTCTCATAGTGTGTTCCACAAGACAGGGAAATAACATTCTCATAGAGTGTTCCACAAGACAGGGATATAACATTCTCACAGTGTGTTCCAACAAGACAGGGAAATAACATTCTCACAGTGTGTTCGACAAGACAGGGATATAACATTAACAAGAC
Source organism: Hypanus sabinus (assembly GCF_030144855.1). Taxonomy (NCBI): domain Eukaryota; kingdom Metazoa; phylum Chordata; class Chondrichthyes; order Myliobatiformes; family Dasyatidae; genus Hypanus; species Hypanus sabinus. The sequence continues at coordinate 320,666 of NW_026779035.1, forward strand.
AGGGAAATAACATTCTCACAGTGTGTTCCACAAGGTATTGAAATAACATTCTCACAGTGTGTTCCACAAGATATTGAAATAACATTCTCACAGTGTGTTCCACAAGATATTGAAATAACATTCTCACAGTGTGTTCCACAAGACAGGGAAATAACATTCTCACAGTGTTTTCCACAAGTCAGGGACATAACATTCTCTCAGTGTGTTCGAGAAGACTGGGAAATAACTTTCTCACAGTGTGTTTCAGAAGACACGGAAATTACATTCTCACAGTGTGTTCCACAAGATAGGGAAATAACATTCTCACAGTGTGTTCGATAAGACAGGGATATAACATTCTCACAGTGTGCTCCACAAGACAGGGAAATAACATTCTCACAGTGTGTTCCACAAGACAGGGAAATTATATTCTCACAGTGTGTTTCAGAAGACAGGGAAATAACATTCTCACAATGTGTTCGACAAGACAGGGATATAACATTCTCACAGTGTGTTCCACAAGACAGGGAAATAACATTCTCACAGTGTGTTCCGCAAGACAGGGATAAAACATCCTCACAGTGTGTTCCACAAGACAGGGAAATAACATTCTCACAGTGTGTTCCACAAGACAGGGAAATAACATTCTCACAGTGTGTTGCACAAGATAGGGAAATAACATTCTCATAGTGTGTTCCACAAGACAGGGAAATAACATTCTCACAGTCTGTTCCACAAGATAGTGAAATAACATTCTCACAGTGTGTTCCACAAGCTAGGGAAATAACATTCTCATACTGTGTTCCACAAGACAGGGGAATAACATTCTCACAGTGTGTTCCACAAGATAGGGAAATAACATTCTCAAAGTGTGTTCCAGAAGATAGGGAAATAACATTCTCACATTGTGTTCAACAAGATAGGGATATTACATTCTCACAGTGTGTTCCACAAGATAGGGATATTACATTCTCACAGTGTGTTCCACAAGATAGGGAAATAACATCCTCACAGTGTGTTCCACAAGACAGGGAAATAACATTCTCACAGTGTGTTCCACAAGACAGGGAAATAACATTCTCACAGTTTGTTCCACAAGACAGGGAAATTACATTCTCACAGTATGTTCCAGAAGACAGGGAAATAACATTCTCACAGTGTGTTCCACAAGATAGGGAAATAACATTCTCACAGTGTGTTCCACAAGTCAGGGAAATAACATTCTCACAGTGTGTTCAACAAGACAGGGAAATAACATTCTCACAATGTGTTTCACAAGGTAGGGAAATAGCATTCTCACAGTGTGTTCCAGAAGACAGGGAAATAACATTCTCACAGTGTGTTCCAGAAGACAGGGAAATAACATTCTCACAGTGTGTTCCACAAGACAGCGAAATAACATTCTCACAGTGTGTTCCAGAAGACAGGGAAATAACATTCTCACAGTGTGTTCCACAAGGTAGGGAAATAACATTCTCACAGTGTGTTCCACAAGACAGGGAAATAACATCCTCACAGTGTGTTCCACAAGACAGGGAAATAACATTCTCACAGTGTGTTCCACAAGACAGGGAAATAACATTCTCACAGTTTGTTCCACAAGACAGGGAAATTACATTCTCACAGTATGTTCCAGAAGACAGGGAAATAACATTCTCACAGTGTGTTCCACAAGATAGGGAAATAACATTCTCACAGTGTGTTCCACAAGTCAGGGAAATAACATTCTCACAGTGTGTTCAACAAGACAGGGAAATAACATTCTCACAATGTGTTTCACAAGGTAGGGAAATAACATTCTCACAGTGTGTTCCAGAAGACAGGGAAATAACATTCTCACAGTGTGTTCCACAAGACAGGGAAATAACATTCTCACAGTGTGTTCCAGAAGACAGGGAAAGAACATTCACACAGTGTGTTCGACAAGATAGGGAAATAACATTCTCACAGTGTGTTCGACAAGATAGGGAAATAACATTCTCACAGTGTGTTCCACAAGACAGGGAAATAACATTCTCACTGTGTGTTCCACAAGACAGGGAAATAACATTCTCAGAGTGTGTTCCACAACACAGGGAAATAACATTCCCACAGTGTGTTCCACAAGATAGGGAAATAACATTCTCAGAGTGTGTTCCACAACACAGGGAAATAACATTCTCACAGTGTGTTCCACAAGATAGGGAAATAACATTCTCACAGTGTGTTCCACAAGACAGGGAAATAACATTCTCACAGTGTGTTCCACAAGATAGGGAAATAACATTCTCACAGTGTGTTCCACAAGATAGGGAAATATCATTCTCACAGTGTGTTCCACAAGACAGGGAAATAACATTCTCAGAGTGTGTTCCACAACACAGGGAAATAACATTCCCACAGTGTGTTCCACAAGATAGGGAAATAACATTCTCAGAGTGTGTTCCACAACACAGAGAAATAACATTCTCACAGTGTGTTCCACAAGATAGGGAAATAACATTCTCACAGTGTGTTCCACAAGACAGGGAAATAACATTCTCACAGTGTGTTCCAGAAGATAGGGAAATAACATTCTCACAGTGTGTTCCAGAAGATAGGGAAATAACATTCTCACAGTGTGTTCCACAACACAGGGAAATAATATTCTCAGAGTGTGTTCCACAACACAGGGAAATAACATTCTCACAGTGTGTTCCACAAGACAGGGAAATAACATTCTCACAGTGTGTTCCACAAGACAGGGAAATAACATTCTCACAGTGTGTTCCACAAGACAGGGAAATAACATTCTCACAGTGTGTTCCACAAGATAGTGAAATAACATTCTCACAGTATGTTCCACAAGACAGGGAAATAACATTCTCACAGTGTGTTCCACAAGACAGGGAAATAACATTCTCACAGTGTGTTCGACAAGACAGGGAAATAATATTCTCACAGTGTGTTCCAGAAGATAGTGAAATAACATTCTCACAGTGTGTTCCACAAGACAGGGAAATAACATTCTCACAGTGTGTTCCTCAAGACAGGGAAATAACATTCTCACAGTGTGTTCGACAAGTCAGGGAAATAATATTCTCACAGTGTGTTCCAGAAGATAGTGAAATAACATTCTCACAGTGTGTTCCACAAGACAGGGAAATAACATTCTCACAGTGTGTTCGACAAGACAGGGAAATAATATTCTCACAGTGTGTTCCACAAGACAGGGAAATAACATTCTCACAGTGTGTTCAACAAGACAGGGAAATAACATTCTCATAGTGTGTTCCACAAGACAGGGAAATAACATTCTGACAGTTTGTTCCACAAGACAGGGAAATTACATTCTCACAGTATGTTCCAGAAGACAGGGAAATAACATTCTCACAGTGTGTTCCACAAGATAGGGAAATAACTTTCTCACAGTGTGTTCCACAAGTCAGGGAAATAACATTCTCACAGTGTGTTCAACAAGACAGGGAAATAACATTCTCACAATGTGTTTCACAAGGTAGGGAAATAGCATTTTCACAGTGTGTTCCAGAAGACAGGGAAATAACATTCTCACAGTGTGTTCCAGAAGACAGGGAAATAACATTCTCACAGTGTGTTCCACAAGACAGCGAAATAACATTCTCACAGTGTGTTCCAGAAGACAGGGAAATAACATTCTCACAGTGTGTTCCACAAGGTAGGGAAATAACATTCTCACAGTGTGTTCCACAAGACAGGGAAATAACATCCTCACAGTGTGTTCCACAAGACAGGGAAATAACATTCTCACAGTGTGTTCCACAAGACAGGGAAATAACATTCTCACAGTTTGTTCCACAAGACAGGGAAATTACATTCTCACAGTATGTTCCAGAAGACAGGGAAATAACATTCTCACAGTGTGTTCCACAAGATAGGGAAATAACATTCTCACAGTGTGTTCCACAAGTCAGGGAAATAACATTCTCACAGTGTGTTCAACAAGACAGGGAAATAACATTCTCACAATGTGTTTCACAAGGTAGGGAAATAACATTCTCACAGTGTGTTCCAGAAGACAGGGAAATAACATTCTCACAGTGTGTTCCAGAAGACAGGGAAATAACATTCTCACAGTGTGTTCCACAAGACAGGGAAATAACATTCTCACAGTGTGTTCCAGAAGACAGGGAAAGAACATTCACACAGTGTGTTCGACAAGATAGGGAAATAACATTCTCACAGTGTGTTCGACAAGATAGGGAAATAACATTCTCACAGTGTGTTCCACAAGACAGGGAAATAACATTCTCACTGTGTGTTCCACAAGACAGGGAAATAACATTCTCAGAGTGTGTTCCACAACACAGGGAAATAACATTCCCACAGTGTGTTCCACAAGATAGGGAAATAACATTCTCAGAGTGTGTTCCACAACACAGGGAAATAACATTCTCACAGTGTGTTCCACAAGATAGGGAAATAACATTCTCACAGTGTGTTCCACAAGACAGGGAAATAACATTCTCACAGTGTGTTCCACAAGATAGGGAAATAACATTCTCACAGTGTGTTCCACAAGATAGGGAAATATCATTCTCACAGTGTGTTCCACAAGACAGGGAAATAACATTCTCAGAGTGTGTTCCACAACACAGGGAAATAACATTCCCACAGTGTGTTCCACAAGATAGGGAAATAACATTCTCAGAGTGTGTTCCACAACACAGGGAAATAACATTCTCACAGTGTGTTCCACAAGATAGGGAAATAACATTCTCACAGTGTGTTCCACAAGACAGGGAAATAACATTCTCACAGTGTGTTCCAGAAGATAGGGAAATAACATTCTCACAGTGTGTTCCAGAAGATAGGGAAATAACATTCTCACAGTGTGTTCCACAACACAGGGAAATAATATTCTCAGAGTGTGTTCCACAACACAGGGAAATAACATTCTCACAGTGTGTTCCACAAGACAGGGAAATAACATTCTCACAGTGTGTTCCACAAGACAGGGAAATAACATTCTCACAGTGTGTTCCACAAGACAGGGAAATAACATTCTCACAGTGTGTTCCACAAGATAGTGAAATAACATTCTCACAGTATGTTCCACAAGACAGGGAAATAACATTCTCACAGTGTGTTCCACAAGACAGGGAAATAACATTCTCACAGTGTGTTCGACAAGACAGGGAAATAATATTCTCACAGTGTGTTCCAGAAGATAGTGAAATAACATTCTCACAGTCTGTTCCACAAGACAGGGAAATAACATTCTCACAGTGTGTTCCTCAAGACAGGGAAATAACATTCTCACAGTGTGTTCGACAAGACAGGGAAATAATATTCTCACAGTGTGTTCCAGAAGATAGTGAAATAACATTCTCACAGTGTGTTCCACAAGACAGGGAAATAACATTCTCACAGTGTGTTCGACAAGACAGGGAAATAATATTCTCACAGTGTGTTCCACAAGACAGGGAAATAACATTCTCACAGTGTGTTCAACAAGACAGGGAAATAACATTCTCATAGTGTGTTCCACAAGACAGGGAAATAACATTCTCATAGTGTGTTCCACAAGACAGGGAAATAACATTCTCATAGAGTGTTCCACAAGACAGGGATATAACATTCTCACAGTGTGTTCCACAAGACAGGGAAATAACATTCTCACAGTGTGTTCCAGAAGACAGGGATATAACATTCCACAAGACAGGGAAATAACATTCTCACAGTGTGTTCCACAAGATAGGGAACTAACATTCTCACAGTGTGTTCCACAAGACAGGGAAATAACATTCTCACAGTGTGTTCGACAAGACAGGGATATAACATTCCACAAGACAGGGAAATAACATTCTCACAGTGTGTTCCACAAGACCGGGATATTACATTCTCACAGTGTGTTCCACAAGATAGGGAAATAACACTCTCACAGTGTGTTCCACAAGACAGGGAAATTACACGCTCACAGTGTGTTCCACAAGACAGGGAAATAACATTCTCACAGTGTGTTCGACAAGACAGGGATATAACATTCTCACAGTGTGTTCCACAAGACAGGGAAATAACATTCTCACAGTGTGTTCCACAAGACAGGGAAATAACATTCTCACAGTGTGTTCCACAAGACCGGGATATTACATTCTCACAGTGTGTTCCACAAGATAGGGAAATAACATTCTCACAGTGTGTTCCACAAGACAGGGAAATTGCACTCTCACAGTGTGTTCGACAAGACAGGGATATAACATTCTCACAGTGTGTTCCACAAGACAGGGAAATAACATTCTCACAGTGTGTTCCACAAGACAGGGAAATAACATTCTCACAGTGTGTTCCACAAGACAGGGAAATAACATTCTCACAGTGTGTTCGACAAGACAGGGAAATAATATTCTCACAGTGTGTTCCACAAGACAGGGAAATAATATTCTCACAGTGTGTTCCACAAGACAGGGAAATAACATTCTCACAGTGTGTTCCACAAGACAGGGAAATAACATTCTCACAGTGTGTTCGACAAGACAGGGAAATAACATTCTCACAGTGTGTTCGACAAGACAGGGAAATAATATTCTCACAGTGTGTTCCACAAGACAGGGAAATAACATTCTCACAGTGTGTTCGACAAGACAGGGAAATAATATTCTCACAGTGTGTTCCACAAGACAGGGAAATAACATTCTCACAGTGTGTTCGACAAGACAGGGAAATAATATTCTCACAGTGTGTTCCACAAGACAGGGAAATAACATTCTCACAGTGTGTTCCACAAGACAGGGAAATAACATTCTCACAGTGTGTTCCACAAGACAGGGAAATAACATTCTCACAGTGTGTTCCACAAGACAGGGAAATAACATTCTCACAGTGTGTTCCACAAGACAGGGAAATAACATTCTCACAGTGTGTTCGACAAGACAGGGAAATAACATTCTCACAGTGTGTTCCACAAGATAGTGAAATAACATTCTCACAGTGTGTTCCACAAGACAGGGAAATAACATTCTCACAGTGTGTTCCACAAGACAGGGAAATAACATTCTCACAGTGTGTTCGACAAGACAGGGAAATAACATTCTCACAGTGTGTTCCACAAGATAGTGAAATAACATTCTCACAGTGTGTTCCACAAGACAGGGAAATAACATTCTCACAGTGTGTTCCACAAGACAGGGAAATAACATTCTCACAGTGTGTTCCACAAGACAGGGAAATAACATTCTCACAGTGTGTTCCACAAGACAGGGAAATAACATTCTCACAGTGTGTTCCACAAGACAGGGAAATAACATTCTCACAGTGTGTTCCGCAAGACAGGGAAATAACATTCTCACAGTGTGTTCGACAAGACAGGGATATAACATTCTCACAGTGTGTTCCACAAGACAGGGATATAACATTCTCACAGTGTGTTCCACAAGACAGGGAAATAACATTCTCACAGTGTGTTCCACAAGACAGGGAAATAACATTCTCACAGTGTGTTCCACAAGACAGGGAAATAACATTCTCACAGTGTTTTCCACAAGACAGGGAAATAACATTCTCACAGTGTGTTCCACAAGACAGGGAAATAACATTCTCACAGTGTGTTCCACAAGACAGGGAAATAACATTCTCACAGTGTGTTCCACAAGATAGGGAAATAACATTCTCACAGTGTGTTCGACAAGACAGGGAAATAACATTCTCACAGTGTGTTCCAGAAGACAGGGAAATAAAATTCTCACAGAGTGTTCCGCAAGACAGGGAAATAACATTCTCACAGTGTGTTCCACAAGACAGGGAAATAACATTCTCACAGTGTGTTCCACAAGACAGGGAAATAACATTCTCACAGTGTGTTCCACAAGATAGGGAAATAACATTCTCACAGTGTGTTCCACAAGACAGGGAAATAACATTCTCACAGTGTGTTCCACAAGATAGGGAAATAACATTCTCACTGTGTGTTCGACAAGACAGGGATATAACATTCTCACAGTGTGTTCCACAAGACAGGGAAATAACATTCTCACAGTGTGTTCCACAAGATAGGGAAATAACATTCTCACAGTATGTTCAACAAGATAGGGAAATAATTTTCTCACAGTGTGTTTCACAAGACAGGGAAATAACATTCTCACAGTGTGTTCCACAAGACAGGGAAATAACATTCTCACAGTGTGTTCCACAAGACAGGGAAAGAACATTCTCACAGTGTGTTCCACAAGACCGGGATATTACATTCTCACAGTGTGTTCCACAAGGTAGGGAAATAACATTCTCACAGTGTGTTCCACAAGACAGGGATATAACATTCCACAAGACAGGGAAATAACATTCTCACAGTGTGTTCAACAAGATAGGGAAATAATTTTCTCACAGTGTGTTTTACAAGACAGGGAAATAACATTCTCACAGTGTGTTCCACAAGACAGGGAAAGAACATTCTCACAGTGTGTTCCACAAGACCGGGATATTACATTCTCACAGTGTGTTCCACAAGGTAGGGAAATAACAGTCTCACAGTGTGTTCCACAAGACAGGGAAATAACATTCTCACAGTGTGTTCCACAAGACAGGGAAAGAACATTCTCACAGTGTGTACCACAAGACAGGAAAATAACATTCTCACAGTGTGTTCCACAAGACAGGGAAATAACATTCTCACAGTGTGTTCCACAAGACAGGGAAATAACATTCTCACAGTGTGTTCCACAGGACAGGGAAATAACATTCTCACAGTGTGTTCCACAAGACAGGGAAATAACATTCTCCCAGTGTGTTCCACAAGATAGGGAAATAACATTCTCACAGTGTGTTCCACAAGACAGGGAAATTACACTCTCACAGTGTGTTCCACAAGACAGGGAAATAACATTCTCACAGTGTGTTCCACAAGACAGGGAAATAACATTCTCACAGTGTGTTCCACAAGATAGGGGAATAACATTCTCACAGTGTGTTCCACAAGACAGGGATATAACATTCTCACAGTGTGTTCCACAAGGCAGGGAAATAACATTCTCACAGAGTGTTCAACAAGACAGGGATATAACATTCTCACAGTGTGTTCGACAAGACAGGGAAATAACATTCTCACAGTGTGTTCCACAAGACAGGGAAATAACATTCTCACAGTGTGTTCGACAAGACAGGGATATAACATTCTCACAGTGTGTTCCAGAAGACAGGGAAATAACATTCTCACAGTGTGTTCCACAAGACAGGGAAATAACATTCTCACAGTGTGTTCCACAAGACAGGGGAATAACATTCTCACAGTGTGTTCCAGAAGATAGGGGAATAACATTCTCACAGTGTGTTCCACAAGACAGGGAAATAACATTCTCACAGTGTGTTCGACAAGACAGGGATATAACATTCTCACAGTGTGTTCCAGAAGACAGGGAAATAACATTCTCACAGTGTGTTCCACAAGATAGGGGAATAACATTCTCACAGTGTGTTCCACAAGACTGGGAAATAACATTCTCACAGTGTGTTCCAGAAGACAGGGAAATAACATTCTCACAGTGAGCTCGACAAGACGGGGAAATAACATTCTCACAGTGTGTTCCACAAGACAGGGAAATAACATTCTCACAGTGTGTTCCACAAGATAGGGGAATAACATTCTCACACTGTGTTCCACAAGACAGGGAAAGAACATTCTCACAGTGTGTTCCACAAGACAGGGATATTACATTCTCACAGTGTGTTCCACAAGACAGGGAAATAACATTCTCACAGTGTGTTCCACAAGACAGGGAAATAACATTCTCACAGTGTGTTCCACAAGACAGGGAAATAACATTCTCACAGTGTGTTCACAAGACAGGGTAATAACATTCTCACAGTGTGTTCCACAAGACCGGGATATTACATTCTCAGAGTGTGTTCCACAAGGTAGGGAAATAACATTCTCACAGTATGTTCCACAAGACAGGGAAATTACACTCTCACAGTGTGTTCCACAAGACAGGGAAATAACATTCTCACAGTGTGTTGCACATGATAGGGAAATAACATTCTCACAGTGTGTTGCACATGATAGGGAAATAACATTCTCACAGTGAGCTCGACAAGACAGGGATATAACATTCTCACAGTGTGTTCCACAAGACAGGGAAATAACATTCTCACAGTGTGTTCCACAAGACAGGGAAAGAACATTCTCACAGTGTGTTCCACAAGACAGGGATATTACATTCTCACAGTGTGTTCCACAAGGTAGGGAAATAACATTCTCACAGTGTGTTCCACAAGACAGGGAAATAACATTCTCACAGTGTGTTCCAGAAGACAGGGAAATAACATTCTCACAGTGTGTTCCACAAGACAGGGAAATAACATTCTCACAGTGTATTCCACAAGATAGGGAAATAACATTCTCACAGTGTGTTCCACAAGATAGGGAAATAACATTCTCACAGTGTGTTCCAGAAGACAGGGAAATAACATTCTCACAGTGTGTTCCACAAGACAGGGAAATAACATTCTCACAGTGTGTTCCACAAGACAGGGAAATAACATTCTCACAGTGTGTTCCACAAGACAGGGAAATAACATTCTCACAGTGTGTTCCACAAGACAGGGAAATAACATTCTCACAGTGTATTCCACAAGATAGGGAAATAACATTCTCACAGTGTGTTCCAGAAGACAGGGAAATAACATTCTCACAGTGTGTTCCACAAGACAGGGAAATAACATTCTCACAGTGTGTTCCACAAGACAGGGAAATAACATTCTCACAGTGTGTTCCACAAGACAGGGAAATAACATTCTCACAGTGTGTTCCACAAGACAGGGAAATAACATTCTCACAGTGTGTTCCACAAGACAGGGAAATAACATTCTCACAGTGTGTTCCACAAGACAGGGAAATAACATTCTCACAGTGTGTTCCACAAGACAGGGAAATAACATTCTCACAGTGTGTTCCACAAGACAGGGAAATAACATTCTCACAGTGTGTTCCACAAGACAGGGAAATAACATTCTCACAGTGTGTTCCACAAGACAGGGAAATAACATTCTCACAGTGTGTTCCACAAGACAGGGAAATAACATTCTCACAGTGTGTTTCACAAGACAGGGAAATAACATTCTCACAGTGTGTTCCACAAGACAGGGAAATAACATTCTCACAGTGTGTTCGACAAGACAGGGATATAACATTCTCACAGTGTGTTCCACAAGACAGGGAAATAACATTCTCACTGTGTGTTCGACAAAACAGGGATATAACATTCTCACAGTGTGTTCCACAAGATAGGGAAATAACATTCTCACAGTGTGTTCCACAAGACACGGAAAGAACATTCTCACAGTGTGTTCCACAAGATAGTGAAATAACATTCTCACAGTGTGTTCCACAAGACAGGGAAATAACATTCCACAAGACAGGGAAATAACATTCTCACAGTGTGTTCGACAAGACAGGGATATAACATTCCACAAGACAGGGAAATAACATTCTCACAGTGTGTTCCACAAGACCGGGATATTACATTCTCACAGTGTGTTCCACAAGATAGGGAAATAACATTCTCACAGTGTGTTCCACAAGACAGGGAAATTACACTCTCACAGTGTGTTCGACAAGACAGGGAAATAACATTCTCACAGTGTGTTCCACAAGACAGGGAAATAACATTCTCACAGTGTGTTCCACAAGACAGGGAAATAACATTCTCACAGTGTGTTCCACAAGATAGGGAAATAACATTCTCACAGTGTGTTCCACAAGATAGGGAAATAACATTCTCACAGTGTGTTCCACAAGATAGGGAAATAACATTCTCACAGTGTGTTCCACAAGATAGGGAAATAATTTTCTCACAGTGTGTTTCACAAGACAGGGAAATAACATTTTCACAGTCTGTTCCACAAGACCGGGATATTACATTCTCACAGTGTGTTCCACAAGATAGGGATATAACATTCTCACAGTGTGTTCCACAAGACAGGGAAATAACATTCTCACAGTGTGTTCCACAAGACAGGGAAATAACATTCTCACAGTGTGTTCCACAAGATAGGGAAATAACATTCTCACAGTGTGTTCCACAAGACAGGGAAATAACATTCTCACAGTGTGTTCCACAAGACAGGGAAATAACATTCTCACAGTGTGTTCCACAAGACAGGGAAATAACATTCTCACAGTGTGTTCCACAAGACAGGGAAATAACATTCTCACAGTGTGTTCCACACGATAGGGAAATAACATTCTCACAGTGAGCTCGACAAGACAGGGAAATAACATTCTCACAGTGTGTTCCACAAGACAGGGAAATAATTTTCTCACAGTGTGTTTCACAAGACAGGGAAATAACATTCTCACAGTCTGTTCCACAAGACCGGGATATTACATTCTCACAGTGTGTTCCACAAGGTATTGAAATAACATTCTCGCAGTGTGTTCCACAAGACAGGGAAATAACATTCTCACAGTGTGTTCCACAAGACAGGGAAAGAACATTCTCACAGTGTGTTCCACAAGACAGGGAAATAACATTCTCACAGTGTGTTCCACAAGGTAGGGAAATAACATTCTCACAGTGTGTTCCACAAGACTGGGATATTACATTCTCACAGTGTGTTCCACAAGACAGGGAAATAACATTCTCACAGTGTGTTCCACAAGACAGGGAAATAACATTCTCACAGTGTGTTCCACAAGACAGGGAAATAACATTCTCACAGTGTGTTCCACAAGACCGGGATATTACATTCTCACAGTGTGTTCCACAAGGTAGGGAAATAACATTCTCACAGTGTGTTCCACAAGACAGGGAAATTACACTCTCACAGTGTGTTCCACAAGACAGGGAAATAACATTCTCACAGTGTGTTGCACATGATAGGGAAATAACATTCTCACAGTGTGTTCCACATGATAGGGAAATAACATTCTCACAGTGTGTTCCACAAGATAGTGAAATAACATTCTCACAGTGTGTTCCACAAGACAGGGAAATAACATTCTCACAGTGTGTTCCACACGATAGGGAAATAACATTCTCACAGTGAGCTCGACAAGACAGGGAAATAACATTCTCACAGTGTGTTCCACAAGACAGGGAAATAATTTTCTCACAGTGTGTTTCACAAGACAGGGAAATAACATTCTCACAGTCTGTTCCACAAGACCGGGATATTACATTCTCACAGTGTGTTCCACAAGGTATTGAAATAACATTCTCGCAGTGTGTTCCACAAGACAGGGAAATAACATTCTCACAGTGTGTTCCACAAGACAGGGAAAGAACATTCTCACAGTGTGTTCCACAAGACAGGGAAATAACATTCTCACAGTGTGTTCCACAAGGTAGGGAAATAACATTCTCACAGTGTGTTCCACAAGACTGGGATATTACATTCTCACAGTGTGTTCCACAAGACAGGGAAATAACATTCTCACAGTGTGTTCCACAAGACAGGGAAATAACATTCTCACAGTGTGTTCCACAAGACAGGGAAATAACATTCTCACAGTGTGTTCCACAAGACCGGGATATTACATTCTCACAGTGTGTTCCACAAGGTAGGGAAATAACATTCTCACAGTGTGTTCCACAAGACAGGGAAATTACACTCTCACAGTGTGTTCCACAAGACAGGGAAATAACATTCTCACAGTGTGTTGCACATGATAGGGAAATAACATTCTCACAGTGTGTTCCACATGATAGGGAAATAACATTCTCACAGTGTGTTCCACAAGATAGTGAAATAACATTCTCACAGTGTGTTCCACAAGACAGGGAAATAACATTCTCACAGTGTATTCCACAAGACAGGGAAATAACATTCTCACAGTGTGTTCCACAAGACAGGGAAAGAACATTCTCACAGTGTGTTCCACAAGACCGGGATATTACATTCTCACAGTGTGTTCCACAAGGTAGGGAATTAACATTCTCACAGTGTGTTCCACAAGACAGGGAAATAACATTCTCACAGTGTGTTCCACAAGATAGGGAAATAACATTCTCACAGTGTGTTCGACAAGACAGGGATATAACATTCCACAAGACAGGGAAATAACATTCTCACAGTGTGTTCCACAAGATAGGGAAATAACATTCTCACAGTGTGTTCCACAAGATAGGGAAATAACATTCTCACAGTGTGTTCGACAAGACAGGGATATAACATTCCACAAGACAGGGAAATAACATTCTCACAGTGTGTTCCACAAGACAGGGATATAACATTCCACAAGACAGGGAAATAACATTCTCACAGTGTGTTCCACAAGACCGGGATATTACATTCTCACAGTGTGTTGCACAAGATAGGGAAATAACATTATCACAGTGTGTTCCACAAGACAGGGAAATTACACTCTCACAGTGTGTTCCACAAGACAGGGAAATAACATTCTCACAGTGTGTTCCACAATACAGGGAAATAACATTCTCACAGTGTGTTCCACAAGACAGGGAAATAACATTCTCACAGTGTGTTCGACAAGACAGGGATATAACATTCTCACAGTGTGTTCCACAAGACAGGGAAATAACATTCTCACAGTGTGTTCCACAAGACAGGGAAATAACATTCTCACAGTGTGTTCCACAAGACCGGGATATTACATTCTCACAGTGTGTTCCACAAGACAGGGAAATAACATTCTCACAGTGTGTTCCACAAGACAGGGAAATAACATTCTCACAGTGTGTTCCACAAGACCGGGATATAACATTCTCACAGTGTGTTCCACAATACAGGGAAATAACATTCTCACAGTGTGTTCCACAAGACCGGGATATAACATTCTCACAGTGTGTTCCACAATACAGGGAAATAACATTCTCACAGTGTGTTCCACAAGACAGGGAAATAACATTCTCACAGTGTGTTCGACAAGACAGGGATATAACATTCTCACAGTGTGTTCCACAAGACAGGGAAATAACATTCTCACAGTGTGTTCCACAAGACAGGGAAATAACATTCTCACAGTGTGTTCCACAAGACCGGGATATTACATTCTCACAGTGTGTTCCACAAGATAGGGAAATAACATTCTCACAGTGTGTTCCACAAGACAGGGAAATTACACTCTCACAGTGTGTTCCACAAGACAGGGAAATAACATTCTCACAGTGTGTTCCACAAGACAGGGAAATAACATTCTCACAGTGTGTTCCACAAGACAGGGAAATAACATTCTCACAGTGTGTTCCACAAGACAGGGAAATAACATTCTCACAGTGTGTTCGACAAGACAGGGAAATAATATTCTCACAGTGTGTTCCACAAGACAGGGAAAGAACATTCTCACAGTGTGTTCCACAAGACCGGGATATTACATTCTCACAGTGTGTTCCACAAGACAGGGAAAGAACATTCTCACAGTGTGTTCCACAAGACCGGGATATTACATTCTCACAGTGTGTTCCACAAGGTAGGGAAATAACAGTCTCACAGTGTGTTCCACAAGACAGGGAAATAACATTCTCACAGTGTGTTCCACAAGATAGGGAAAGAACATTCTCACAGTGTGTTCCACAAGACAGGGAAATAACATTCTCACAGTGAGCTCCACAAGACAGGGATATAACATTCTCACAGTGTGTTCCACAAGACAGGGAAATAACATTCTCACAGTGTGTTCCACAAGACAGGGAAAGAACATTCTCACAGTGTGTTCCACAAGACAGGGATATTACATTCTCACAGTGTGTTCCACAAGGTAGGGAAATAACATTCTCACAGTGTGTTCCACAAGACAGGGAAATAACATTCTCACAGTGTGTTCCACAAGACAGGGAAAGAACATTCTCACAGTGTGTTCCACAAGATAGGGATATAACATTCTCACAGTGTGTTCCACAAGACAGGGATATTACATTCTCACAGTGTGTTCCACAAAGTAGGGAAATAACATTCTCACAGTGTGTTCCACAAGACCGGGAAATAACATTCTCACAGTGTGTTCCACAAGACAGGGAAATAACATTCTCACAGTGTGTTCCACAAGACAGGGAAATAACATTCTCACAGTGTGTTCCACAAGACAGGGAAATAACATTCTCACAGTGTGTTCCACAAGACAGGGAAATAACATTCTCACAGTGTGTTCCACAAGACAGGGAAATTACACTCTCACAGTGTGTTCCACAAGACAGGGAAATAACATTCTCACAATGTGTTCCACAAGAGAGGGAAATAACATTCTCACAGTGTGTTCCACAAGACAGGGAAATAACATTCTCACAGTGTGTTCCACAAGATAGTGAAATAACATTCTCACAGTGTGTTCCACAAGACAGGGATATAACATTCTCACAGTGTGTTCCACAAGACAGGGAAATAACATTCTCACAGTGTGTTCCACAAGACAGGGAAATAACATTCTCACAGTGTGTTCCACAAGACAGGGAAATAACATTCTCACAGTGTGTTCGACATGACAGGGAAATAACATTCTCACAGTGTGTTCCACAAGACAGGGAAATAACATTCTCACAGTGTGTTCGACATGACAGGGATATAACATTCTCACAGTGTGTTCCAGAAGACAGGGAAATAACATTCTCACAGTGTGTTCAACAAGACAGGGAAATAACATTCTCACAGTGTGTTCGACAAGACAGGGAAATAACATTCTCACTGTGTGTTCCACAAGACAGGGAAAGAACATTCTCACAGTGTGTTCCACAAGACAGGGAAATAACATTCTCACAGTGTGTTCCACAAGACAGGGAAATAACATTCTCACAGTGTGTTCCACAAGACAGGGAAATAACATTCTCACAGTGTGTTCCACAAGACAGGGAAATAACATTCTCACAGTATGTTCCACAAGGTAGGGAAATAACATTCTCACAGTGTGTTCCACAAGACAGGGAAATAACATTCTCACAGTGTGTTCCACAAGACAGGGAAATAACATTCTCACAGTGTGTTCCACAAGGTAGGGAAATAACATTCTCACAGTGTGTTCCACAAGATAGGGAAATAACATTCTCACAGTGTGTTCCACAAGACAGGGAAATAACATTCTCACAGTGTGTTCCACAAGACCGGGATATTACATTCTCACAGTGTGTTCCACAAGATAGGGAAATAACATTCTCACAGTGTGTTCCACAAGACCGGGATATTACATTCTCACAGTGTGTTCCACAAGATAGGGAAATAACATTCTCACAGTGTGTTCCACAAGACCGGGATATTACATTCTCACAGTGTGTTCCACAAGATAGGGAAATAACATTCTCACAGTGTGTTCCACAAGACAGGGAAATTACATTCTCACAGTGTGTTCGACAAGACAGCGAAATAACATTCTCACAGTGTGTTCCACAAGACAGGGAAATAACATTCTCACAGTGTGTTCCACAATACAGGGAAATAACATTCTCACAGTGTGTTCCACAAGACAGGGATATAACATTCTCACAGTGTATTCCACAAGACAGGGAAATAACATTCTCACAGTGTGTTCCACAAGATAGGGAAATAACATTCTCTCAGTGTGTTCCACAAGACAGGGAAATAACATTCTCACAGTGTGTTCCACAAGACAGGGATATAACATTCTCACAGTGTGTTCGACAAGACAGGGATATAACATTCTCACTGTGTGTTCCACAAGACAGGGAAATAACATTCTCACAGTGTGTTCCACAAGACAGGGAAATAACATTCTCACAGTGTGTTCCACAAGACAGGGAAATAACATTCTCACAGTGTGTTCCACAAGACAGGGAAATAACATTCTCACAGTGTGTTCCACAAGACAGGGAAATAACATTCTCACAGTGTGTTCCACAAGACAGGGAAATAACATTCTCACAGTGTGTTCCACAAGATAGGGAAATAACATTCTCACAGTGTGTTCCACAAGACAGGGAAATAACATTCTCACAGTGTGTTCCACAAGACAGGGAAATAACATTCTCACAGTGTGTTCCACAAGACAGGGAAATAACATTCTCACAGTGTGTTCCACAAGTCAGGGAAATGACATTCTCACAGTGTGTTCCACAAGACAGGGAAATAACATTCTCACAGTGTGTTCCACAAGACAGGGAAATAACATTCTCACAGTGTGTTCGACAAGACAGGGAAATAACATTCTCACAGTGTGTTCCACAAGACAAGGAAATAACATTCTCACAGTGTGTTCCACAAGACAGGGAAATAACATTCTCACTGTGTGTTCCACAAGACAGGGAAATAACATTCTCACAGTGTGTTCCACAAGACAGGGAAATAACATTCTCACAGTGTGTTCGACAAGACAGGGAAATAACATTCTCACAGTGTGTTCCACAAGACAGGGAAATAACATTCTCACAGTGTGTTCCACAAGACAGGGAAATAACATTCTCACAGTGTGTTCCACAAGACAGGGAAATGACATTCTCACAGTGTGTTCGACAAGACAGGGATATAACATTCTCACAGTGTGTTCCACAAGACAGGGAAATAACATTCTCACAGTGTGTTCCACAAGACAGGGAAATAACATTCTCACAGTGTGTTCCACAAGATAGGGAAATAACATTCTCACAGTGTGTTCCACAAGACCGGGAAATTACATTCTCACAGTGTGTTCGACAAGACAGGGAAAATAACATTCTCACAGTGTGTTCCACAAGACAGGGAAATAACATTCTCACAGTGTGTTCCACAATACAGGGAAATAACATTCTCACAGTGTGTTCCACAAGACAGGGATATAACATTCTCACAGTGTATTCCACAAGACAGGGAAATAACATTCTCACAGTGTGTTCCACAAGATAGGGAAATAACATTCTCACAGTGTGTTCGACAAGACAGGGATATAACATTCTCACAGTGTGTTCCACAAGACAGGGAAATAACATTCTCACAGTGTGTTCCACAAGATAGGGAAATAACATTCTCATAGTGTGTTCCACAGGACAGGGAAATAACATTCTCACAGTGTGTTCCACAAGACAGGGAAATAACATTCTCACAGTGTGTTCCACAAGACAGGGAAATAACATTCTCACAGTGTGTTCCACAAGACAGGGAAATAACATTCTCACAGTGTGTTCCACAAGACAGGGAAATAACATTCTCACAGTGTGTTCCACAAGACAGGGAAATAACATTCTCACAGTGTGTTCGACATGACAGGGAAATAACATTCTCACAGTGTGTTCCACAAGATAGGGAAATAACATTCTCACAGTGTGTTCCACAAGACAGGGAAATAACATTCTCACAGTGTGTTCCACAAGATAGTGAAATAACATTCTCACAGTGTGTTCAACAAGACAGGGAAATAACATTCTCACAGTGTGTTCCACAACACAGGGAAATAACATTCTCACAGTGTGTTCCACAAGACAGGGAAATAACATTCTCACAGTGTGTTCCACAAGACAGGGAAATAACATTCTCTCAGTGTGTTCCACAAGATAGGGAAATAACATTCTCACAGTGTGCTCCACAAGACAGGGAAATAACATTCTCACAGTGTGTTCCACAAGATAGTGAAATAACATTCTCACAGTGTGTTCCACAAGATAGTGAAATAACATTCTCACAGTGTGTTCCACAAGATAGTGAAATAACATTCTCACAGTGTGTTCCACAAGACAGGGAAATAACATTCTCACAGTGTGTTCCACAAGATAGTGAAATAACATTCTCACAGTGTGTTCGACATGACAGGGAAATAACATTCTCACAGTGTGTTCCACAAGATAGGGAAATAACATTCTCACAGTGTGTTCCACAAGACAGGGAAATAACATTCTCACAGTGTGTTCCACAAGATAGTGAAATAACATTCTCACAGTGTGTTCCACAAGACAGGGAAATAACATTCTCACAGTGTGTTCGACATGACAGGGAAATAACATTCTCACAGTGTGTTCCACAAGACAGGGAAATAACATTCTCACAGTGTGTTCCACAAGACAGGGAAATAACATTCTCACAGTGTGTTCCACAAGACAGGGAAATAACATTCTCACAGTGTGTTCCACAAGATAGGGAAATAATTTTCTCACAGTGTGTTTCACAAGACAGGGAAATAACATTCTCACAGTCTGTTCCACAAGACCGGGATATTACATTCTCACAGTGTGTTCCACAAGGTAGGGAAATAACATTCTCACAGTGTGTTCCACAAGACAGGGAAATAACATTCTCACAGTGAGCTCGACAAGACAGGGATATTACATTCTCACAGTGTGTTCCACAAGATAGGGAAATAACATTCTCACAGTGTGTTCCACAAGATAGGGAAAGAACATTCTCACAGTGTGTTCCACAAGACAGGGAAATAACATTCTCACAGTGTGTTCCACAAGACAGGGAAAGAACATTCTCACAGTGTGTTCCACAAGACAGGGAAAGAACATTCTCACAGTGTGTTCCACAAGACAGGGATATTACATTCTCACAGTGTGTTCCACAAGACAGGGAAATAACATTCTCACTGTGTGTTCCACAAGACAGGGATATAACATTCTCACAGTGTGTTCCACAAGACAGGGAAATAACATTCTCACAGTGTGTTCCACAAGACAGGGAAAGAACATTCTCACAGTGTGTTCCACAAGACAGGGATATTACATTCTCACAGTGTGTTCCATAAGACAGGGAAATAACATTCTCACAGTGTGTTCCACAAGACAGGGAAATAACATTCTCACAGTGAGCTCGAAAAGACAGGGATATAACATTCTCACAGTGTGTTCCACAAGACAGGGAAATAACATTCTCACAGTGTGTTCCACAAGACAGGGAAAGAACATTCTCACAGTGTGTTCCACAAGACAGGGATATTACATTCTCACAGTGTGTTCCACAAGACAGGGAAATAACATTCTCACAGTGTGTTCCACAAGACAGGGAAATAACATTCTCACAGTGTGTTCCACAAGGCAGGGAAATAACATTCTCACAGTGTGTTCCACAAGATAGGGAAATAACATTCTCACAGTGTGTTCCACAAGACAGGGAAATAACATTCTCACAGTGTGTTCCACAAGACCGGGATATTACATTCTCACAGTGTGTTCCACAAGGTAGGGAAATAACATTCTCACAGTGTGTTCCACAAGACAGGGAAATTACACTCTCACAGTGTGTTCCACAAGACAGGGAAATAACATTCTCACAGTGTGTTGCACATGATAGGGAAATAACATTCTCACAGTGTGTTCCACATGATAGGGAAATAACATTCTCACAGTGTGTTCCACAAGATAGTGAAATAACATTCTCACAGTGTGTTCCACAAGACAGGGAAATAACATTCTCACAGTGTATTCCACAAGACAGGGAAATAACATTCTCACAGTGTGTTCCACAAGACAGGGAAAGAACATTCTCACAGTGTGTTCCACAAGACCGGGATATTACATTCTCACAGTCTGTTCCACAAGGTAGGGAAATAACATTCTCACAGTGTGTTCCACAAGACAGGGAAATAACATTCTCACAGTGAGCTCGACAAGACAGGGATATAACATTCTCACAGTGTGTTCCACAAGACAGGGAAATAACATTCTCACAGTGTGTTCCACAAGACAGGGAAAGAACATTCTCACAGTGTGTTCCACAAGACAGGGATATTACATTCTCACAGTGTGTTCCACAAGGTAGGGAAATAACATTCTCACAGTGTGTTCCACAAGACAGGGAAATAACATTCTCACAGTGTGTTCCACAAGACAGGGAAATAACATTCTCACAGTGTGTTCCACAAGACCGGGATATTACATTCTCACAGTGTGTTCCACAAGATAGGGAAATAACATTCTCACCGTGTGTTCCACAAGACAGGGAAATAACATTCTCACAGTGTGTTCCACAAGATAGGGAAATAACATTCTCACAGTGTGTTCCACAAGACAGGGAAATAACATTCTCACAGTGTGTTCCAGAAGACAGGGAAATAACATTCTCACAGTGTGTTCGACAAGACAGGGAAATAACATTCTCACAGTGTGTTCCACAAGACAGGGAAATAACATTCTCACAGTGTGTTCCAGAAGACAGGGAAATAACATTCTCACAGTGTGTTCCACAAGACAGGGAAATAACATTCTCACAGTGTGTTCGACAAGACAGGGAAATAATATTCTCACAGTGTGTTCCACAAGATAGGGAAATAACATTCTCACAGTGTGTTCCACAAGACAGGGAAATAACATTCTCACAGTGTGTTCCACAAGACAGGGAAATAACATTCTCACAGTGTGTTCCACAAGACAGGGAAATAACATTCTCACAGTGTGTTCCACAAGACAGGGAAATAACATTCTCACAGTGTGTTCCACAAGACAGGGAAATAACATTCTCACAGTGTGTTACACAAGATAGGGAAATAACATTCTCACAGTGTTTTCCACAAGACAGGGAAATAACATTCTCACAGTGTGTTCCACAAGATAGGGAAATAACATTCTCACAGTGTGTTCGACAAGACAGGGATATAACATTCTCACAGTGTGTTCCACAAGATAGGGAACTAACATTCTCACAGTGTGTTCGACAAGACAGGGATATAACATTCCACAAGACAGGGAAATAACATTCTCACAGTGTGTTCAACAAGATAGGGATATTACATTCTCACAGTGTGTTCCACAAGATAGGGAAATAATTTTCTCACAGTGTGTTTCACAAGACAGGGAAATAACATTCTCACAGTGTGTTCCACAAGACAGGGAAATAACATTCTCACAGTGTGTTCCACAAGACAGGGAAATAACATTCTCACAGTGTGTTCCACAAGACAGGGAAATAACATTCTCACAGTGTGTTCCACAAGATAGTGAAATAACATTCTCACAGTGTGTTCCACAAGACTGGGAAATAACATTCTCACAGTGTGTTCCACAAGACAGGGAAATAACGTTCTCAGAGTGTGTTCCACAAGATAGGGAAATAACATTCTCACAGTGTGTTCCACAAGACAGGGAAATAACATTCTCACAGTGTGTTCGACAAGACAGGGAAATAACATTCTCACAGTGTGTTCCACAAGACAGGGAAATAACATTCTCACAGTGTGTTCCACAAGACAGGGATATAACATTCTCATAGTGTGTTCGACAAGACAGGGATATAACATTCCACAAGACAGGGAAATAACATTCTCACAGTGTGTTCAACAAGATAGGGATATTACATTCTCACAGTGTGTTCCACAAGATAGGGAAATAATTTTCTCACAGTGTGTTTCACAAGACAGGGAAATAACATTCTCACAGTGTGTTCCACAAGACAGGGAAATAACATTCTCACAGTGTGTTCCACAAGACAGGGAAAGAACATTCTCACAGTGTGTTCCACAAGACCGGGATATTACATTCTCACAGTGTGTTCCACAAGACAGGGAAATAACATTCTCACAGTGTGTTCCACAAGACAGGGAAACAAAATTCTAACAGTGTGTTCCACAAGACCGGGATATTACATTCTCACAGTGTGTTCCACAAGGTAGGGAAATAACAGTCTCACAGTGTGTTCCACAAGACAGGGAAATAACATTCTCACAGTGTGTTCCACAAGACAGGGAAAGAACATTCTCACAGTGTGTTCCACAAGACAGGGATATTACATTCTCGCAGTGTGTTCCACAAGACAGGGAAATAACATTCTCACAGTGTGTTCCACAAGACAGGGAAATAACATTCTCACAGTGTGTTCCACAAGACAGGGAAATAACATTCTCACAGTGTGTTCCACAAGACAGGGAAATAACATTCTCACAGTGTGTTCCACAAGACAGGGAAATAACATTCTCACAGTGTGTTCCACAAGGTAGGGAAATAACATTCTCACAGTGTGTTCGACAAGACAGGGAAATAACATTCTCACAGTGTGTTCGACAAGACAGGGAAATAACATTCTCGCAGTGTGTTCCACAAGACAGGGAAATAACATTCTCACAGTGTGTTCCACAAGACAGGGATATAACATTCTCACAGTGTGTTCCACAAGACAGGGAAATAACATTCTCGCAGTGTGTTCCACAAGACAGGGAAATAACATTCTCACAGTGTGTTCCACAAGACAGGGAAATAACATTCTCACAGTGTGTTCCACAAGACAGGGAAATAACATTCTCACAGTGTGTTCCACAAGACAGGGAAATAACATTCTCACAGTGTGTTCCACAAGGCAGGGATATAACATTCTCACCGTGTGTTCCACAAGACAGGGAAATAACATTCTCACAGAGTGTTACACAAGACAGGGAAATAACATTCTCACAGTGAGCTCGACAAGACAGGGATATAACATTCTCACAGTGTGTTCCACAAGATAGTGAAATAACATTCTCACAGTGTGTTCGACATGACAGGGAAATAACATTCTCACAGTGTGTTCCACAAGATAGGGAAATAACATTCTCACAGTGTGTTCCACAAGACAGGGAAATAACATTCTCACAGTGTGTTCCACAAGATAGTGAAATAACATTCTCACAGTGTGTTCCACAAGACAGGGAAATAACATTCTCACAGTGTGTTCGACATGACAGGGAAATAACATTCTCACAGTGTGTTCCACAAGACAGGGAAATAACATTCTCACAGTGTGTTCCACAAGACAGGGAAATAACATTCTCACAGTGTGTTCCACAAGACAGGGAAATAACATTCTCACAGTGTGTTCCACAAGATAGGGAAATAATTTTCTCACAGTGTGTTTCACAAGACAGGGAAATAACATTCTCACAGTCTGTTCCACAAGACCGGGATATTACATTCTCACAGTGTGTTCCACAAGGTAGGGAAATAACATTCTCACAGTGTGTTCCACAAGACAGGGAAATAACATTCTCACAGTGAGCTCGACAAGACAGGGAAATAACATTCTCACAGTGTGTTCCACAAGACAGGGAAAGAACATTCTCACAGTGTGTTCCACAAGACAGGGAAAGAACATTCTCACAGTGTGTTCCACAAGACAGGGATATTACATTCTCACAGTGTGTTCCACAAGACAGGGAAATAACATTCTCACAGTGTGTTCCACAAGACAGGGATATAACATTCTCACAGTGTGTTCCACAAGACAGGGAAATAACATTCTCACAGTGTGTTCCACAAGACAGGGAAATAACATTCTCACAGTGTGTTCCACAAGACAGGGAAATAACATTCTCACAGTGTGTTCCACAAGACAGGGATATAACATTCTCACAGTGTGTTCCACAAGACAGGGAAATAACATTCTCACAGTGTGTTCCACAAGACAGGGAAAGAACATTCTCACAGTGTGTTCCACAAGACAGGGATATTACATTCTCACAGTGTGTTCCATAAGACAGGGAAATAACATTCTCACAGTGTGTTCCACAAGACAGGGAAATAACATACAGGAAATAACATTCTCACAGTGAGCTCGACAAGACAGGGATATAACATTCTCACAGTGTGTTCCACAAGACAGGGAAATAACATTCTCACAGTGTGTTCCACAAGACAGGGAAAGAACATTCTCACAGTGTGTTCCCACAAGACAGGGATATTACATTCTCACAGTGTGTTCACAAGACAGGGAAATAACATTCTCACAGTGTGTTCCACAAGACAGGGAAATAACATTCTCACAGTGTGTTCCACAAGGCAGGGAAATAACATTCTCACAGTGTGTTCCACAAGATAGGGAAATAACATTCTCACAGTGTGTTCCACAAGACAGGGAAATAACATTCTCCACAGTGTGTTCCACAAGGTAGGGAAATAACATTCTCACAGTGTGTTCCACAAGACAGGGAAATTACACTCTCACAGTGTGTTCCACAAGACAGGGAAATAACATTCTCACAGTGTGTTGCACATGATAGGGAAAATAACATTCTCACAGTGTGTTCCACATGATAGGGAAATAACATTCTCACAGTGTGTTCCACAAGATAGTGAAATAACATTCTCACAGTGTGTTCCACAAGACAGGGAAATAACATTCTCACAGTGTATTTCCACAAGACAGGGAAATAACATTCTCACAAGTGTGTTCCACAAGACAGGGAAAGAACATTCTCACAGTGTGTTCCACAAGACCGGGATATTACATTCTCACAGTGTGTTCCACAAAGTAGGGAAATAACATTCTCACAGTGTGTTCCACAAGACAGGGAAATAACATTCTCACAGTGAGCTCGACAAGACAGGGATATAACATTCTCACAGTGTGTTCCACAAGACAGGAAATAACATTCTCACAGTGTGTTCCACAAGACAGGGAAAGAACATTCTCACAGTGTGTTCCACAAGACAGGGATAATTACATTCTCACAGTGTGTTCCACAAGGTAGGGAAATAACATTCTCACAGTGTGTTCCACAAGACAGGGAAATAACATTCTCACAGTGTGTTCCACAAGACAGGGAAATAACATTCTCACAGTGTGTTCCACAAGACCGGGATATTACATTCTCACAGTGTGTTCCACAAGATAGGGAATAACATTCTCACAGTGTGTTCCAGAAGACAGGGAAATAACATTCTCACAGTGTGTTCCACAAGACAGGGAAATAACATTCTCACAGTGTGTTCGACAAGACAGGGAAATAATATTCTCACAGTGTGTTCCACAAGATAGGGAAATAACATTCTCACAGTGTGTTCCACAAGACAGGGAAATAACATTCTCACAGTGTGTTCCACAAGACAGGGAAATAACATTCTCACAGTGTGTTCCACAAGACAGGGAAATAACATTCTCACAGTGTGTTCCACAAGACAGGGAAATAACATTCTCACAGTGTGTTCCACAAGACAGGGAAATAACATTCTCACAGTGTGTTACACAAGATAGGGAAATAACATTCTCACAGTGTTTTCCACAAGACAGGGAAATAACATTCTCACAGTGTGTTCCACAAGATAGGGAAATAACATTCTCACAGTGTGTTCGACAAGACAGGGATATAACATTCTCACAGTGTGTTCCACAAGATAGGGAACTAACATTCTCACAGTGTGTTCGACAAGACAGGGATATAACATTCCACAAGACAGGGAAATAACATTCTCACAGTGTGTTCGACAAGACAGGGAAATAACATTCTCGCAGTGTGTTCCACAAGACAGGGAAATAACATTCTCACAGTGTGTTCCACAAGACTGGGATATAACATTCTCACAGTGTGTTCCACAAGACAGGGAAATGACATTCTCGCAGTGTGTTCCACAAGACAGGGAAATAACATTCTCACAGTGTGTTCCACAAGACAGGGAAATAACATTCTCACAGTGTGTTCCACAAGACAGGGAAATAACATTCTCACAGTGTGTTCCACAAGACAGGGAAATAACATTCTCACAGTGTGTTCCACAAGACAGGGATATAACATTCTCACCGTGTGTTCCACAAGACAGGGAAATAACATTCTCACAGTGTGTTCCACAAGACAGGGATATAACATTCTCACAGTGTGTTCCACAAGACAGGGAAATGACATTCTCGCAGTGTGTTCCACAAGACAGGGAAATAACATTCTCACAGTGTGTTCCACAAGACAGGGAAATAACATTCTCACAGTGTGTTCCACAAGACAGGGAAATAACATTCTCACAGTGTGTTCCACAAGACAGGGAAATAACATTCTCACAGTGTGTTCCACAAGACAGGGAAATAACATTCTCACAGTGTGTTCCACAAGACAGGGAAATAACATTCTCACAGAGTGTTCCACAAGACAGGGAAATAACATTCTCACAGTGAGCTCGACAAGACAGGGATATAACATTCTCACAGTGTGTTCCACAAGATAGTGAAATAACATTCTCACAGTGTGTTCGACATGACAGGGAAATAACATTCTCACAGTGTGTTCCACAAGATAGGGAAATAACATTCTCACAGTGTGTTCCACAAGACAGGGAAATAACATTCTCACAGTGTGTTCCACAAGATAGTGAAATAACATTCTCACAGTGTGTTCCACAAGACAGGGAAATAACATTCTCACAGTGTGTTCGACATGACAGGGAAATAACATTCTCACAGTGTGTTCCACAAGACAGGGAAATAACATTCTCACAGTGTGTTCCACAAGACAGGGAAATAACATTCTCACAGTGTGTTCCACAAGACAGGGAAATAACATTCTCACAGTGTGTTCCACAAGATAGGGAAATAATTTTCTCACAGTGTGTTTCACAAGACAGGGAAATAACATTCTCACAGTCTGTTCCACAAGACCGGGATATTACATTCTCACAGTGTGTTCCACAAGGTAGGGAAATAACATTCTCACAGTGTGTTCCACAAGGTAGGGAAATAACATTCTCACAGTGTGTTCCACAAGACAGGGAAATAACATTCTCACAGTGAGCTCGACAAGACAGGGATATTACATTCTCACAGTGTGTTCCACAAGATAGGGAAATAACATTCTCACAGTGTGTTCCACAAGATAGGGAAAGAACATTCTCACAGTGTGTTCCACAAGACAGGGAAATAACATTCTCACAGTGTGTTCCACAAGACAGGGAAAGAACATTCTCACAGTGTGTTCCACAAGACAGGGAAAGAACATTCTCACAGTGTGTTCCACAAGACAGGGATATTACATTCTCACAGTGTGTTCCACAAGACAGGGAAATAACATTCTCACAGTGTGTTCCACAAGACAGGGATATAACATTCTCACAGTGTGTTCCACAAGACAGGGAAATAACATTCTCACAGTGTGTTCCACAAGACAGGGAAATAACATTCTCACAGTGTGTTCCACAAGACAGGGAAATAACATTCTCACAGTGTGTTCCACAAGACAGGGATATAACATTCTCACAGTGTGTTCCACAAGACAGGGAAATAACATTCTCACAGTGTGTTCCACAAGACAGGGAAAGAACATTCTCACAGTGTGTTCCACAAGACAGGGATATTACATTCTCACAGTGTGTTCCATAAGACAGGGAAATAACATTCTCACAGTGTGTTCCACAAGACAGGGAAATAACATTCTCACAGTGAGCTCGACAAGACAGGGATATAACATTCTCACAGTGTGTTCCACAAGACAGGGAAATAACATTCTCACAGTGTGTTCCACAAGACAGGGAAAGAACATTCTCACAGTGTGTTCCACAAGACAGGGATATTACATTCTCACAGTGTGTTCCACAAGACAGGGAAATAACATTCTCACAGTGTGTTCCACAAGACAGGGAAATAACATTCTCACAGTGTGTTCCACAAGGCAGGGAAATAACACTCTCACAGTGTGTTCCACAAGATAGGGAAATAACATTCTCACAGTGTGTTCCACAAGACAGGGAAATAACATTCTCACAGTGTGTTCCACAAGACCGGGATATTACATTCTCACAGTGTGTTCCACAAGGTAGGGAAATAACATTCTCACAGTGTGTTCCACAAGACAGGGAAATTACACTCTCACAGTGTGTTCCACAAGACAGGGAAATAACATTCTCACAGTGTGTTGCACATGATAGGGAAATAACATTCTCACAGTGTGTTCCACATGATAGGGAAATAACATTCTCACAGTGTGTTCCACAAGACAGGGAAATAACATTCTCACAGTGTGTTCCACAAGACAGGGAAATAACATTCTCACAGTGTGTTCCACAAGATAGTGAAATAACATTCTCACAGTGTGTTCCACAAGACAGGGAAATAACATTCTCACAGTGTGTTCCACAAGACAGGGAAATAACGTTCTCAGAGTGTGTTCCACAAGATAGGGAAATAACATTCTCACAGTGTGTTCCACAAGACAGGGAAATAACATTCTCACAGTGTGTTCGACAAGACAGGGAAATAACATTCTCACAGTGTGTTCCACAAGACAGGGAAATAACATTCTCACAGTGTGTTCCACAAGACAGGGATATAACATTCTCACAGTGTGTTCGACAAGACAGGGATATAACATTCCACAAGACAGGGAAATAACATTCTCACAGTGTGTTCAACAAGACAGGGAAATAACATTCTCACAGTGTGTTCCACAAGACAGGGAAATAACATTCTCACAGTGTGTTCCACAAGACAGGGAAATAACATTCTCACAGTGAGCTCGACAAGACAGGGATATAACATTCTCACAGTGTGTTCCACAAGACAGGGAAATAACATTCTCACAGTGTGTTCCACAAGACAGGGAAAGAACATTCTCACAGTGTGTTCCACAAGGTAGGGAAATAACATTCTCACAGTGTGTTCCACAAGACAGGGAAATTACACTCTCACAGTGTGTTCCACAAGACAGGGAAATAACATTCTCACAGTGTGTTCCACAAGATAGTGAAATAACATTCTCACAGTGTGTTCCACAAGACAGGGAAATAACATTCTCACAGTGTATTCCACAAGACAGGGAAATAACATTCTCACAGTGTGTTGCACATGATAGGGAAATAACATTCTCACAGTGTGTTCCACAAGATAGGGAAATAACATTCTCACAGTGTGTTCCACAAGATAGGGAAATAACATTCTCACAGTGTGTTCCACAAGACCGGGATATAACATTCTCACAGTGTGTTTCAGAAGACAGGGAAATTACACTCTCACAGTGTGTTCCACAAGACAGGGAAATAACATTCTCACAGTGTGTTCCACAAGATAGTGAAATAACATTCTCACAGTGTGTTCCACAAGACAGGGAAATAACATTCTCACAGTGTATTCCACAAGACAGGGAAATAACATTCTCACAGTGTGTTGCACATGATAGGGAAATAACATTCTCACAGTGTGTTCCACAAGATAGGGAAATAACATTCTCACAGTGTGTTCCACAAGATAGGGAAATAACAGTCTCACAGTGTGTTGCACATGATAGGGAAATAACATTCTCACAGTGTGTTCCACATGATAGGGAAATAACATTCTCACAGTGTGTTGCACATGATAGGGAAATAACATTCTCACAGTGTGTTCCACATGATAGGGAAATAACATTCTCACAGTGTGTTCCACAAGACAGGGAAATAACATTCTCACAGTGTGTTCCACAAGACAGGGAAATAACATTCTCACAGTGTGTTCCACAAGACAGGGAAATAACATTCTCACAGTGTGTTCCACAAGACAGGGAAATAACATTCTCACAGTGTGTTCCACAAGACAGGGAAATTACACTCTCACAGTGTGTTCCACAAGACAGGGAAATAACATTCTCACAGTGTGTTCCACAATACAGGGAAATAACATTCTCACAGTGTGTTCCACAAGACAGGGAATTTACACTCTCACAGTGTGTTCCACAAGACAGGGAAATAACATTCTCACAGTGTGTTCCACAAGATAGGGAAATAACATTCTCACAGTGTGTTCCACAAGATATTGAAATAACATTCTCACAGTGTGTTCCACAAGATATTGAAATAACATTCTCTCAGTGTGTTCCACAAGACAGGGAAATAACATTCTCACAGTGTGTTCCACAAGACAGGGATATAACATTCTCTCAGTGTGTTCGACAAGACAGGGAAATAACTTTCTCACAGTGTGTTCCAGAAGACAGGGAAATAACATTCTCACAGTGTGTTCCACAAGACAGGGATATAACATTCTCTCAGTGTGTTCGACAAGACAGGGAAATAACTTTCTCACAGTTGGTTTCAGAAGACAGGGAAATAACATTCTCACAGTGTGTTCCAGAAGACAGGGAAATAACATTCTCACAGTGTGTTCCACAAGACAGGGAAATAACATTCTCACAGTGTGTTCCACAAGATAGGGAAATAACATTCTCACAGTGTGTTCCACAAGACAGTGAAATAACATTCTCACAGTGTGTTCCACAAGACAGGGATATTACATTCTCACAGTGTGTTCCACAAGACAGGGAAAGAACATTCTCACAGTGTGTTCCACAAGACCGGGTTATTACATTCTCACAGTGTGTTCCACAAGGTAGGGAAATAACATTCACACAGTGTGTTCCACAAGACAGGGAAATAACATTCTCACAGTGTGTTCCACAAGACAGGGAAATAACATTCTCATAGTGTGTTCCACAAGACAGGGAAATAACATTCTCACAGTGTGTTCCACAAGACAGGGAAAGAACATTCTCACAGTGTGTTCCACAAGACCGGGATATTACATTCTCACAGTGTGTTCCACAAGGCAGGGAAATAACATTCTCACAGTGTGTTCCACAAGACAGGGAAATAACATTCTCACAGTGTGTTCCACAAGACCGAGATATTACGTTTTCACAGTGTGTTCCACAAGGCAGG
Source organism: Hypanus sabinus (assembly GCF_030144855.1). NCBI lineage: Eukaryota > Metazoa > Chordata > Chondrichthyes > Myliobatiformes > Dasyatidae > Hypanus > Hypanus sabinus. Next base: position 352,786 of record NW_026779035.1, read on the forward strand.
GAAATAACATTCTCACAGTGTGTTCCACAAGACCGGGATATTACATTCTCACAGTGTGTTCCACAAGGCAGGGAAATAACATTCTCACAGTGTGTTCCACAAGACAGGGAAATAACATTCTCACAGTGTGTTCCACAAGACCGGGATATTACATTCTCACAGTGTGTTCCACAAGGTAGGGAAATAGCATTCTCACAGTGTATTCCACAAGACCGGGATATTACATTCTCACAGTGTGTTCCACAAGGCAGGGAAATAACATTCTCACAGTGTGTTCCACAAGACAGGGAAATAACATTCTCAGAGTGTGTTCCACAAGATAGGGAACTAACATTCTCACTGTGTGTTCGACAAGACAGGGAAATAACATTCTCACAGTTTGTTCCACAAGATAGGGAACTAACATTCTCACAGTGTGTTCGACAAGACAGGGATATAACATTCCACAAGACAGGGAAATAACATTCTCACAGTGTGTTTCAGAAGACAGGGAAATAACATTCTCACAGTGTGTTCAACAAGACAGGGAAATTACACTCGCACAGTGTGTTCCACAAGACAGGGAAATAACATTCTCACAGTGTGTTCCACAAGACAGGGAAATAACATTCTCACAGTGTGTTCCACAAAACAGGGAAATAACATTCTCACAGTGTGTTCGACAAGGTATTGAAATAACATTCTCACAGTGTGTTCCACAAGATATTGAAATAACATTCTCACAGTGTGTTCCACAAGATATTGAAATAACATTCTCTCAGTGTGTTCCACAAGACAGGGAAATAACATTCTCACAGTGTGTTCCACAAGACAGGGATATAACATTCTCTCAGTGTGTTCGACAAGACAGGGAAATAACTTTCTCACAGTGTGTTCCAGAAGACAGGGAAATAACATTCTCACAGTGTGTTCCACAAGACAGGGAAATAACATTCTCACAGTGTGTTCCACAAGACAGGGAAATAACATTCTCACAGTGTGTTCCAGAAGACAGGGAAATTACATTCTCACAGTGTGTTCCACAAGATAGGGAAATAACACTCTCACAGTGTGTTCCACAAGACAGGGAAATAACATTCTCTCAGTGTGTTCGACAAGACAGGGAAATAACTTTCTCACAGTGTGTTTCAGAAGACAAGGAAATAACATTCTCACAGTGTGTTCCACAAGATAGGGAAATAACATTCTCACAGTGTGTTTCAGAAGACAGGGAAATAACATTCTCACAGTGTGTTCCACAAGACAGCGAAATTACATTCTCACAGTGTGTTTCAGAAGACAGGGAAATAACATTCTCACAGTGTGTTCGACAAGACAGGGATATAACATTCTCACAGTGTGTTCCACAAGACAGGGAAATAACATTCTCACAGTGTGTTCCGCAAGACAGGGATAAAACATCCTCACAGTGTGTTCCACAAGACAGGGAAATAACATTCTCACAGTGTGTTCCACAAGACAGGGAAATAACATTCTCACAGTGTGTTTCAGAAGACAGGGAAATAACATTCTCACAGTGTGTTCCACAAGACAGGGAAATAACATTCTCATAGTGTGTTCCACAAGACAGGGAAATAACATTCTCACAGTGTGTTCCACAAGACAGGGAAAGAACATTCTCACAGTGTGTTCCACAAGACCGGGATATTACATTCTCACAGTGTGTTCCACAAGGCAGGGAAATAACATTCTCACAGTGTGTTCCACTAGACAGGGAAATAACATTCTCACAGTGTGTTCCACAAGACCGAGATATTACGTTCTCACAGTGTGTTCCACAAGATAGTGAAATAACATTCTCACAGTGTGTTCCACAAGGCAGGGAAATAACATTCTCACAGTGTGTTCCACAAGACCGGGATATTACATTCTCACAGTGTGTTCCACAAGGCAGGGAAATAACATTCTCACAGTGTGTTCCACAAGACAGGGAAATAACATTCTCACAGTGTGTTCCACAAGACCGGGATATTACATTCTCACAGTGTGTTCCACAAGGTAGGGAAATAGCATTCTCACAGTGTGTTCCACAAGACCGGGATATTACATTCTCACAGTGTGTTCCACAAGGCAGGGAAATAACATTCTCACAGTGTGTTCCACAAGGCAGGGAAATAACATTCTCACAGTGTGTTCCACAAGACCGGGATATTACATTCTCACAGTGTGTTCCACAAGGCAGGGAAATAACATTCTCACAGTGTGTTCCACAAGACAGGGAAATAACATTCTCACAGTGTGTTCCACAAGACCGGGATATTACATTCTCACAGTGTGTTCCACAAGGTAGGGAAATAGCATTCTCACAGTGTGTTCCACAAGACCGGGATATTACATTCTCACAGTGTGTTCCACAAGGCAGGGAAATAACATTCTCACAGTGTGTTCCACAAGACAGGGAAATAACATTCTCAGAGTGTGTTCCACAAGATAGGGAACTAACATTCTCACTGTGTGTTCGACAAGACAGGGAAATAACATTCTCACAGTTTGTTCCACAAGATAGGGAACTAACATTCTCACAGTGTGTTCGACAAGACAGGGAAATTACATTCTCACAGTGTGTTCCACAAGACAGGGAAATAACATTCTCACAGTGTGTTCGACAAGACAGGGAAATAACATTCTCACAGTGTGTTCCACAAGATATTGAAATAACATTCTCACAGTGTGTTCGACGAGGTATTGAAATAACATTCTCACAGTGTGTTCCACAAGATATTGAAATAACATTCTCACAGTGTGTTCCACAAGATATTGAAATAACATTCTCACAGTGTGTTCGACAAGGTATTGAAATAACATTCTCACAGTGTGTTCCACAAGATATTGAAATAACATTCTCACAGTGTGTTCCACAAGATATTGAAATAACATTCTCTCAGTGTGTTCCACAAGACAGGGAAATAACATTCTCACAGTGTGTTCCACAAGACAGGGATATAACATTCTCTCAGTGTGTTCGACAAGACAGGGAAATAACTTTCTCACAGTGTGTTCCAGAAGACAGGGAAATAACATTCACACAGTGTGTTCCACAAGACAGGGAAATAACATTCTCACAGTGTGTTCCACAAGACAGGGAAATAACATTCTCACAGTGTGTTCCAGAAGACAGGGAAATTATATTCTCACAGTGTGTTCCACAAGATAGGGAAATAACACTCTCACAGTGTGTTCCACAAGACAGGGAAATAACATTCTCTCAGTGTGTTCGACAAGACAGGGAAATAACTTTCTCACAGTGTGTTTCAGAAGACAGGGAAATAACATTCTCACAGTGTGTTCCACAAGATAGGGAAATAACATTCTCACAGTGTGTTTCAGAAGACAGGGAAATAACATTCTCACAGTGTGTTCCACAAGACAGCGAAATTACATTCTCACAGTGTGTTTCAGAAGACAGGGAAATAACATTCTCACAGTGTGTTCGACAAGACAGGGATATAACATTCTCACAGTGTGTTCCACAAGACAGGGAAATAACATTCTCACAGTGTGTTCCGCAACACAGGGATAAAACATCCTCACAGTGTGTTCCACAAGACAGGGAAATAACATTCTCACAGTGTGTTCCACAAGACAGGGAAATAACATTCTCACAGTGTGTTTCAGAAGACAGGGAAATAACATTCTCACAGTGTGTTCGACAAGACAGGGATATAACATTCTCACTGTGTGTTCCAGAAGACAGGGAAATAACATTCTCACAGTGTGTTCCACAAGATAGGGAAATAACATTCTCACAGTGTGTTCCACAAGACAGGGAAATAACATTCGCACAGTGTGTTCCACAAGACAGGGAAATAACATTCTCACAGTGAGCTCAACAAGACAGGGATATAACATTCTGACAGTGTGTTCCACAAGACAGGGAAATAACATTCGCACAGTGTGTTCCACAAGACAGGGAAATAACATTCGCACAGTGTGTTCCACAAGACAGTGAAATAACATTCGCACAGTGTGTTCCACAAGACAGGGAAATAACATTCTCACAGTGTGTTCCACAAGACAGGGAAATAACATTCTCACAGTGTGTTCCACAAGACAGGGAAATAACATTCTCACAGTGTGTTGCACAAGACAGGGAAATAACATTCTCACAGTGTGTTCGACAAGACAGGGATATAACATTCTCACAGTGTGTTCCACAAGACAGGGAAATAACATTCTCACAGTGTGTTCCACAAGACCGGGATATTACATTCTCACAGTGTGTTCCACAAGGCAGGGAAATAACATTCTCACAGTGTGTTCCACAAGGCAGGGAAATAACATTCTCACAGTGTGTTCCACAAGACCGGGATATTACATTCTCACAGTGTGTTCCACAAGGCAGGGAAATAACATTCTCACAGTGTGTTCCACAAGACAGGGAAATAACATTCTCACAGTGTGTTCCACAAGACCGGGATATTACATTCTCACAGTGTGTTCCACAAGGTAGGGAAATAGCATTCTCACAGTGTGTTCCACAAGACCGGGATATTACATTCTCACAGTGTGTTCCACAAGGCAGGGAAATAACATTCTCACAGTGTGTTCCACAAGACAGGGAAATAACATTCTCAGAGTGTGCTCCACAAGATAGGGAACTAACATTCTCACTGTGTGTTCGACAAGACAGGGAAATTACATTCTCACAGTGTGTTCCACAAGACAGGGAAATAACATTCTCACAGTGTGTTCGACAAGATAGGGAAATAACATTCTCACAGTGTGTTCCACAAGACAGGGAAATAACATTCTCACAGTGTGTTCGACAAGACAGGGAAATAACATTCTCACAGTGTGTTCCACAAGACAGGGAAATAACATTCTCACAGTGTGTTCGACAAGGTATTGAAATAACATTCTCACAGTGTGTTCCACAAGATATTGAAATAACATTCTCACAGTGTGTTCCACAAGATATTGAAATAACATTCTCTCAGTGTGTTCCACAAGACAGGGAAATAACATTCTCACAGTGTGTTCCACAAGACAGGGATATAACATTCTCTCAGTGTGTTCGACAAGACAGGGAAATAACTTTCTCACAGTGTGTTCCAGAAGACAGGGAAATAACATTCTCACAGTGTGTTCCACAAGACAGGGAAATAACATTCTCACAGTGTGTTCCACAAGACAGGGAAATAACATTCTCACAGTGTGTTCCAGAAGACAGGGAAATTACATTCTCACAGTGTGTTCCACAAGATAGGGAAATAACACTCTCACAGTGTGTTCCACAAGACAGGGAAATAACATTCTCTCAGTGTGTTCGACAAGACAGGGAAATAACTTTCTCACAGTGTGTTTCAGAAGACAGGGAAATAACATTCTCACAGTGTGTTCCACAAGATAGGGAAATAACATTCTCACAGTGTGTTTCAGAAGACAGGGAAATAACATTCTCACAGTGTGTTCCACAAGACAGCGAAATTACATTCTCACAGTGTGTTTCAGAAGACAGGGAAATAACATTCTCACAGTGTGTTCGACAAGACAGGGATATAACATTCTCACAGTGTGTTCCACAAGACAGGGAAATAACATTCTCACAGTGTGTTCCGCAACACAGGGATAAAACATCCTCACAGTGTGTTCCACAAGACAGGGAAATAACATTCTCACAGTGTGTTCCACAAGACAGGGAAATAACATTCTCACAGTGTGTTTCAGAAGACAGGGAAATAACATTCTCACAGTGTGTTCGACAAGACAGGGATATAACATTCTCACTGTGTGTTCCAGAAGACAGGGAAATAACATTCTCACAGTGTGTTCCACAAGATAGGGAAATAACATTCTCACAGTGTGTTCCACAAGACAGGGAAATAACATTCGCACAGTGTGTTCCACAAGACAGGGAAATAACATTCTCACAGTGAGCTCAACAAGACAGGGATATAACATTCTGACAGTGTGTTCCACAAGACAGGGAAATAACATTCGCACAGTGTGTTCCACAAGACAGGGAAATAACATTCGCACAGTGTGTTCCACAAGACAGTGAAATAACATTCGCACAGTGTGTTCCACAAGACAGGGAAATAACATTCTCACAGTGTGTTCCACAAGACAGGGAAATAACATTCTCACAGTGTGTTCCACAAGACAGGGAAATAACATTCTCACAGTGTCTTGCACAAGACAGGGAAATAACATTCTCACAGTGTGTTCGACAAGACAGGGATATAACATTCTCACAGTGTGTTCCACAAGACAGGGAAATAACATTCTCACAGTGTGTTCCACAAGACCGGGATATTACATTCTCACAGTGTGTTCCACAAGGCAGGGAAATAACATTCTCACAGTGTGTTCCACAAGGCAGGGAAATAACATTCTCACAGTGTGTTCCACAAGACCGGGATATTACATTCTCACAGTGTGTTCCACAAGGCAGGGAAATAACATTCTCACAGTGTGTTCCACAAGACAGGGAAATAACATTCTCACAGTGTGTTCCACAAGACCGGGATATTACATTCTCACAGTGTGTTCCACAAGGTAGGGAAATAGCATTCTCACAGTGTGTTCCACAAGACCGGGATATTACATTCTCACAGTGTGTTCCACAAGGCAGGGAAATAACATTCTCACAGTGTGTTCCACAAGACAGGGAAATAACATTCTCAGAGTGTGTTCCACAAGATAGGGAACTAACATTCTCACTGTGTGTTCGACAAGACAGGGAAATAACATTCTCACAGTTTGTTCCACAAGATAGGGAACTAACATTCTCACTGTGTGTTCGACAAGACAGGGAAATTACATTCTCACAGTGTGTTCCACAAGACAGGGAAATAACATTCTCACAGTGTGTTCGACAAGACAGGGAAATAACATTCTCACAGTGTGTTCCACAAGACAGGGAAATAACATTCTCACAGTGTGTTCGACAAGGTATTGAAATAACATTCTCACAGTGTGTTCCACAAGATATTGAAATAACATTCTCACAGTGTGTTCCACAAGATATTGAAATAACATTCTCTCAGTGTGTTCCACAAGACAGGGAAATAACATTCTCACAGTGTGTTCCACAAGACAGGGATATAACATTCTCTCAGTGTGTTCGACAAGACAGGGAAATAACTTTCTCACAGTGTGTTCCAGAAGACAGGGAAATAACATTCTCACAGTGTGTTCCACAAGAAAGGGAAATAACATTCTCACAGTGTGTTCCACAAGACAGGGAAATAACATTCTCACAGTGTGTTCCAGAAGACAGGGAAATTACATTCTCACAGTGTGTTCCACAAGATAGGGAAATAACACTCTCACAGTGTGTTCCACAAGACAGGGAAATAACATTCTCTCAGTGTGTTCGACAAGACAGGGAAATAACTTTCTCACAGTGTGTTTCAGAAGACAGGGAAATAACATTCTCACAGTGTGTTCCACAAGATAGGGAAATAACATTCTCACAGTGTGTTTCAGAAGACAGGGAAATAACATTCTCACAGTGTGTTCCACAAGACAGCGAAATTACATTCTCACAGTGTGTTTCAGAAGACAGGGAAATAACATTCTCACAGTGTGTTCGACAAGACAGGGATATAACATTCTCACAGTGTGTTCCACAAGACAGGGAAATAACATTCTCACAGTGTGTTCCGCAAGACAGGGATAAAACATCCTCACAGTGTGTTCCACAAGACAGGGAAATAACATTCTCACAGTGTGTTCCACAAGACAGGGAAATAACATTCTCACAGTGTGTTTCAGAAGACAGGGAAATAACATTCTCACAGTGTGTTCGACAAGACAGGGATATAACATTCTCACTGTGTGTTCCAGAAGACAGGGAAATAACATTCTCACAGTGTGTTCCACAAGATAGGGAAATAACATTCTCACAGTGTGTTCCACAAGACAGGGAAATAACATTCGCACAGTGTGTTCCACAAGACAGGGAAATAACATTCTCACAGTGAGCTCAACAAGACAGGGATATAACATTCTGACAGTGTGTTCCACAAGACAGGGAAATAACATTCTCAGAGTGTGTTCCACAAGATAGGGAACTAACATTCTCACTGTGTGTTCGACAAGACAGGGAAATTACATTCTCACAGTGTGTTCCACAAGACAGGGAAATAACATTCTCACAGTGTGTTCGACAAGACAGGGAAATAACATTCTCACAGTGTGTTCCACAAGACAGGGAAATAACATTCTCACAGTGTGTTCGACAAGGTATTGAAATAACATTCTCACAGTGTGTTCCACAAGATATTGAAATAACATTCTCACAGTGTGTTCCACAAGATATTGAAATAACATTCTCTCAGTGTGTTCCACAAGACAGGGAAATAACATTCTCACAGTGTGTTCCACAAGACAGGGATATAACATTCTCTCAGTGTGTTCGACAAGACAGGGAAATAACTTTCTCACAGTGTGTTCCAGAAGACAGGGAAATAACATTCTCACAGTGTGTTCCACAAGAAAGGGAAATAACATTCTCACAGTGTGTTCCACAAGACAGGGAAATAACATTCTCACAGTGTGTTCCAGAAGACAGGGAAATTACATTCTCACAGTGTGTTCCACAAGATAGGGAAATAACACTCTCACAGTGTGTTCCACAAGACAGGGAAATAACATTCTCTCAGTGTGTTCGACAAGACAGGGAAATAACTTTCTCACAGTGTGTTTCAGAAGACAGGGAAATAACATTCTCACAGTGTGTTCCACAAGATAGGGAAATAACATTCTCACAGTGTGTTTCAGAAGACAGGGAAATAACATTCTCACAGTGTGTTCCACAAGACAGCGAAATTACATTCTCACAGTGTGTTTCAGAAGACAGGGAAATAACATTCTCACAGTGTGTTCGACAAGACAGGGATATAACATTCTCACAGTGTGTTCCACAAGACAGGGAAATAACATTCTCACAGTGTGTTCCGCAAGACAGGGATAAAACATCCTCACAGTGTGTTCCACAAGACAGGGAAATAACATTCTCACAGTGTGTTCCACAAGACAGGGAAATAACATTCTCACAGTGTGTTTCAGAAGACAGGGAAATAACATTCTCACAGTGTGTTCGACAAGACAGGGATATAACATTCTCACTGTGTGTTCCAGAAGACAGGGAAATAACATTCTCACAGTGTGTTCCACAAGATAGGGAAATAACATTCTCACAGTGTGTTCCACAAGACAGGGAAATAACATTCGCACAGTGTGTTCCACAAGACAGGGAAATAACATTCTCACAGTGAGCTCAACAAGACAGGGATATAACATTCTGACAGTGTGTTCCACAAGACAGGGAAATAACATTCGCACAGTGTGTTCCACAAGACAGGGAAATAACATTCGCACAGTGTGTTCCACAAGACAGGGAAATAACTTTCGCACAGTGTGTTCCACAAGACAGGGAAATAACATTCTCACAGTGTGTTCCACAAGACAGGGAAATAACATTCTCACAGTGTGTTCCACAAGACAGGGAAATAACATTCTCACAGTGTGTTGCACAAGACAGGGAAATAACATTCTCACAGTGTGTTCGACAAGACAGGGATATAACATTCTCACAGTGTGTTCCACAAGACAGGGAAATAACATTCTCACAGTGTGTTCCACAAGACAGGGAAATAACATTCGCACAGTGTGTTCCACAAGACAGGGAAATAATATTCGCACAGTGTGTTCCACAAGACAGGGAAATAACATTCTCACAGTGTGTTCCACAAGACAGGGAAATAACATTCTCACAGTGTGTTGCACAAGACAGGGAAATAACATTCTCACAGTGTGTTCCACAAGACCGGGATATTACATTCTCACAGTGTGTTCCACAAGACAGGGAAATAACATTCTCACAGTGTGTTGCACAAGACAGGGAAATAACATTCTCACAGTGTGTTGCACAAGATAGGGAAATAACATTCTCAAACTGTGTTGCACAAGATAGGGAAATAACATTCTCACAGAGTGTTCGACAAGACAGGGATATAACATTCTCACAGTGTGTTCCACAAGGTAGGGAAATAACATTCTCACAGTGTGTTCCAGAAGATAGGGAAATAACATTCTCACAGTGTGTTCCACAAGACAGGGAAATAACATTCTCACAGTGTGTTCCACAAGACAGGGAAATAACATTCTCACAGTGTATTCCACAAGACAGGGAAATAACATTCTCACAGTGTGTTCCACAAGATAGGGAAATAACATTCTCACAGTGTGTTCCACAAGACAGGGAAATAACATTCTCACAGTGAGCTCGTCAAGACAGGGATATAACATTCTCACAGTGTGTTCCACAAGACAGCGAAATAACATTCTCACAGTGTGTTCCACAAGATAGGGAAATAACATTCTCACAGTGTGTTCCACAAGACAGGGAAATAACATTCTCACAGTGTGTTCGACAAGACAGGGAAATAACATTCTCACAGTGTGTTCCAGAAGACAGGGAAATAACATTCTCACAGTGTGTTCCACAAGACAGGGAAATAACATTCTCACAGTGTGTTCCACAAGACAGGGAAATAACATTCTCACAGTGTGTTCCACAAGACAGGGAAATAACATTCTCACAGTGTGTTCCACAAGACAGGGAAAGAACATTCTCACAGTGTGTTCCACAAGACCGGGATATAACATTCTCACAGTGTGTTCCACAAGGCAGGGAAATAACATTCTCACAGTGTGTTCCAGAAGACAGGGAAATAACATTCTCACAGTGTGTTCCACAAGACAGAGATATTACATTCTCACAGTGTGTTCCACAAGGCAGGGAAATAACATTCTCACAGTGTGTTCCACAAGACCGGGATATTACATTCTCACAGTGTGTTCCACAAGGTAGGGAAATAACATTCTCACAGTGTGTTCCACAAGATAGGGAAATAACATTCTCACAGTGTGTTCCACAAGACAGGGAAATAACATTCTCACAGTGTGTTCCACAAGGCAGGGAAATAACATTCTCACAGTGTGTTCCACAAGACAGGGAAATAACATTCTCACTGTGTGTTCGACAAGACAGGGAAATAACATTCTCACAGTGTGTTCCACAAGATAGGGAACTAACATTCTCACAGAGTGCTCGACAAGACAGGGATATAACATTCCACAAGACAGGGAAATAACATTCTCACAGTGTGTTCAACAAGATATTGAAATAACATTCTCACAGTGTGTTCCACAAGATATTGAAATAACATTCTCTCAGTGTGTTCCACAAGACAGGGAAATAACATTCTCACAGTGTGTTCCACAAGACAGGGATATAACATTCTCTCAGTGTGTTCGACAAGACAGGGAAATAACTTTCTCACAGTGTGTTCCAGAAGACAGGGAAATAACATTCTCACAGTGTGTTCCACAAGACAGGGATTTAACATTCTCTCAGTGTGTTCGACAAGACAGGGAAATAACTTTCTCACAGCTGGTTTCAGAAGACAGGGAAATAACATTCTCACAGTGTGTTCCAGAAGACAGGGAAATAACATTCTCACAGTGTGTTCCACAAGACAGGGAAATAACATTCTCACAGTGTGTTCCACAAGATAGGGAAATAACATTCTCACAGTGTGTTCCACAAGACAGGGAAATAACATTCTCACAGTGTGTTCCACAAGACACGGAAAGAACATTCTCACAGAGTGTTCCACAAGACCGGGATATTACATTCTCACAGTGTGTTCCACAAGGTAGGGAAATAACATTCTCACAGTGTGTTCCACAAGACAGGGAAATAACATTCTCACAGTGTGTTCGACAAGACAGGGAAATAACTTTCTCACAGTATGTTCCACAAGACAGGGAAATAACATTCTCACAGTGTGTTCCACAAGACAGGGAAAGAACATTCTCACAGTGTGTTCCACAAGACCGGGATATTACATTCTCACAGTGTGTTCCACAAGGCAGGGAAATAACATTCTCACAGTGTGTTCCACAAGAGAGGGAAATAACATTCTCACAGTGTGTTCCACAAGACCGAGATATTACGTTCTCACAGTGTGTTCCACAAGGCAGGGAAATAACATTCTCACAGTGTGTTCCACAAGACCGGGATATTACATTCTCACAGTGTGTTCCACAAGGCAGGGAAATAACATTCTCACAGTGTGTTCCACAAGACAGGGAAATAACATTCTCACAGTGTGTTCCACAAGACCGGGATATTACATTCTCACAGTGTGTTCCACAAGGTAGGGAAATAGCATTCTCACAGTGTGTTCCACAAGATCGGGATATTACATTCTCACAGTGTGTTCCACAAGGCAGGGAAATAACATTCTCACAGTGTGTTCCACAAGACAGGGAAATAACATTCTCAGAGTGTGTTCCACAAGATAGGGAAATAACATTCTCACTGTGTGTTCCACAAGACAGGGAAATAACATTCTCAGAGTGTGTTCCACAAGATAGGGAAATAACATTCTCACAGTGTGTTCCACAAGACAGGGAAATAACATTCTCAGAGTGTGTTCCACAAGATAGGGAAATAACATTCTCACTGTGTGTTCCACAAGACAGGGAAATAACATTCTCAGAGTGTGTTCCACAAGATAGGGAAATAACATTCTCACAGTGTGTTCCACAAGACAGGGAAATAACATTCTCACAGTGTGTTCCACAAGACAGGGAACTAACATTCTCACTGAGTGTTCGACAAGACAGGGAAATAACATTCTCACAGTGTGTTCCACAAGATAGGGAACTAACATTCTCACAGTGTGTTCGACAAGACAGGGATATAACATTCTCACAGTGTGTTCCACAAGACAGGGAAATAACATTCCCACAGTGTGTTCCACAAGACAGGGATATAACATTCTCACAGTGTGTTCGACAAGACAGGGAAATAACATTCTCACAGTGTGTTCCACAAGACAGGGAAATAACATTCTCACAGTGTGTTCAACAAGATATTGAAATAACATTCTCACAGTGTGTTCCACAAGACAGGGAAATAACATTCTCACAGTGTGTTCAACAAGATATTGAAATAACATTCTCACAGTGTGTTCCACAAGATATTGAAATAACATTCTCTCAGTGTGTTCCACAAGACAGGGAAATAACATTCTCACAGTGTGTTCCACAAGACAGGGAAATAACATTCTCTCAGTGTGTTCCACAAGATAGGGAAATAACATTCTCACAGTGTGTTCCACAAGATATTGAAATAACATTCTCTCAGTGTGTTCCACAAGACAGGGAAATAACATTCTCACAGTGTGTTCCACAAGACAGGGAAATAACATTCTCATAGTGTGTTCCACAAGACAGGGAAATAACATTCTCTCAGTGTGTTCCACAAGATAGGGAAATAACATTCTCACAGTGTGTTCCACAAGATAGGGAAATAACATTCTCACAGTGTGTTCCACAAGACAGGGAAATAACATTCTCACAGTGTGTTCCACAAGACACGGAAAGAACATTCTCACAGAGTGTTCCACAAGACCGGGATATTACATTCTCACAGTGTGTTCCACAAGGTAGGGAAATAACATTCTCACAGTGTGTTCCACAAGACAGGGAAATAACATTCTCACAGTGTGTTCGACAAGACAGGGAAATAACTTTCTCACAGTGTGTTCCACAAGACAGGGAAATAACATTCTCACAGTGTGTTCCACAAGACAGGGAAAGAACATTCTCACAGTGTGTTCCACAAGACCGGGATATTACATTCTCACAGTGTGTTCCACAAGGCAGGGAAATAACATTCTCACAGTGTGTTCCACAAGACAGGGAAATAACATTCTCACAGTGTGTTCCACAAGACCGAGATATTACGTTCTCACAGTGTGTTCCACAAGGCAGGGAAATAACATTCTCACAGTGTGTTCCACAAGACCGGGATATTACATTCTCACAGTGTGTTCCACAAGGCAGGGAAATAACATTCTCACAGTGTGTTCCACAAGACAGGGAAATAACATTCTCACAGTGTGTTCCACAAGACCGGGATATTACATTCTCACAGTGTGTTCCACAAGGTAGGGAAATAGCATTCTCACAGTGTGTTCCACAAGATCGGGATATTACATTCTCACAGTGTGTTCCACAAGGCAGGGAAATAACATTCTCACAGTGTGTTCCACAAGACAGGGAAATAACATTCTCAGAGTGTGTTCCACAAGATAGGGAAATAACATTCTCACTGTGTGTTCAACAAGATATTGAAATAACATTCTCACAGTGTGTTCCACAAGATATTGAAATAACATTCTCTCAGTGTGTTCCACAAGACAGGGAAATAACATTCTCACAGTGTGTTCCACAAGACAGGGAAATAACATTCTCTCAGTGTGTTCCACAAGATAGGGAAATAACATTCTCACAGTGTGTTCCACAAGATATTGAAATAACATTCTCTCAGTGTGTTCCACAAGACAGGGAAATAACATTCTCACAGTGTGTTCCACAAGACAGGGAAATAACATTCTCATAGTGTGTTCCACAAGACAGGGAAATAACATTCTCTCAGTGTGTTCCACAAGATAGGGAAATAACATTCTCACAGTGTGTTCCACAAGATAGGGAAATAACATTCTCACAGTGTGTTCCACAAGACAGGGAAATAACATTCTCACAGTGTGTTCCACAAGACACGGAAAGAACATTCTCACAGAGTGTTCCACAAGACCGGGATATTACATTCTCACAGTGTGTTCCACAAGGTAGGGAAATAACATTCTCACAGTGTGTTCCACAAGACAGGGAAATAACATTCTCACAGTGTGTTCGACAAGACAGGGAAATAACTTTCTCACAGTGTGTTCCACAAGACAGGGAAATAACATTCTCACAGTGTGTTCCACAAGACAGGGAAAGAACATTCTCACAGTGTGTTCCACAAGACCGGGATATTACATTCTCACAGTGTGTTCCACAAGGCAGGGAAATAACATTCTCACAGTGTGTTCCACAAGACAGGGAAATAACATTCTCACAGTGTGTTCCACAAGACCGAGATATTACGTTCTCACAGTGTGTTCCACAAGGCAGGGAAATAACATTCTCACAGTGTGTTCCACAAGACCGGGATATTACATTCTCACAGTGTGTTCCACAAGGCAGGGAAATAACATTCTCACAGTGTGTTCCACAAGACAGGGAAATAACATTCTCACAGTGTGTTCCACAAGACCGGGATATTACATTCTCACAGTGTGTTCCACAAGGTAGGGAAATAGCATTCTCACAGTGTGTTCCACAAGATCGGGATATTACATTCTCACAGTGTGTTCCACAAGGCAGGGAAATAACATTCTCACAGTGTGTTCCACAAGACAGGGAAATAACATTCTCAGAGTGTGTTCCACAAGATAGGGAAATAACATTCTCACTGTGTGTTCCACAAGACAGGGAAATAACATTCTCAGAGTGTGTTCCACAAGATAGGGAAATAACATTCTCACAGTGTGTTCCACAAGACAGGGAAATAACATTCTCACAGTGTGTTCCACAAGACAGGGAACTAACATTCTCACTGTGTGTTCCACAAGACAGGGAAATAACATTCTCACAGTGTGTTCAACAAGATATTGAAATAACATTCTCACAGTGTGTTCCACAAGACAGGGAAATAACATTCTCACAGTGTGTTCAACAAGATATTGAAATAACATTCTCACAGTGTGTTCCACAAGATATTGAAATAACATTCTCTCAGTGTGTTCCACAAGACAGGGAAATAACATTCTCACAGTGTGTTCCACAAGACAGGGAAATAACATTCTCTCAGTGTGTTCCACAAGATAGGGAAATAACATTCTCACAGTGTGTTCCACAAGATATTGAAATAACATTCTCTCAGTGTGTTCCACAAGACAGGGAAATAACATTCTCACAGTGTGTTCCACAAGACAGGGAAATAACATTCTCATAGTGTGTTCCACAAGACAGGGAAATAACATTCTCTCAGTGTGTTCCACAAGATAGGGAAATAACATTCTCACAGTGTGTTCCACAAGATAGGGAATTAACATTCTCACAGTGTGTTCCACAAGACAGGGAAATAACATTCTCACAGTGTGTTCCACAAGACACGGAAAGAACATTCTCACAGAGTGTTCCACAAGACCGGGATATTACATTCTCACAGTGTGTTCCACAAGGTAGGGAAATAACATTCTCACAGTGTGTTCCACAAGACAGGGAAATAACATTCTCACAGTGTGTTCGACAAGACAGGGAAATAACTTTCTCACAGTGTGTTCCACAAGACAGGGAAATAACATTCTCACAGTGTGTTCCACAAGACAGGGAAAGAACATTCTCACAGTGTGTTCCACAAGACCGGGATATTACATTCTCACAGTGTGTTCCACAAGGCAGGGAAATAACATTCTCACAGTGTGTTCCACAAGACAGGGAAATAACATTCTCACAGTGTGTTCCACAAGACCGAGATATTACGTTCTCACAGTGTGTTCCACAAGGCAGGGAAATAACATTCTCACAGTGTGTTCCACAAGACCGGGATATTACATTCTCACAGTGTGTTCCACAAGGCAGGGAAATAACATTCTCACAGTGTGTTCCACAAGACAGGGAAATAACATTCTCACAGTGTGTTCCACAAGACCGGGATATTACATTCTCACAGTGTGTTCCACAAGGTAGGGAAATAGCATTCTCACAGTGTGTTCCACAAGATCGGGATATTACATTCTCACAGTGTGTTCCACAAGGCAGGGAAATAACATTCTCACAGTGTGTTCCACAAGACAGGGAAATAACATTCTCAGAGTGTGTTCCACAAGATAGGGAAATAACATTCTCACTGTGTGTTCCACAAGACAGGGAAATAACATTCTCAGAGTGTGTTCCACAAGATAGGGAAATAACATTCTCACAGTGTGTTCCACAAGACAGGGAAATAACATTCTCACAGTGTGTTCCACAAGACAGGGAACTAACATTCTCACTGTGTGTTCGACAAGACAGGGAAATAACATTCTCACAGTGTGTTCCACAAGATAGGGAACTAACATTCTCACAGTGTGTTCGACAAGACAGGGATATAACATTCTCACAGTGTGTTCCACAAGACAGGGAAATAACATTCCCACAGTGTGTTCCACAAGACAGGGATATAACATTCTCACAGTGTGTTCGACAAGACAGGGAAATAACATTCTCACAGTGTGTTCCACAAGACAGGGAAATAACATTCTCACAGTGTGTTCAACAAGATATTGAAATAACATTCTCACAGTGTGTTCCACAAGACAGGGAAATAACATTCTCACAGTGTGTTCAACAAGATATTGAAATAACATTCTCACAGTGTGTTCCACAAGATATTGAAATAACATTCTCTCAGTGTGTTCCACAAGACAGGGAAATAACATTCTCTCAGTGTGTTCCACAAGACAGGGAAATAACATTCTCTCAGTGTGTTCCACAAGATAGGGAAATAACATTCTCACAGTGTGTTCCACAAGATATTGAAATAACATTCTCTCAGTGTGTTCCACAAGACAGGGAAATAACATTCTCACAGTGTGTTCCACAAGACAGGGAAATAACATTCTCATAGTGTGTTCCACAAGACAGGGAAATAACATTCTCTCAGTGTGTTCCACAAGATAGGGAAATAACATTCTCACAGTGTGTTCCACAAGATATTGAAATAACATTCTCACAGTGTGTTCCACAAGATAGGGAAATAACATTCTCACAGTGTGTTCCACAAGATAGGGAAATAACATTCTCACTGTGTGTTCCACAAGACAGGGAAATAACATTCTCACAGTGTGTTCGACAAGACAGGGAAATAACATTCTCACAGTGTGTTCCACAAGACAGGGAAATAACATTCTCACAGTGTGTTCAACAAGATATTGAAATAACATTCTCACAGTGTGTTCCACAAGACAGGGAAATAACATTCTCACAGTGTGTTCCACAAGACAGGGAAATAACATTCTCACAGTGTGTTCCACAAGACAGGGAAATAACATTCTCACAGTGTGTTCCACAAGATAGGGAAATAACATTCTCACAGTGTGTTCCACAAGACAGGGAAATAACTTTCTCACAGTGTGTTCAACAAGATATTGAAATAACATTCTCACAGTGTGTTCCACAAGATATTGAAATAACATTCTCTCAGTGTGTTCCACAAGACAGGGAAATAACATTCTCACAGTGTGTTCCACAAGACAGGGAAATAACATTCTCTCAGTGTGTTCCACAAGATAGGGAAATAACATTCTCACAGTGTGTTCCACAAGATATTGAAATAACATTCTCTCAGTGTGTTCCACAAGACAGGGAAATAACATTCTCACAGTGTGTTCCACAAGACAGGAATATAACATTCTCTCAGTGCGTTCGACAAGGCAGGGAAATAACTTTCTCACAGTGTGTTCCAGAAGACAGGGAAATAACATTCTCACAGTGTGTTCCACAAGACAGGGATATAACATTCTCTCAGTGTGTTCGACAAGACAGGGAAATAACTTTCTCACAGTGTGTTTCAGAAGACAGGGAAATAACATTCTCACAGTGTGTTCCACAAGATAGGGAAATAACATTCTCACGGTGTGTTCCACAAGACAGGGAAATAACATTCTCACAGTGTGTTCCAAAAGACAGGGAAATAACATTCTCACAGTGTGTTCCACAAGACAGGGAAATAACATTCTCACAGTGTGTTCGACAAGACAGGGACATAACATTCTCACAGTGTGTTCCACAAGACAGGGAAATAACATTCTCACAGTGTGTTCCACAAGACAGGGAAATAACATTCTCACAGTGTGTTCCACAAGACCGGGATATAACATTCTCACAGTGTGTTCCACAAGACAGGGAAATAACATTCTCACAGTGTGTTCCACAAGACAGGGAAATAACATTCTCACAGTGTGTTTCAGAAGACAGGGAAATAACATTCTCACAGTGTGTTTCAGAAGACAGGGAAATAACATTCTCACAGTGTGTTCCACAAGACAGGGAAATTACATTCTCACAGTGTGTTTCAGAAGACAGGGAAATAACATTCTCACAGTGTGTTCCACAAGACAGGGAAATAACATTCTCACAGTGTGTTCGACAAGACAGGGATATAACATTCTCACAGTGTGTTTCAGAAGACAGGGAAATAACATTCTCAAAGTGTGTTCCACAAGATATTGAAATAACATTCTCACAGTGTGTTCCACAAGATATTGAAATAACATTCTCTCAGTGTGTTCCACAAGACAGGGAAATAACATTCTCACAGTGTGTTCCACAAGACAGGGATATAACATTCTCTCAGTGTGTTCGACAAGACAGGGAAATAACTTTCTCACAGTGTGTTCCAGAAGACAGGGAAATAACATTCTCACAGTGTGTTCCACAAGACAGGGATTTAACATTCTCTCAGTGTGTTCGACAAGACAGGGAAATAACTTTCTCACAGTTGGTTTCAGAAGACAGGGAAATAACATTCTCACAGTGTGTTCCAGAAGACAGGGAAATAACATTCTCACAGTGTGTTCCACAAGACAGGGAAATAACATTCTCACAGTGTGTTCCACAAGATAGGGAAATAACATTCTCACAGTGTGTTCCACAAGACAGGGAAATAACATTCTCACAGTGTGTTCCACAAGACAGGGATATAACATTCTCACAGTGAGCTCGACATGACAGGGAAATAACATTCTCACAGTGTGTTCCACAAGACACGGAAAGAACATTCTCACAGAGTGTTCCACAAGACCGGGATATTACATTCTCACAGTGTGTTCCACAAGGTAGGGAAATAACATTCTCACAGTGTGTTCCACAAGACAGGGAAATAACATTCTCACAGTGTGTTCCACAAGACAGGGAAATAACATTCTCACAGTGTGTTCCACAAGACAGGGAAATAACATTCTCACAGTGTGTTCCACAAGACAGGGAAAGAACATTCTCACAGTGTGTTCCACAAGACCGGGATATTACATTCTCACAGTGTGTTCCACAAGGCAGGGAAATAACATTCTCACAGTGTGTTCCACAAGACAGGGAAATAACATTCTCACAGTGTGTTCCACAAGACCGAGATATTACGTTCTCACAGTGTGTTCCACAAGGCAGGGAAATAACATTCTCACAGTGTGTTCCACAAGACCGGGATATTACATTCTCACAGTGTGTTCCACAAGGCAGGGAAATAACATTCTCACAGTGTGTTCCACAAGACAGGGAAATAACATTCTCACAGTGTGTTCCACAAGACCGGGATATTACATTCTCACAGTGTGTTCCACAAGGTAGGGAAATAGCATTCTCACAGTGTGTTCCACAAGACCGGGATATTACATTCTCACAGTGTGTTCCACAAGGCAGGGAAATAACATTCTCACAGTGTGTTCCACAAGACAGGGAAATAACATTCTCAGAGTGTGTTCCACAAGATAGGGAACTAACATTCTCACTGTGTGTTCGACAAGACAGGGAAATAACATTCTCACAGTGTGTTCCACAAGATAGGGAACTAACATTCTCACAGTGTGTTCGACAAGATAGGGATATAACATTCTCACAGTGTGTTCGACAAGACAGGGATATAACATTCCACAAGACAGGGAAATAACATTCTCACAGTGTGTTCGACAAGGTATTGAAAGAACATTCTCACAGTGTGTTCCACAAGATATTGAAATAACATTCTCACAGTGTGTTCCACAAGATATTGAAATAACATTCTCTCAGTGTGTTCCACAATACAGGGAAATAATATTCTCACAGTGTGTTCCACAAGACAGGAATATAACATTCTCTCAGTGCGTTCGACAAGACAGGGAAATAACTTTCCACAGTGTGTTCCAGAAGACAGGGAAATAACATTCTCACAGTGTGTTCCACAAGACAGGGATATAACATTCTCTCAGTGTGTTCGACAAGACAGGGAAATAACTTTCTCACAGTGTGTTTCAGAAGACAGGGAAATAACATTCTCACAGTGTGTTCCACAAGACAGGGAAATAACATTCTCACGGTGTGTTCCACAAGACAGGGAAATAACATTCTCACAGTGTGTTCCACAAGACAGGGAAATAACATTCTCACAGTGTGTTCCACAAGACAGGGAAATAACATTCTCACAGTGTGTTCCACAAGACAGGGAAATTACATTCTCACAGTGTGTTTCAGAAGACAGGGAAATAACATTCTCACAGTGTGTTCCACAAGACAGGGAAATAACATTCTCACAGTGTGTTCCACAAGACAGGGAAATAACATTCTCACAGTGTGTTCCACAAGACAGGGAAATAACATTCTCACAGTGTGTTCCACAAGACAGCGAAATTACATTCCCACAGTGTGTTTCAGAAGACAGGGAAATAACATTCTCACAGTGTGTTCGACAACACAGGGATATAACATCCTCACAGTGTGTTCCACAAGACAGGGAAATAACATTCTCACAGTGTGTTCCACAAGACAGGGAAATAACATTCTCACAGTGTGTTTCAGAAGACAGGGAAATAACATTCTCACAGTGTGTTCGACAAGACAGGGAAATAACATTCTCACAATGTGTTCCACAAGATAGGGAAATAACATTCTCACAGTGTGTTCCACAAGACAGGGAAATAACATTCTCACAGTGTGTTGCACAAGACAGGGATATAACATTCTCACTGTGTATTCCAGAAGACAGGGAAATAACATTCTCACAGTGTGTTCCACAAGATAGGGAAATAACATTCTCACAGTGTGTTCCACAAGACTGGGAAATAACATTCTCACAGTGAGCTCAACAAGACAGGGATATAACATTCTGACAGTGTGTTCCACAAGACAGGGAAATAACATTCTCACAGTGTGTTCCACAAGACAGGGAAATAACATTTGCACAGTGTGTTCCACAAGACAGGGAAATAACATTCTCACAGTGTGTTCGACAAGACAGGGAAATAACATTCTCACAGTGTGTTGCACAAGACAGGGAAATAACATTCTCACAGTGTGTTGCACAAGATAGGGAAATAACATTCTCAAAGTGTGTTGCACAAGATAGGGAAATAACATTCTCACAGTCTGTTGCACAAGACAGGGAAATAACATTCTCACAGTGTGTTGCACAAGACAGGGAAATAACATTCTCACAGTGTGTTGCACAAGATAGGGAAATAACATTCTCAAAGTGTGTTGCACAAGACAGGGAAATAACATTCTCACAGTGTGTTCGACAAGACAGGGAAATAACATTCTCACAGTGTGTTCCAGAAGATAGGGAAATAACATTCTCACAGTGTGTTCCAGAAGACAGGGAAATAACATTCTCACAGTGTGTTGCACAAGACAGGGAAATAACATTCTCACAGTGTGTTCCACAAGGTAGGGAAATAACATTCTCACAGTGTGTTCCAGAAGATAGGGAAATAACATTCTCACAGTGTGTTGCACAAGATAGGGAAATAACATTCTCACAGTGTGTTCCACAAGATAGGAAAATAACATTCTCACAGTGTGTTGCACAAGATAGGGAAATAACATTCTCACAGTGTGTTCGTCAAGACAGGGAAATAACATTGTCACAGTGTGTTGCACAAGACGGGGAAATAACATTCTCACAGTGTGTTGCACAAGATAGGGAAATAACATTCTCAAAGTGTGTTGCACAAGATAGGGAAATAACATTCTCACAGTGTGTTCGACAAGACAGGGATATAACATTCTCACAGTGTGTTCCACAAGACAGGGAAATAACATTCTCACAGTGTGTTCCACAAGATAGGGAAATAACATTCTCACTGTGTGTTCCACAAGACAGGGAAATAACATTCTCACAGTGTGTTCCACAAGGTAGGGAAATAACATTCTCACAGTGTGTTCCACAAGACAGGAATATAACATTCTCTCAGTGCGTTCGACAAGACAGGGAAATAACTTTCTCACAGTGTGTTCCAGAAGACAGGGAAATAACATTCTCACAGTGTGTTCCACAAGACAGGGATATAACATTCTCTCAGTGTGTTCGACAAGACAGGGAAATAACTTTCTCACAGTGTGTTTCAGAAGACAGGGAAATAACATTCTCACAGTGTGTTCCACAAGATAGGGAAATAACATTCTCACGGTGTGTTCCACAAGACAGGGAAATAACATTCTCACAGTGTGTTCCACAAGATAGGGAAATAACATTCTCACAATGTGTTTCACAAGGTAGGGAAATAACATTCTCACAGTGTGTTCCACAAGACAGGGATATAACATTCTCTCAGTGTGTTCGACAAGACAGGGAAATAACTTTCTCACAGTGTGTTCCACAAGACAGGGAAATAACATTCTCACAGTGTGTTCCACAAGACAGGGAAATAACATTCTCACAGTGTGTTCCACAAGACAGGGAAATAACATTCTCACAGTGTGTTCCACAAGACAGGGAAATAACATTCTCACAGTGTGTTCCACAAGACAGGGAAATAACATTCTCACAGTGTGTTCCACAAGACAGGGAAATAACATTCTCACAGTGTGTTCCACAAGACAGGGAAATAACATTCTCACAGTGAGCTCAACAAGACAGGGAAATAACATTCTCACAGTGTGTTCGACAAGACAGGGAAATAACATTCTCACAGTGTGTTCCACAAGATAGGGAAATAACATTCTCAAAGTGTGTTGCACAAGACAGGGAAATAACATTCTCACAGTGTGTTTCAGAAGACAGGGATATAACATTCTCACAGTGAGTTCCACAAGGTAGGGAAATAACATTCTCACAGTGTGTTCGACAAGACAGGGAAATAACATTCTCACAGTGTGTACCACAAGATAGGGAAATAACATTCTCACAGTGTGTTCCACAAGACAGGGAAATAACATTCTCAAAGTGTGTTGCACAAGACAGGGAAATAACATTCTCACAGTGTGTTTCAGAAGACAGGGATATAACATTCTCACAGTGAGTTCCACAAGGTAGGGAAATAACATTCTCACAGTGTGTTCGACAAGACAGGGAAATAACATTCTCACAGTGTGTACCACAAGATAGGGAAATAACATTCTCACAGTGTGTTCCACAAGACAGGGAAATAACATTCTCACAGTGTGTTGCACAAGACAGGGATATAACATTCTCACTGTGTATTCCAGAAGACAGGGAAATAACATTCTCACAGTGTGTTCCACAAGATAGGGAAATAACATTCTCACAGTGAGCTCGACAAGACAGGGATATAACATTCTCACAGTGTGTTCCACAAGACAGGGAAATAACATTCTCACAGTGTGTTCCACAAGACAGGGAAATAACATTCTCACAGTGTGTTCCACAAGACTGGGAAATAACATTCTCACAGTGAGCTCGACAAGACAGGGATATAACATTCTCACTGTGTGTTCCACAAGACAGGGATATAACATTCTCACAGTGTGTTCCACAAGATAGGAAAATAACATTCTCACAGTGTGTTCCACAAGGTAGGGAAATAACATTCTCACAGTGTGTTCCACAAGGTAGGGAAATAACATTCTCACAGTGTGTTCCACAAGGTAGGGAAATAACATTCTCACAGTGTGTTCCACAAGACAGGGAAATAACATTCTCACAGTGTGTTCCACAAGACAGGGAAATAACATTCTCACAGTGTGTTCCACAAGACAGGGAAATAACATTCTCACAGTGTGTTCCACAAGACAGGGAAATAACATTCTCACAGTGTGTTCCACAAGACAGGGAAATAACATTCTCACAGTGTGTTCCACAAGACAGGGAAATAACATTCTCACAGTGTGTTCCACAAGACAGGGAAATAACATTCTCACAGTGTGTTCCACAAGACAGGGAAATAACATTCTCACAGTGTGTTCCACAAGATAGGGAAATAACATTCTCACAGTGTGTTCCACAAGATAGGGAAATAACATTCTCACAGTGTGTTCCACAAGATAGGGAAATAACATTCTCACAGTGTGTTCCACAAGACAGGGAAATAACATTCTCACAGTGTGTTCCACAAGACAGGGAAATAACATTCTCACAGTGTGTTCCACAAGACAGGGAAATAACATTCTCACAGTGTGTTCCACAAGACAGGGAAATAACATTCTCACAGTGTGTTCCACAAGATAGGGAAATAACATTCTCACAGTGTGTTCCACAAGATAGGGAAATAACATTCTCACAGTGTGTTCCACAAGATAGGGAAATAACATTCTCACAGTGTGTTCCACAAGATAGGGAAATAACATTCTCACAGTGAGCTCAACAAGACAGGGAAATAACATTCTCACAGTGTGTTTCACAAGACAGGGAAATAACATTCTCACAGTGCGTTCCACAAGATAGGGACATAACATTCTCACTGTGTGTTCCACAAGACAGGGAAATAACATTCTCACAGTGTGTTCCACAAGACAGGGAAATAACATTCTCACAGTGTGTTCCACAAGACAGGGAAATAACATTCTCACAGTGTGTTCCACAAGATAGGGAAATAACATTCTCACAGTGTGTTCCACAAGACAGGGAAATAACATTCTCACAGTGTGTTCGACAAGACAGGGAAATAACATTCTCACAGTGTGTTCGACAAGACAGGGAAATAACATTCTCACAGTGTGTTCCACAAGACAGGGAAATAACATTCTCACAGTGTGTTGCACAAGATAGGGAAATAACATTCTCAAAGTGTGTTGCACAAGATAGGGAAATAACATTCTCACAGTCTGTTGCACAAGACAGGGAAATAACATTCTCACAGTGTGTTCCACAAGATAGGGAAATAACATTCTCACAGTATGTTCCACAAGACTGGGAAATAACATTCTCACAGTGAGCTCAACAAGACAGGGATATAACATTCTGACAGTGTGTTCCACAAGACAGGGAAATAACATTCTCACAGTGTGTTCCACAAGACAGGGAAATAACATTCGCACAGTGTGTTCCACAAGACAGGGAAATAACATTCTCACAGTGTGTTCCAGAAGATAGGGAAATAACATTCTCACAGTGTGTTGCACAAGATAGGGAAATAACATTCTCACAGTGTGTTCCACAAGATAGGAAAATAACATTCTCACAGTGTGTTGCACAAGATAGGGAAATAACGTTCTCACAGTGTGTTCGACAAGACAGGGAAATAACATTGTCACAGTGTGTTGCACAAGACAGGGAAATAACATTCTCACAGTGTGTTGCACAAGATAGGGAAATAACATTCTCAAAGTGTGTTGCACAAGATAGGGAAATAACAGTCTCACAGTGTGTTCCACAAGACAGGGAAATAACATTCTCACAGTGTGTTCGACAAGACAGGGATATAACATTCTCACAGTGTGTTCCACAAGACAGGGAAATAACATTCTCACAGTGTGTTCCACAAGACAGGGAAATAACATTCTCACAGTGTGTTCCACAAGACAGGGAAATAACATTCTCACAGTGTGTTCCACAAGATAGGGAAATAACATTCTCACAGTGTGTTGCACAAGATAGGGAAATAACATTCTCACAGTGTGTTCCACAAGATAGGGAAATAACATTCTCACAGTGTGTTGCACAAGATAGGGAAATAACATTCTCACAGTGTGTTCCACAAGACAGGGAAATAACATTGTCACAGTGTGTTGCACAAGATAGGGAAATAACATTCTCACAGTGTGTTCCACAAGACAGGGAAATAACATTGTCACAGTGTTTTCCACAAGACAGGGAAATAACATTCTCACAGTGTGTTCCATAAGACAGGGAAATAACATTCTCACAGTGTGTTCCACAAGACAGGGAAATAACATTCTCACAGTGTGTTCCACAAGATAGGGAAATAACATTCTCACAGTGTGTTCCACAAGATAGGGAAATAACATTCTCACAGTGTGTTGCACAAGATAGGGAAATAACATTCTCACAGTGTGTTCCACAAGACAGGGAAATAACATTGTCACAGTGTGTTGCACAAGATAGGGAAATAACATTCTCACAGTGTGTTCCACAAGACAGGGAAATAACATTGTCACAGTGTTTTCCACAAGACAGGGAAATAACATTCTCACAGTGTGTTCCATAAGACAGGGAAATAACATTCTCACAGTGTGTTCCACAAGATATTGAAATAACATTCTCACAGTGTGTTCCACAAGATATTGAAATAACATTCTCTCAGTGTGTTCCACAAGACAGGGAAATAACATTCTCACAGTGTGTTCCACAAGACAGGGATATAACATTCTCTCAGTGTGTTCGACAAGACAGGGAAATAACTTTCTCACAGTGTGTTCCAGAAGACAGGGAAATAACATTCTCGCAGTGTGTTCCACAAGTCAGGGATTTAACATTCTCTCAGTGTGTTCGACAAGACAGGGAAATAACTTTCTCACAGTTGGTTTCAGAAGACAGGGAAATAACATTCTCACAGTGTGTTCCAGAAGGCAGGGAAATAACATTCTCACAGTGTGTTCCACAAGACAGGGAAATAACATTCTCACAGTGTGTTCCACAAGATAGGGAAATAACATTCTCACAGTGTGTTCCACAAGACAGGGAAATAACATTCTCACAGTGTGTTCCACAAGACACGGAAAGAACATTCTCACAGAGTGTTCCACAAGACCGGAATATTACATTCTCACAGTGTGTTCCACAAGGTAGGGGAATAACATTCTCACAGTGTGTTCCACAAGACAGGGAAATAACATTCTCACAGTGTGTTCCACAAGACAGGGAAATAACATTCTCACAGTGTGTTCCACAAGACAGGGAAATAACATTCTCACAGTGTGTTCCACAAGACAGGGAAATAACATTCTCACAGTGTGTTCCAGAAGGCAGGGAAATAACATTCTCACAGTGTGTTCCACAAGGCAGGGAAATAACATTCTCACAGTGTGTTCCACAAGACAGGGAAATAACATTCTCACAGTGTGTTCCACAAGACCGAGATATTACGTTCTCACAGTGTGTTCCACAAGGCAGGGAAATAACATTCTCACAGTGTGTTCCACAAGACCGGGATATTACATTCTCACAGTGTGTTCCACAAGGCAGGGAAATAACATTCTCACAGTGTGTTCCACAAGACAGGGAAATAACATTCTCACAGTGTGTTCCACAAGACCGGGATATTACATTCTCACAGTGTGTTCCACAAGGTAGGGAAATAGCATTCTCACAGTGTGTTCCACAAGACCGGGATATTACATTCTCACAGTGTGTTCCACAAGGCAGGGAAATAACATTCTCACAGTGTGTTCCACAATACAGGGAAAAAACATTCTCAGAGTGTGTTCCACAAGATAGGGAACTAACATTCTCACTGTGTGTTCGACAAGACAGGGAAATAACATTCTCACAGTGTGTTCCACAAGATAGGGAACTAACATTCTCACAGTGTGTTCCACAAGACAGGGAAATAACATTCTCACAGTGTGTTCCACAAGACAGGGAAATAACATTCTCACAGTGTGTTCCACAAGACAGGGAAAGAACATTCTCACAGTGTGTTCCACAAGACAGGGAAAGAACATTCTCACAGTGTGTTCCACAAGACCGGGATATTACATTCTCACAGTGTGTTCCACAAGACAGGGAAATAACATTCTCACAGTGTGTTCCACAAGACAGGGAAATAACATTCTCACAGTGTGTTCGACAAGACAGGGAAATAACATTCTCACAGTGTGTTCCACAAGATAGGGAAATAACATTCTCACAGTGTGTTCCACAAGATAGGGAAATAACATTCTCACAGTGTGTTCCACAAGATAGGGAAATAACATTCTCACAGTGTGTTCCACAAGATAGGGAAATAACATTCTCACAGTGAGCTCAACAAGACAGGGAAATAACATTCTCACAGTGTGTTTCACAAGACAGGGAAATAACATTCTCACAGTGCGTTCCACAAGATAGGGACATAACATTCTCACTGTGTGTTCCACAAGACAGGGAAATAACATTCTCACAGTGTGTTCCACAAGACAGGGAAATAACATTCTCACAGTGTGTTCCACAAGACAGGGAAATAACATTCTCACAGTGTGTTCCACAAGATAGGGAAATAACATTCTCACAGTGTGTTCCACAAGACAGGGAAATAACATTCTCACAGTGTGTTCGACAAGACAGGGAAATAACATTCTCACAGTGTGTTCGACAAGACAGGGAAATAACATTCTCACAGTGTGTTCCACAAGACAGGGAAATAACATTCTCACAGTGTGTTGCACAAGATAGGGAAATAACATTCTCAAAGTGTGTTGCACAAGATAGGGAAATAACATTCTCACAGTCTGTTGCACAAGACAGGGAAATAACATTCTCACAGTGTGTTCCACAAGATAGGGAAATAACATTCTCACAGTATGTTCCACAAGACTGGGAAATAACATTCTCACAGTGAGCTCAACAAGACAGGGATATAACATTCTGACAGTGTGTTCCACAAGACAGGGAAATAACATTCTCACAGTGTGTTCCACAAGACAGGGAAATAACATTCGCACAGTGTGTTCCACAAGACAGGGAAATAACATTCTCACAGTGTGTTCCAGAAGATAGGGAAATAACATTCTCACAGTGTGTTGCACAAGATAGGGAAATAACATTCTCACAGTGTGTTCCACAAGATAGGAAAATAACATTCTCACAGTGTGTTGCACAAGATAGGGAAATAACGTTCTCACAGTGTGTTCGACAAGACAGGGAAATAACATTGTCACAGTGTGTTGCACAAGACAGGGAAATAACATTCTCACAGTGTGTTGCACAAGATAGGGAAATAACATTCTCAAAGTGTGTTGCACAAGATAGGGAAATAACAGTCTCACAGTGTGTTCCACAAGACAGGGAAATAACATTCTCACAGTGTGTTCGACAAGACAGGGATATAACATTCTCACAGTGTGTTCCACAAGACAGGGAAATAACATTCTCACAGTGTGTTCCACAAGACAGGGAAATAACATTGTCACAGTGTGTTGCACAAGATAGGGAAATAACATTCTCACAGTGTGTTCCACAAGACAGGGAAATAACATTGTCACAGTGTTTTCCACAAGACAGGGAAATAACATTCTCACAGTGTGTTCCATAAGACAGGGAAATAACATTCTCACAGTGTGTTCCACAAGACAGGGAAATAACATTCTCACAGTGTGTTCCACAAGATAGGGAAATAACATTCTCACAGTGTGTTCCACAAGATAGGGAAATAACATTCTCACAGTGTGTTGCACAAGATAGGGAAATAACATTCTCACAGTGTGTTCCACAAGACAGGGAAATAACATTGTCACAGTGTGTTGCACAAGATAGGGAAATAACATTCTCACAGTGTGTTCCACAAGACAGGGAAATAACATTGTCACAGTGTTTTCCACAAGACAGGGAAATAACATTCTCACAGTGTGTTCCATAAGACAGGGAAATAACATTCTCACAGTGTGTTCCACAAGATATTGAAATAACATTCTCACAGTGTGTTCCACAAGATATTGAAATAACATTCTCTCAGTGTGTTCCACAAGACAGGGAAATAACATTCTCACAGTGTGTTCCACAAGACAGGGATATAACATTCTCTCAGTGTGTTCGACAAGACAGGGAAATAACTTTCTCACAGTGTGTTCCAGAAGACAGGGAAATAACATTCTCGCAGTGTGTTCCACAAGTCAGGGATTTAACATTCTCTCAGTGTGTTCGACAAGACAGGGAAATAACTTTCTCACAGTTGGTTTCAGAAGACAGGGAAATAACATTCTCACAGTGTGTTCCAGAAGGCAGGGAAATAACATTCTCACAGTGTGTTCCACAAGACAGGGAAATAACATTCTCACAGTGTGTTCCACAAGATAGGGAAATAACATTCTCACAGTGTGTTCCACAAGACAGGGAAATAACATTCTCACAGTGTGTTCCACAAGACACGGAAAGAACATTCTCACAGAGTGTTCCACAAGACCGGAATATTACATTCTCACAGTGTGTTCCACAAGGTAGGGGAATAACATTCTCACAGTGTGTTCCACAAGACAGGGAAATAACATTCTCACAGTGTGTTCCACAAGACAGGGAAATAACATTCTCACAGTGTGTTCCACAAGACAGGGAAATAACATTCTCACAGTGTGTTCCACAAGACAGGGAAATAACATTCTCACAGTGTGTTCCAGAAGGCAGGGAAATAACATTCTCACAGTGTGTTCCACAAGGCAGGGAAATAACATTCTCACAGTGTGTTCCACAAGACAGGGAAATAACATTCTCACAGTGTGTTCCACAAGACCGAGATATTACGTTCTCACAGTGTGTTCCACAAGGCAGGGAAATAACATTCTCACAGTGTGTTCCACAAGACCGGGATATTACATTCTCACAGTGTGTTCCACAAGGCAGGGAAATAACATTCTCACAGTGTGTTCCACAAGACAGGGAAATAACATTCTCACAGTGTGTTCCACAAGACCGGGATATTACATTCTCACAGTGTGTTCCACAAGGTAGGGAAATAGCATTCTCACAGTGTGTTCCACAAGACCGGGATATTACATTCTCACAGTGTGTTCCACAAGGCAGGGAAATAACATTCTCACAGTGTGTTCCACAATACAGGGAAAAAACATTCTCAGAGTGTGTTCCACAAGATAGGAAACTAACATTCTCACAGTGTGTTCCACAAGACAGGGAAAGAACATTCTCACAGTGTGTTCCACAAGACAGGGAAAGAACATTCTCACAGTGTGTTCCACAAGACCGGGATATTACATTCTCACAGTGTGTTCCACAAGGTAGGGAAATAACATTCTCACAGTGTGTTCCACAAGACAGGGAAATAACATTCTCACAGTGTGTTCCACAAGACCGGGATATTACATTCTCACAGTGTGTTCCACAAGGTAGGGAAATAACATTCTCACAGTGTGTTCCACAAGATAGGGAAATAACATTCTCACAGTGTGTTCCACAAGACAGGGAAATAACATTCTCACAGTGTGTTCCACAAGGTAGGGAAATAACATTCTCACAGTGTGTTCCACAAGATAGGGAAATAACATTCTCACAGTGTGTTCCACAAGACAGGGATATAACATTCCACAGTGTGTTCCACAAGACCGGAATATTACATTCTCACAGAGTGTTCCACAAGATAGGGAAATAACATTCTCACTGTGTGTTCGACAAGACAGGGAAATAACATTCTCACAGTGTGTTCCACAAGACAGGGATATAACATTCTCACTGTGTGTTCCACAAGACAGGGATATAACATTCTCACAGTGTATTCCACAAGACAGGGAAATAACATTCCACAGTGTGTTCCACAAGACAGGGAAATAACATTCTCACAGTGTGTTCGACAAGATATTGAAATAACATTCTCACAGTGTGTTCCACAAGATATTGAAATAACATTCTCACAGTGTGTTCCACAAGATATTGAAATAACATTCTCTCAGTGTGTTCAACAAGACAGGGAAATAACATTCTCACAGTGTGTTCCACAAGACAGGGAAATAACATTCTCACAGTGTGTTCCACAAGACAGGAATATAACATTCTCTCAGTGCGTTCGACAAGACAGGGAAATAACTTTCTCACAGTGTGTTCCAGAAGACAGGGAAATAACATTCTCACAGTGTGTTCCACACGATAGGGAAATAACATTCTCACAGTGTGTTCCACAAGGTAGGGGAATAACATTCTCACAGTGTGTTCCACAAGACAGGGAAATAACATTCTCACAGTGTGTTCCACAAGACAGGGAAATAACATTCTCACAGTGTGTTCCACAAGACAGGGAAATAACATTCTCACAGTGTGTTCCACAAGACAGGGAAATAACATTCTCACAGTGTGTTCCAGAAGGCAGGGAAATAACATTCTCACAGTGTGTTCCACAAGGCAGGGAAATAACATTCTCACAGTGTGTTCCACAAGACAGGGAAATAACATTCTCACAGTGTGTTCCACAAGACCGAGATATTACGTTCTCACAGTGTGTTCCACAAGGCAGGGAAATAACATTCTCACAGTGTGTTCCACAAGACCGGGATATTACATTCTCACAGTGTGTTCCACAAGGCAGGGAAATAACATTCTCACAGTGTGTTCCACAAGACAGGGAAATAACATTCTCACAGTGTGTTCCACAAGACCGGGATATTACATTCTCACAGTGTGTTCCACAAGGTAGGGAAATAGCATTCTCACAGTGTGTTCCACAAGACCGGGATATTACATTCTCACAGTGTGTTCCACAAGGCAGGGAAATAACATTCTCACAGTGTGTTCCACAATACAGGGAAAAAACATTCTCAGAGTGTGTTCCACAAGATAGGGAACTAACATTCTCACTGTGTGTTCGACAAGACAGGGAAATAACATTCTCACAGTGTGTTCCACAAGATAGGGAACTAACATTCTCACAGTGTGTTCCACAAGACAGGGAAATAACATTCTCACAGTGTGTTCCACAAGACAGGGAAATAACATTCTCACAGTGTGTTCCACAAGACAGGGAAAGAACATTCTCACAGTGTGTTCCACAAGACAGGGAAAGAACATTCTCACAGTGTGTTCCACAAGACCGGGATATTACATTCTCACAGTGTGTTCCACAAGACAGGGAAATAACATTCTCACAGTGTGTTCCACAAGACAGGGAAATAACATTCTCACAGTGTGTTCGACAAGACAGGGAAATAACATTCTCACAGTGTGTTCCACAAGATAGGGAAATAACATTCTCACAGTGTGTTCCACAAGATAGGGAAATAACATTCTCACAGTGTGTTCCACAAGATAGGGAAATAACATTCTCACAGTGTGTTCCACAAGATAGGGAAATAACATTCTCACAGTGAGCTCAACAAGACAGGGAAATAACATTCTCACAGTGTGTTTCACAAGACAGGGAAATAACATTCTCACAGTGCGTTCCACAAGATAGGGACATAACATTCTCACTGTGTGTTCCACAAGACAGGGAAATAACATTCTCACAGTGTGTTCCACAAGACAGGGAAATAACATTCTCACAGTGTGTTCCACAAGACAGGGAAATAACATTCTCACAGTGTGTTCCACAAGATAGGGAAATAACATTCTCACAGTGTGTTCCACAAGACAGGGAAATAACATTCTCACAGTGTGTTCGACAAGACAGGGAAATAACATTCTCACAGTGTGTTCGACAAGACAGGGAAATAACATTCTCACAGTGTGTTCCACAAGACAGGGAAATAACATTCTCACAGTGTGTTGCACAAGATAGGGAAATAACATTCTCAAAGTGTGTTGCACAAGATAGGGAAATAACATTCTCACAGTCTGTTGCACAAGACAGGGAAATAACATTCTCACAGTGTGTTCCACAAGATAGGGAAATAACATTCTCACAGTATGTTCCACAAGACTGGGAAATAACATTCTCACAGTGAGCTCAACAAGACAGGGATATAACATTCTGACAGTGTGTTCCACAAGACAGGGAAATAACATTCTCACAGTGTGTTCCACAAGACAGGGAAATAACATTCGCACAGTGTTTTCCACAAGACAGGGAAATAACATTCTCACAGTGTGTTCCAGAAGATAGGGAAATAACATTCTCACAGTGTGTTGCACAAGATAGGGAAATAACATTCTCACAGTGTGTTCCACAAGATAGGAAAATAACATTCTCACAGTGTGTTGCACAAGATAGGGAAATAACGTTCTCACAGTGTGTTCGACAAGACAGGGAAATAACATTGTCACAGTGTGTTGCACAAGACAGGGAAATAACATTCTCACAGTGTGTTGCACAAGATAGGGAAATAACATTCTCAAAGTGTGTTGCACAAGATAGGGAAATAACAGTCTCACAGTGTGTTCCACAAGACAGGGAAATAACATTCTCACAGTGTGTTCGACAAGACAGGGATATAACATTCTCACAGTGTGTTCCACAAGACAGGGAAATAACATTCTCACAGTGTGTTCCACAAGACAGGGAAATAACATTCTCACAGTGTGTTCCACAAGACAGGGAAATAACATTCTCACAGTGTGTTCCACAAGATAGGGAAATAACATTCTCACAGTGTGTTGCACAAGATAGGGAAATAACATTCTCACAGTGTGTTCCACAAGATAGGGAAATAACATTCTCACAGTGTGTTGCACAAGATAGGGAAATAACATTCTCACAGTGTGTTCCACAAGACAGGGAAATAACATTGTCACAGTGTGTTGCACAAGATAGGGAAATAACATTCTCACAGTGTGTTCCACAAGACAGGGAAATAACATTGTCACAGTGTTTTCCACAAGACAGGGAAATAACATTCTCACAGTGTGTTCCATAAGACAGGGAAATAACATTCTCACAGTGTGTTCCACAAGACAGGGAAATAACATTCTCACAGTGTGTTCCACAAGATAGGGAAATAACATTCTCACAGTGTGTTCCACAAGATAGGGAAATAACATTCTCACAGTGTGTTGCACAAGATAGGGAAATAACATTCTCACAGTGTGTTCCACAAGACAGGGAAATAACATTGTCACAGTGTGTTGCACAAGATAGGGAAATAACATTCTCACAGTGTGTTCCACAAGACAGGGAAATAACATTGTCACAGTGTTTTCCACAAGACAGGGAAATAACATTCTCACAGTGTGTTCCATAAGACAGGGAAATAACATTCTCACAGTGTGTTCCACAAGATATTGAAATAACATTCTCACAGTTTGTTCCACAAGATATTGAAATAACATTCTCTCAGTGTGTTCCACAAGACAGGGAAATAACATTCTCACAGTGTGTTCCACAAGACAGGGATATAACATTCTCTCAGTGTGTTCGACAAGACAGGGAAATAACTTTCTCACAGTGTGTTCCAGAAGACAGGGAAATAACATTCTCGCAGTGTGTTCCACAAGTCAGGGATTTAACATTCTCTCAGTGTGTTCGACAAGACAGGGAAATAACTTTCTCACAGTTGGTTTCAGAAGACAGGGAAATAACATTCTCACAGTGTGTTCCAGAAGGCAGGGAAATAACATTCTCACAGTGTGTTCCACAAGACAGGGAAATAACATTCTCACAGTGTGTTCCACAAGATAGGGAAATAACATTCTCACAGTGTGTTCCACAAGACAGGGAAATAACATTCTCACAGTGTGTTCCACAAGACACGGAAAGAACATTCTCACAGAGTGTTCCACAAGACCGGAATATTACATTCTCACAGTGTGTTCCACAAGGTAGGGGAATAACATTCTCACAGTGTGTTCCACAAGACAGGGAAATAACATTCTCACAGTGTGTTCCACAAGACAGGGAAATAACATTCTCACAGTGTGTTCCACAAGACAGGGAAATAACATTCTCACAGTGTGTTCCACAAGACAGGGAAATAACATTCTCACAGTGTGTTCCAGAAGGCAGGGAAATAACATTCTCACAGTGTGTTCCACAAGGCAGGGAAATAACATTCTCACAGTGTGTTCCACAAGACAGGGAAATAACATTCTCACAGTGTGTTCCACAAGACCGAGATATTACGTTCTCACAGTGTGTTCCACAAGGCAGGGAAATAACATTCTCACAGTGTGTTCCACAAGACCGGGATATTACATTCTCACAGTGTGTTCCACAAGGCAGGGAAATAACATTCTCACAGTGTGTTCCACAAGACAGGGAAATAACATTCTCACAGTGTGTTCCACAAGACCGGGATATTACATTCTCACAGTGTGTTCCACAAGGTAGGGAAATAGCATTCTCACAGTGTGTTCCACAAGACCGGGATATTACATTCTCACAGTGTGTTCCACAAGGCAGGGAAATAACATTCTCACAGTGTGTTCCACAATACAGGGAAAAAACATTCTCAGAGTGTGTTCCACAAGATAGGAAACTAACATTCTCACAGTGTGTTCCACAAGACAGGGAAAGAACATTCTCACAGTGTGTTCCACAAGACAGGGAAAGAACATTCTCACAGTGTGTTCCACAAGACCGGGATATTACATTCTCACAGTGTGTTCCACAAGGTAGGGAAATAACATTCTCACAGTGTGTTCCACAAGACAGGGAAATAACATTCTCACAGTGTGTTCCACAAGACCGGGATATTACATTCTCACAGTGTGTTCCACAAGGTAGGGAAATAACATTCTCACAGTGTGTTCCACAAGATAGGGAAATAACATTCTCACAGTGTGTTCCACAAGACAGGGAAATAACATTCTCACAGTGTGTTCCACAAGGTAGGGAAATAACATTCTCACAGTGTGTTCCACAAGATAGGGAAATAACATTCTCACAGTGTGTTCCACAAGACAGGGATATAACATTCCACAGTGTGTTCCACAAGACCGGAATATTACATTCTCACAGAGTGTTCCACAAGATAGGGAAATAACATTCTCACTGTGTGTTCGACAAGACAGGGAAATAACATTCTCACAGTGTGTTCCACAAGACAGGGATATAACATTCTCACTGTGTGTTCCACAAGACAGGGATATAACATTCTCACAGTGTATTCCACAAGACAGGGAAATAACATTCCACAGTGTGTTCCACAAGACAGGGAAATAACATTCTCACAGTGTGTTCGACAAGATATTGAAATAACATTCTCACAGTGTGTTCCACAAGATATTGAAATAACATTCTCACAGTGTGTTCCACAAGATATTGAAATAACATTCTCTCAGTGTGTTCAACAAGACAGGGAAATAACATTCTCACAGTGTGTTCCACAAGACAGGGAAATAACATTCTCACAGTGTGTTCCACAAGACAGGAATATAACATTCTCTCAGTGCGTTCGACAAGACAGGGAAATAACTTTCTCACAGTGTGTTCCAGAAGACAGGGAAATAACATTCTCACAGTGTGTTCCACACGATAGGGAAATAACATTCTCACAGTGTGTTCCACAAGACAGGGATATAACATTCTCTCAGTGTGTTCGACAAGACAGGGAAATAACTTTCTCACAGTGTGTTCCACAAGACAGGGAAATAACATTCTCACAGTGTGTTCCACAAGACAGGGAAATAACATTCTCACGGTGTGTTCCACAAGACAGGGAAATAACATTCTCACAGTGTGTTCCACAAGGTAGGGAAATAACATTCTCACAGTGTGTTCCACAAGACAGGGAAATTACATTCTCACAGTGTGTTTCAGAAGACAGGGAAATAACATTCTCACAGTGTGTTCCACAAGACAGCGAAATTACATTCTCACAGTGTGTTTCAGAAGACAGGGAAATAACATTCTCACAGTGTGTTCGACAAGACAGGGAAATAACATTCTCACAGTGTGTTCCGCAAGACAGGGATAAAACATCCTCACAGTGTGTTCCACAAGACAGGGAAATAACATTCTCACAGTGTGTTCCACAAGACAGGGAAATAACATTCTCACAGTGTGTTCCGCAAGACAGGGATAAAACATCCTCACAGTGTGTTCCACAAGACAGGGAAATAACATTCTCACAGTGTGTTCCACAAGACAGGGAAATAACATTCTCACAGTGTGTTTCAGAAGACAGGGAAATAACATTCTCACAGTGTGTTCGACAAGACAGGGAAATAACATTCTCACAGTGTGTTCCACAAGATAGGGAAATAACATTCTCACAGTGTGTTCCACAAGACAGGGACATAACATTCTCACAGTCTGTTCCACAAGATAGGGAAATAACATTCTCACAGTGTGTTCCACAAGATAGGGAAATAACATTCTCACAGTGTGTTCCACAAGACAGGGACATAACATTCTCACAGTCTGTTCCACAAGATAGGGAAATAACATTCTCACAGTCTGTTCCACAAGACAGGGAAATAACATTCTCACAGTGTGTTCCACAAGACAGGGAAATAACATTCTCACAGTGAGCTCAACAAGACAGGGAAATAACATTCTCACAGTGTGTTCCACAAGACAGGGAAATAACATTCTCACAGTGTGTTCCACAAGACAGTGACATAACATTCTCACAGTCTGTTCCACAAGATAGGGAAATAACATTCTCACAGTTTGTGCAACAGGACAGGGATATAACATTCTCACAGTGTGTTCCACAAGGTAGGGAAATAACATTCTCACAGTGTGTTCCAGAAGATAGGGAAATAACATTCTCAAAGTGTGTTGCACAAGATAGGGAAATAACATTCTCACAGTGTGTTCCACAAGA
Organism: Hypanus sabinus; assembly: GCF_030144855.1. Lineage (NCBI taxonomy): Eukaryota > Metazoa > Chordata > Chondrichthyes > Myliobatiformes > Dasyatidae > Hypanus > Hypanus sabinus. The sequence continues at coordinate 391,906 of NW_026779035.1, forward strand.
TAGGAAAATAACATTCTCACAGTGTGTTGCACAAGATAGGGAAATAACATTCTCACAGTGTGTTCGACAAGACAGGGAAATAACATTGTCACAGTGTGTTGCACAAGACAGGGAAATAACATTCTCACAGTGTGTTGCACAAGATAGGGAAATAATATTCTCAAACTGTGTTGCACAAGATAGGGAAATAACATTCTCACAGTGTGTTCGACAAGACAGGGATATAACATTCTCACAGTGTGTTCCACAAGGTAGGGAAATAACATTCTCACAGTGTGTTCCACAAGATAGGGAAATAACATTCTCACAGTGTGTTGCACAAGATAGGGAAATAACATTCTCACAGTGTGTTCCACAAGATAGGGAAATAACATTCTCACAGTGTGTTGCACAAGACAGGGAAATAACATTCTCACAGTGTGTTCCACAAGACAGGGAAATAACATTGTCACAGTGTGTTGCACAAGATAGGGAAATAACATTCTCACAGTGTGTTCCACAAGACAGGGAAATAACATTGTCACAGTGTTTTCCACAAGACAGGGAAATAACATTCTCACAGTGTGTTCCATAAGACTGGGAAATAACATTCTCACAGTGTGTTCAACAAGGTAGGGATATTACATTCTCACAGTGTGTTCCACAAGATAGGGAAATAACATTCTCACAGTGTGTTTCACAAGACAGGGAAATAAAATTCTCGCAGTGTGTTTCACAAGATAGGGAAATAACATTCTCACAGTTTGTTCCACAAGACAGGGAAATTACATTCTCACAGTATGTTCCAGAAGACAGGGATATAACGTTGTCATAGTGTGTTCCACAAGATGGGGAAATAACATTCTCAAAGTGTGTTCCACAAGACAGGGATATTACATTCTCACAGTGTGTTCCACAAGATAGGGAAATAACATTCTCACAGTGTGTTCCACAAGACAGGGAAATAACATTCTCACAGTGTGTTCCACAAGACAGGGAAATAACATTCTCACAGTGTGTTCCACAAGACAGTGAAATAACATTCTCACAGTGTGTTCCACAAGATAGGGAAATAACATTCTCACAGTGTGTTCCACAAGACAGGGAAATAACATTCTCACAGTGTGTTCCACAAGACAGGGAAATAACATTCTCACAGTGTGTTCCAGAAGATAGGGAAATAACATTCTCACAGTGAGCTCGACAAGACAGGGATATAACATTCTCACAGTGTGTTCCACAAGACAGGGAAATAACATTCTCACAGTGTGTTCCACAAGACAGGGAAATAACATTCTCACAGTGTGTTCCACAAGATAGGGAAATAACATTCTCACAGTGTGTTCCACAGGACAGGGAAATAACATTCTCACAGTGTGTTCCACAAGACAGGGAAATAACATTCTCACAGTGAGTTCGACAAGACAGGGATATAACATTCTCACAGTGTGTTCCACAAGACAGGGAAATAACATTCTCACAGTGTGTTCCACAAGACAGGGAAATAACATTCTCACAGTGTGTTCCACAAGATAGGGAAATAACATTCTCACAGTGTGTTCCACAAGACAGGGATATAACATTCTCACAGTGTGTTCCACAAGACAGGGAAATAACATTCTCACAGTGTGTTCCACAAGACAGGGAAATAACATTCTCACAGTGTGTTCCAGAAGACAGGGAAATAACATTCTTACAGTGTCTTCCACAAGACAGGGAAATAACATTCTCACAGTGTGTTCCACAAGACAGGGAAATAACATTCTCACAGTGTGTTCCACAAGACAGGGAAATAACATTCTCACAGTGTCTTCCACAAGATAGGGAAATAAAATTCTCACAGTGTGTTCCACAAGATATGGAAATAACATTCTCACAGTGTGTTCCACAAGACAGGGAAATAACATTCTCACAGTGTGTTCCAGAAGATAGGGAAATAACATTCTCACAGTGAGCTCGACAAGACAGGGATATAACATTCTCACAGTGTGTTCCACAAGACAGGGAAATAACATTCTCACAGTGTGTTCCACAAGACAGGGAAATAACATTCTCACAGTGTGTTCCACAAGATAGGGAAATAACATTCTCACAGTGTGTTTCACAGGACAGGGAAATAACATTCTCACAGTGTGTTCCACAAGACAGGGAAATAACATTCTCACAGTGAGCTCGACAAGACAGGGATATAACATTCTCACAGTGTGTTCCACAAGACAGGGAAATAACATTCTCACAGTGTGTTCCACAAGACAGGGAAATAACATTCTCACAGTGTGTTCCACAAGATAGGGAAATAACATTCTCACAGTGTGTTCCACAAGACAGGGATATAACATTCTCACAGTGTGTTCCACAAGACAGGGAAATAACATTCTCACAGTGTGTTCCACAAGACAGGGAAATAACATTCTCACAGTGTGTTCCAGAAGACAGGGAAATAACATTCTTACAGTGTCTTCCACAAGACAGGGAAATAACATTCTCACAGTGTGTTCCACAAGACAGGGAAATAACATTCTCACAGTGTGTTCCACAAGACAGGGAAATAACATTCTCACAGTGACTTCCACAAGACAGGGAAATAACATTCTCACAGTGTGTTCCACAAGATAGGGAAATAACATTCTCACAGTGTGTTCCACAAGACAGGGATATAACATTCTCACAGTGTGTTCCACAAGGTAGGGAAATAACATTCTCACAGTGTGTTCCACAAGACAGGGAAATAACATTCTCACAGTGTGTTCCACAAGACAGGGAAATAACATTCTCACAGTGTGTTCCACAAGACAGGGAAAGAACATTCTCACAGTGTGTTCGACAAGACAGCGATATAACATTCCACAAGACAGGGAAATAACATTCTCTCAGTGTGTTCCAGAAGACAGGGAAATAACATTCTCACAGTGTGTTCCACAAGACAGGGAAATAACATTCTCACAGTGTGTTCCACAAGACCGGGTAATAACATTCTCACAGTGTGTTCCACAAGACAGGGAAAGAACATTCTCACAGTGTGTTCGACAAGACAGGGAAATAACATTCTCACAGTGTGTTCCAGAAGACAGGGAAATAACATTCTCACAGTGTCTTCCACAAGACAGGGAAATAACATTCTCACAGTGTGTTCCACAAGATAGGGAAATAACATTCTCACAGTGTGTTCCACAAGACAGGGTAATAACATTCTCACAGTGTGTTCCACAAGACAGGGAAAGTACATTCTCACAGTGTGTTCCACAAGACAGGGATATTACATTCTCACAGTGTGTTCCACAAGGTAGGGAAATAACATTCTCACAGTGTGTTCCACAAGACAGGGAAATAACATTCTCACAGTGTGTTCCACAAGACAGGGAAATAACATTCTCACAGTGTGTTCCACAAGACAGGGAAATAACATTCTCACAGTGTGTTCCACAAGACAGGGATATTACATTCTCACAGTGTGTTCCACAAGGTAGGGAAATAACATTCTCACAGTGTGTTCCACAAGACAGGGAAATAACATTCTCACAGTGTGTTCCACAAGACAGGGAAATAACATTCTCACAGTGTGTTCCACAAGACAGGGAAATAACATTCTCACAGTGTGTTCCACAAGACAGGGAAATAACATTCTCACAGTGTGTTCCACAAGACAGGGAAATAACATTCTCACAGTGTGTTCCACAAGACAGGGAAATAACATTCTCACAGTGTGTTCCAGAAGACAGGGAAATAACATTCTTACAGTGTCTTCCACAAGACAGGGAAATAACATTCTCACAGTGTGTTCCACAAGACAGGGAAATAACATTCTCACAGTGTGTTCCACAAGACAGGGAAATAACATTCTCACAGTGTCTTCCACAAGACAGGGAAATAACATTCTCACAGTGTGTTCCACAAGATAGGGAAATAACATTCTCACAGTGTGTTCCACAAGACAGGGATATAACATTCTCACAGTGTGTTCCACAAGGTAGGGAAATAACATTCTCACAGTGTGTTCCACAAGACAGGGAAATAACATTCTCACAGTGTGTTCCACAAGACAGGGAAATAACATTCTCACAGTGTGTTCCACAAGACAGGGAAAGAACATTCTCACAGTGTGTTCGACAAGACAGCGATATAACATTCCACAAGACAGGGAAATAACATTCTCTCAGTGTGTTCCAGAAGACAGGGAAATAACATTCTCACAGTGTGTTCCACAAGACAGGGAAATAACATTCTCACAGTGTGTTCCACAAGACCGGGTAATAACATTCTCACAGTGTGTTCCACAAGACAGGGAAAGAACATTCTCACAGTGTGTTCGACAAGACAGGGAAATAACATTCTCACAGTGTGTTCCAGAAGACAGGGAAATAACATTCTCACAGTGTCTTCCACAAGACAGGGAAATAACATTCTCACAGTGTGTTCCACAAGATAGGGAAATAACATTCTCACAGTGTGTTCCACAAGACAGGGTAATAACATTCTCACAGTGTGTTCCACAAGACAGGGAAAGTACATTCTCACAGTGTGTTCCACAAGACAGGGATATTACATTCTCACAGTGTGTTCCACAAGGTAGGGAAATAACATTCTCACAGTGTGTTCCACAAGACAGGGAAATAACATTCTCACAGTGTGTTCCACAAGACAGGGAAATAACATTCTCACAGTGTGTTCCACAAGACAGGGAAATAACATTCTCACAGTGTGTTCCACAAGACAGGGAAATAACATTCTCACAGTGTGTTCCACAAGACCGGGATATTACATTCTCACAGTGTGTTCCACAAGGTAGGGAAATAACATTCTCACAGTGTGTTCCACAAGACAGGGAAATTACACTCTCACAGTGTGTTCCACAAGACAGGGAAATAACATTCTCACAGTGTGTTCCAGAAGACAGGGAAATAACATTCTCACAGTGTGTTCCACAAGATAGGGAAATAACATTCTCACAGTGTGTTCCACAAGATAGGGAAATAACATTCTCACAGTGTGTTCCACAAGATAGGGAAATAACATTCTCACAGTGTGTTCCACAAGATAGGGAAATAACAGTCTCACAGTGTGTTCCACAAAACAGGGAAATAACATTCTCACAGTGTGTTCCACAAGACAGGGAAATAACATTCTCACAGTGTGTTCCACAAGACAGGGAAATATCATTCTCACAGTGTGTTCCACAAGACAGGGAAATAACATTCTCACAGTGTGTTCCACAAGACAGGGAAATTACACTCTCACAGTGTGTTCCACAAGACAGGGAAATAACATTCTCACAGTGTGTTCCACAATACAGGGAAATAACATTCTCACAGTGTGTTCCACAAGACAGGGAAATTACACTCTCACAGTGTGTTCCACAAGACAGGGAAATAACATTCTCATAGTGTGTTTCACCAGACAGGGAAATAACATTCTCACAGTGTGTTCCACAAGACAGGGAAATAACATTCTCACAGTGTCTTCCACAAGACAGGGAACTAACATTCTCACAGTGTGTTCCACAAGATAGGGAAATAACATTCTCACAGTGTGTTCCACAAGACAGGGAAATAACATTCTCACAGTGTGTTCCACAAGACAGGGAAATAACATTCTCACAGTGTGTTCCACAAGACAGGGAAATAACATTCTCACAGTGTGTTCCACAAGACAGGGAAATAACATTCTCACAGTGTGTTCCAGAAGGCAGGGAAATAACATTCTCACAGTGTGTTCCACAAGGCAGGGAAATAACATTCTCACAGTGTGTTCCACAAGACAGGGAAATAACATTCTCACAGTGTGTTCCACAAGACCGAGATATTACGTTCTCACAGTGTGTTCCACAAGGCAGGGAAATAACATTCTCACAGTGTGTTCCACAAGACCGGGATATTACATTCTCACAGTGTGTTCCACAAGGCAGGGAAATAACATTCTCACAGTGTGTTCCACAAGACAGGGAAATAACATTCTCACAGTGTGTTCCACAAGACCGGGATATTACATTCTCACAGTGTGTTCCACAAGGTAGGGAAATAGCATTCTCACAGTGTGTTCCACAAGACCGGGATATTACATTCTCACAGTGTGTTCCACAAGGCAGGGAAATAACATTCTCACAGTGTGTTCCACAATACAGGGAAAAAACATTCTCAGAGTGTGTTCCACAAGATAGGGAACTAACATTCTCACTGTGTGTTCGACAAGACAGGGAAATAACATTCTCACAGTGTGTTCCACAAGATAGGGAACTAACATTCTCACAGTGTGTTCCACAAGACAGGGAAATAACATTCTCACAGTGTGTTCCACAAGACAGGGAAATAACATTCTCACAGTGTGTTCCACAAGACAGGGAAAGAACATTCTCACAGTGTGTTCCACAAGACAGGGAAAGAACATTCTCACAGTGTGTTCCACAAGACCGGGATATTACATTCTCACAGTGTGTTCCACAAGGTAGGGAAATAACATTCTCACAGTGTGTTCCACAAGACAGGGAAATAACATTCTCACAGTGTGTTCCACAAGACCGGGATATTACATTCTCACAGTGTGTTCCACAAGACAGGGAAATAACATTCTCACAGTGTGTTCCACAAGGTAGGGAAATAACATTCTCACAGTGTGTTCCACAAGATAGGGAAATAACATTCTCACAGTGTGTTCCACAAGACAGGGAAATAACATTCTCACAGTGTGTTCCACAAGACAGGGAAATAACATTCTCACAGTGTGTTCCACAAGACCGGAATATTACATTCTCACAGAGTGTTCCACAAGATAGGGAAATAACATTCTCACTGTGTGTTCGACAAGACAGGGAAATAACATTCTCACAGTGTGTTCCACAAGACAGGGATATAACATTCTCACTGTGTGTTCCACAAGACAGGGATATAACATTCTCACAGTGTATTCCACAAGACAGGGAAATAACATTCCACAGTGTGTTCCACAAGACAGGGAAATAACATTCTCACAGTGTGTTCGACAAGATATTGAAATAACATTCTCACAGTGTGTTCCACAAGATATTGAAATAACATTCTCACAGTGTGTTCCACAAGATATTGAAATAACATTCTCTCAGTGTGTTCAACAAGACAGGGAAATAACATTCTCACAGTGTGTTCCACAAGACAGGGAAATAACATTCTCACAGTGTGTTCCACAAGACAGGAATATAACATTCTCTCAGTGCGTTCGACAAGACAGGGAAATAACTTTCTCACAGTGTGTTCCAGAAGACAGGGAAATAACATTCTCACAGTGTGTTCCACACGATAGGGAAATAACATTCTCACAGTGTGTTCCACAAGACAGGGATATAACATTCTCTCAGTGTGTTCGACAAGACAGGGAAATAACTTTCTCACAGTGTGTTCCACAAGACAGGGAAATAACATTCTCACAGTGTGTTCCACAAGACAGGGAAATAACATTCTCACGGTGTGTTCCACAAGACAGGGAAATAACATTCTCACAGTGTGTTCCACAAGGTAGGGAAATAACATTCTCACAGTGTGTTCCACAAGACAGGGAAATTACATTCTCACAGTGTGTTTCAGAAGACAGGGAAATAACATTCTCACAGTGTGTTCCACAAGACAGCGAAATTACATTCTCACAGTGTGTTTCAGAAGACAGGGAAATAACATTCTCACAGTGTGTTCGACAAGACAGGGAAATAACATTCTCACAGTGTGTTCCGCAAGACAGGGATAAAACATCCTCACAGTGTGTTCCACAAGACAGGGAAATAACATTCTCACAGTGTGTTCCACAAGGTAGGGAAATAACATTCTCACAGTGTGTTCCACAAGATAGGGAAATAACATTCTCACAGTGTGTTCCACAAGACAGGGAAATAACATTCTCACAGTGTGTTCCACAAGACAGGGAAATAACATTCTCACAGTGTGTTCCACAAGACCGGAATATTACATTCTCACAGAGTGTTCCACAAGATAGGGAAATAACATTCTCACTGTGTGTTCGACAAGACAGGGAAATAACATTCTCACAGTGTGTTCCACAAGACAGGGATATAACATTCTCACTGTGTGTTCCACAAGACAGGGATATAACATTCTCACAGTGTATTCCACAAGACAGGGAAATAACATTCCACAGTGTGTTCCACAAGACAGGGAAATAACATTCTCACAGTGTGTTCGACAAGATATTGAAATAACATTCTCACAGTGTGTTCCACAAGATATTGAAATAACATTCTCACAGTGTGTTCCACAAGATATTGAAATAACATTCTCTCAGTGTGTTCAACAAGACAGGGAAATAACATTCTCACAGTGTGTTCCACAAGACAGGGAAATAACATTCTCACAGTGTGTTCCACAAGACAGGAATATAACATTCTCTCAGTGCGTTCGACAAGACAGGGAAATAACTTTCTCACAGTGTGTTCCAGAAGACAGGGAAATAACATTCTCACAGTGTGTTCCACACGATAGGGAAATAACATTCTCACAGTGTGTTCCACAAGACAGGGATATAACATTCTCTCAGTGTGTTCGACAAGACAGGGAAATAACTTTCTCACAGTGTGTTCCACAAGACAGGGAAATAACATTCTCACAGTGTGTTCCACAAGACAGGGAAATAACATTCTCACGGTGTGTTCCACAAGACAGGGAAATAACATTCTCACAGTGTGTTCCACAAGGTAGGGAAATAACATTCTCACAGTGTGTTCCACAAGACAGGGAAATTACATTCTCACAGTGTGTTTCAGAAGACAGGGAAATAACATTCTCACAGTGTGTTCCACAAGACAGCGAAATTACATTCTCACAGTGTGTTTCAGAAGACAGGGAAATAACATTCTCACAGTGTGTTCGACAAGACAGGGAAATAACATTCTCACAGTGTGTTCCGCAAGACAGGGATAAAACATCCTCACAGTGTGTTCCACAAGACAGGGAAATAACATTCTCACAGTGTGTTCCACAAGACAGGGAAATAACATTCTCACAGTGTGTTCCGCAAGACAGGGATAAAACATCCTCACAGTGTGTTCCACAAGACAGGGAAATAACATTCTCACAGTGTGTTCCACAAGACAGGGAAATAACATTCTCACAGTGTGTTTCAGAAGACAGGGAAATAACATTCTCACAGTGTGTTCGACAAGACAGGGAAATAACATTCTCACAGTGTGTTCCACAAGATAGGGAAATAACATTCTCACAGTGTGTTCCACAAGACAGGGACATAACATTCTCACAGTCTGTTCCACAAGATAGGGAAATAACATTCTCACAGTGTGTTCCACAAGATAGGGAAATAACATTCTCACAGTGTGTTCCACAAGACAGGGACATAACATTCTCACAGTCTGTTCCACAAGATAGGGAAATAACATTCTCACAGTCTGTTCCACAAGACAGGGAAATAACATTCTCACAGTGTGTTCCACAAGACAGGGAAATAACATTCTCACAGTGAGCTCAACAAGACAGGGAAATAACATTCTCACAGTGTGTTCCACAAGACAGGGAAATAACATTCTCACAGTGTGTTCCACAAGACAGGGACATAACATTCTCACAGTCTGTTCCACAAGATAGGGAAATAACATTCTCACAGTTTGTGCAACAGGACAGGGATATAACATTCTCACAGTGTGTTCCACAAGGTAGGGAAATAACATTCTCACAGTGTGTTCCAGAAGATAGGGAAATAACATTCTCAAAGTGTGTTGCACAAGATAGGGAAATAACATTCTCACAGTGTGTTCCACAAGATAGGAAAATAACATTCTCACAGTGTGTTGCACAAGATAGGGAAATAACATTCTCACAGTGTGTTCGACAAGACAGGGAAATAACATTGTCACAGTGTGTTGCACAAGACAGGGAAATAACATTCTCACAGTGTGTTGCACAAGATAGGGAAATAATATTCTCAAAGTGTGTTGCACAAGATAGGGAAATAACATTCTCACAGTGTGTTCGACAAGACAGGGATATAACATTCTCACAGTGTGTTCCACAAGGTAGGGAAATAACATTCTCACAGTGTGTTCCACAAGATAGGGAAATAACATTCTCACAGTGTGTTGCACAAGATAGGGAAATAACATTCTCACAGTGTGTTCCACAAGATAGGGAAATAACATTCTCACAGTGTGTTGCACAAGACAGGGAAATAACATTCTCACAGTGTGTTCCACAAGACAGGGAAATAACATTGTCACAGTGTGTTGCACAAGATAGGGAAATAACATTCTCACAGTGTGTTCCACAAGACAGGGAAATAACATTGTCACAGTGTTTTCCACAAGACAGGGAAATAACATTCTCACAGTGTGTTCCATAAGACTGGGAAATAACATTCTCACAGTGTGTTCAACAAGGTAGGGATATTACATTCTCACAGTGTGTTCCACAAGATAGGGAAATAACATTCTCACAGTGTGTTTCACAAGACAGGGAAATAAAATTCTCGCAGTGTGTTTCACAAGATAGGGAAATAACATTCTCACAGTTTGTTCCACAAGACAGGGAAATTACATTCTCACAGTATGTTCCAGAAGACAGGGATATAACGTTGTCATAGTGTGTTCCACAAGATGGGGAAATAACATTCTCAAAGTGTGTTCCACAAGACAGGGATATTACATTCTCACAGTGTGTTCCACAAGATAGGGAAATAACATTCTCACAGTGTGTTCCACAAGACAGGGAAATAACATTCTCACAGTGTGTTCCACAAGACAGGGAAATAACATTCTCACAGTGTGTTCCACAAGACAGTGAAATAACATTCTCACAGTGTGTTCCACAAGATATGGAAATAACATTCTCACAGTGTGTTCCACAAGACAGGGAAATAACATTCTCACAGTGTGTTCCAGAAGATAGGGAAATAACATTCTCACAGTGAGCTCGACAAGACAGGGATATAACATTCTCACAGTGTGTTCCACAAGACAGGGAAATAACATTCTCACAGTGTGTTCCACAAGACAGGGAAATAACATTCTCACAGTGTGTTCCACAAGATAGGGAAATAACATTCTCACAGTGTGTTCCACAGGACAGGGAAATAACATTCTCACAGTGTGTTCCACAAGACAGGGAAATAACATTCTCACAGTGAGCTCGACAAGACAGGGATATAACATTCTCACAGTGTGTTCCACAAGACAGGGAAATAACATTCTCACAGTGTGTTCCACAAGACAGGGAAATAACATTCTCACAGTGTGTTCCACAAGATAGGGAAATAACATTCTCACAGTGTGTTCCACAAGACAGGGATATAACATTCTCACAGTGTGTTCCACAAGACAGGGAAATAACATTCTCACAGTGTGTTCCACAAGACAGGGAAATAACATTCTCACAGTGTGTTCCAGAAGACAGGGAAATAACATTCTTACAGTGTCTTCCACAAGACAGGGAAATAACATTCTCACAGTGTGTTCCACAAGACAGGGAAATAACATTCTCACAGTGTGTTCCACAAGACAGGGAAATAACATTCTCACAGTGTCTTCCACAAGATAGGGAAATAACATTCTCACAGTGTGTTCCACAAGATATGGAAATAACATTCTCACAGTGTGTTCCACAAGACAGGGAAATAACATTCTCACAGTGTGTTCCAGAAGATAGGGAAATAACATTCTCACAGTGAGCTCGACAAGACAGGGATATAACATTCTCACAGTGTGTTCCACAAGACAGGGAAATAACATTCTCACAGTGTGTTCCACAAGACAGGGAAATAACATTCTCACAGTGTGTTCCACAAGATAGGGAAATAACATTCTCACAGTGTGTTCCACAGAACAGGGAAATAACATTCTCACAGTGTGTTCCACAAGACAGGGAAATAACATTCTCACAGTGAGCTCGACAAGACAGGGATATAACATTCTCACAGTGTGTTCCACAACACAGGGAAATAACATTCTCACAGTGTGTTCCACAAGACAGGGAAATAACATTCTCACAGTGTGTTCCACAAGATAGGGAAATAACATTCTCACAGTGTGTTCCACAAGACAGGGATATAACATTCTCACAGTGTGTTCCACAAGACAGGGAAATAACATTCTCACAGTGTGTTCCACAAGACAGGGAAATAACATTCTCACAGTGTGTTCCAGAAGACAGGGAAATAACATTCTTACAGTGTCTTCCACAAGACAGGGAAATAACATTCTCACAGTGTGTTCCACAAGACAGGGAAATAACATTCTCACAGTGTGTTCCACAAGACAGGGAAATAACATTCTCACAGTGTCTTCCACAAGACAGGGAAATAACATTCTCACAGTGTGTTCCACAAGATAGGGAAATAACATTCTCACAGTGTGTTCCACAAGACAGGGATATAACATTCTCACAGTGTGTTCCACAAGGTAGGGAAATAACATTCTCACAGTGTGTTCCACAAGACAGGGAAATAACATTCTCACAGTGTGTTCCACAAGACAGGGAAATAACATTCTCACAGTGTGTTCCACAAGACAGGGAAAGAACATTCTCACAGTGTGTTCGACAAGACAGCGATATAACATTCCACAAGACAGGGAAATAACATTCTCTCAGTGTGTTCCAGAAGACAGGGAAATAACATTCTCACAGTGTGTTCCACAAGACAGGGAAATAACATTCTCACAGTGTGTTCCACAAGACCGGGTAATAACATTCTCACAGTGTGTTCCACAAGACAGGGAAAGAACATTCTCACAGTGTGTTCGACAAGACAGGGAAATAACATTCTCACAGTGTGTTCCAGAAGACAGGGAAATAACATTCTCACAGTGTCTTCCACAAGACAGGGAAATAACATTCTCACAGTGTGTTCCACAAGATAGGGAAATAACATTCTCACAGTGTGTTCCACAAGACAGGGTAATAACATTCTCACAGTGTGTTCCACAAGACAGGGAAAGTACATTCTCACAGTGTGTTCCACAAGACAGGGATATTACATTCTCACAGTGTGTTCCACAAGGTAGGGAAATAACATTCTCACAGTGTGTTCCACAAGACAGGGAAATAACATTCTCACAGTGTGTTCCACAAGACAGGGAAATAACATTCTCACAGTGTGTTCCACAAGACAGGGAAATAACATTCTCACAGTGTGTTCCACAAGACAGGGAAATAACATTCTCACAGTGTGTTCCACAAGACCGGGATATTACATTCTCACAGTGTGTTCCACAAGGTAGGGAAATAACATTCTCACAGTGTGTTCCACAAGACAGGGAAATTACACTCTCACAGTGTGTTCCACAAGACAGGGAAATAACATTCTCACAGTGTGTTCCAGAAGACAGGGAAATAACATTCTCACAGTGTGTTCCACAAGATAGGGAAATAACATTCTCACAGTGTGTTCCACAAGATAGGGAAATAACATTCTCACAGTGTGTTCCACAAGATAGGGAAATAACATTCTCACAGTGTGTTCCACAAGATAGGGAAATAACAGTCTCACAGTGTGTTCCACAAAACAGGGAAATAACATTCTCACAGTGTGTTCCACAAGACAGGGAAATAACATTCTCACAGTGTGTTCCACAAGACAGGGAAATATCATTCTCACAGTGTGTTCCACAAGACAGGGAAATAACATTCTCACAGTGTGTTCCACAAGACAGGGAAATTACACTCTCACAGTGTGTTCCACAAGACAGGGAAATAACATTCTCACAGTGTGTTCCACAATACAGGGAAATAACATTCTCACAGTGTGTTCCACAAGACAGGGAAATTACACTCTCACAGTGTGTTCCACAAGACAGGGAAATAACATTCTCATAGTGTGTTTCACCAGACAGGGAAATAACATTCTCACAGTGTGTTCCACAAGATAGGGAAATAACTTTCTCACAGTGTGTTCCACAAGGTAGGGAAATAACATTCTCACAGTGTGTTCCACATGATAGGGAAATAACATTCTCACAGTGTGTTCCACAAGACAGGGAAATAACATTCTCACAGTGTGTTCCACAAGACAGGGAAATAACATTCTCACAGTGTGTTCCACAAGACAGGGAAATAACATTCTCACAGTGTGTTCCACAAGATAGGGAAATAACATTCTCACAGTGTGTTCCACAAGACAGGGAAATAACATTCTCACAGTGTGCTCGACAAGACAGGGATATAACATTCTCACTGTGTGTTCCACAAGATAGGGAAATAACATTCTCACAGTGTGTTCCACAAGACAGGGAAATAACATTCTCACAGTCTGTTCGACAATACAGGGAAATAACATTCTCACAGTGTGTTCCAGAAGACAGGGAAATAACATTCTCACAGTGTGTTCCACAAGACAGGGAAATAACATTCTCACTGTGTGTTCCACAAGATAGGGAAATAACATTCTCACAGTGTGCTCCACAAGACAGGGAAATAACATTCTCACAGTGTGTTCCACAAGACAGGGAAAGAACATTCTCACAGTGTGTTCCACAAGACCGGGATATTACATTCTCACAGTATGTTCCACAAGGTAGGGAAATAACATTCTCACAGTGTGTTCCACAAGACAGGGAAATAACATTCTCACAGTGTGTTCCACAAGACAGGGTAATAACATTCTCACAGTGTGTTCCACAAGACAGGGAAAGAACATTCTCACAGTGTGTTCCACAAGACAGGGATATTACATTCTCACAGTGTGTTCCACAAGGTAGGGAAATAACATTCTCACAGTGTGTTCCACAAGACAGGGATATTACATTCTCACAGTGTGTTCCACAAGATAGGGAAATAACATTCTCACAGTGTGTTCCACAAGACAGGGAAATAACATTCTCACAGTGTGTTCCACAAGACAGGGAAATAACATTCTCACAGTGTGTTCCACAAGACAGTGAAATAACATTCTCACAGTGTGTTCCACAAGATATGGAAATAACATTCTCACAGTGTGTTCCACAAGACAGGGAAATAACATTCTCACAGTGTGTTCCAGAAGATAGGGAAATAACATTCTCACAGTGAGCTCGACAAGACAGGGATATAACATTCTCACAGTGTGTTCCACAAGACAGGGAAATAACATTCTCACAGTGTGTTCCACAAGACAGGGAAATAACATTCTCACAGTGTGTTCCACAAGATAGGGAAATAACATTCTCACAGTGTGTTCCACAGGACAGGGAAATAACATTCTCACAGTGTGTTCCACAAGACAGGGAAATGACATTCTCACAGTGAGCTCGACAAGACAGGGATATAACATTCTCACAGTGTGTTCCACAAGACAGGGAAATAACATTCTCACAGTGTGTTCCACAAGACAGGGAAATAACATTCTCACAGTGTGTTCCACAAGATAGGGAAATAACATTCTCACAGTGTGTTCCACAAGACAGGGATATAACATTCTCACAGTGTGTTCCACAAGACAGGGAAATAACATTCTCACAGTGTGTTCCACAAGACAGGGAAATAACATTCTCACAGTGTGTTCCAGAAGACAGGGAAATAACATTCTTACAGTGTCTTCCACAAGACAGGGAAATAACATTCTCACAGTGTGTTCCACAAGACAGGGAAATAACATTCTCACAGTGTGTTCCACAAGACAGGGAAATAACATTCTCACAGTGTCTTCCACAAGATAGGGAAATAACATTCTCACAGTGTGTTCCACAAGATATGGAAATAACATTCTCACAGTGTGTTCCACAAGACAGGGAAATAACATTCTCACAGTGTGTTCCAGAAGATAGGGAAATAACATTCTCACAGTGAGCTCGACAAGACAGGGATATAACATTCTCACAGTGTGTTCCACAAGACAGGGAAATAACATTCTCACAGTGTGTTCCACAAGACAGGGAAATAACATTCTCACAGTGTGTTCCACAAGATAGGGAAATAACATTCTCACAGTGTGTTCCACAGGACAGGGAAATAACATTCTCACAGTGTGTTCCACAAGACAGGGAAATAACATTCTCACAGTGAGCTCGACAAGACAGGGATATAACATTCTCACAGTGTGTTCCACAAGACAGGGAAATAACATTCTCACAGTGTGTTCCACAAGACAGGGAAATAACATTCTCACAGTGTGTTCCACAAGATAGGGAAATAACATTCTCACAGTGTGTTCCACAAGACAGGGATATAACATTCTCACAGTGTGTTCCACAAGACAGGGAAATAACATTCTCACAGTGTGTTCCACAAGACAGGGAAATAACATTCTCACAGTGTGTTCCAGAAGACAGGGAAATAACATTCTTACAGTGTCTTCCACAAGACAGGGAAATAACATTCTCACAGTGTGTTCCACAAGACAGGGAAATAACATTCTCACAGTGTGTTCCACAAGACAGGGAAATAACATTCTCACAGTGTCTTCCACAAGACAGGGAAATAACATTCTCACAGTGTGTTCCACAAGATAGGGAAATAACATTCTCACAGTGTGTTCCACAAGACAGGGATATAACATTCTCACAGTGTGTTCCACAAGGTAGGGAAATAACATTCTCACAGTGTGTTCCACAAGACAGGGAAATAACATTCTCACAGTGTGTTCCACAAGACAGGGAAATAACATTCTCACAGTGTGTTCCACAAGACAGGGAAAGAACATTCTCACAGTGTGTTCGACAAGACAGCGATATAACATTCCACAAGACAGGGAAATAACATTCTCTCAGTGTGTTCCAGAAGACAGGGAAATAACATTCTCACAGTGTGTTCCACAAGACAGGGAAATAACATTCTCACAGTGTGTTCCACAAGACCGGGTAATAACATTCTCACAGTGTGTTCCACAAGACAGGGAAAGAACATTCTCACAGTGTGTTCGACAAGACAGGGAAATAACATTCTCACAGTGTGTTCCAGAAGACAGGGAAATAACATTCTCACAGTGTCTTCCACAAGACAGGGAAATAACATTCTCACAGTGTGTTCCACAAGATAGGGAAATAACATTCTCACAGTGTGTTCCACAAGACAGGGTAATAACATTCTCACAGTGTGTTCCACAGGACAGGGAAAGTACATTCTCACAGTGTGTTCCACAAGACAGGGATATTACATTCTCACAGTGTGTTCCACAAGGTAGGGAAATAACATTCTCACAGTGTGTTCCACAAGACAGGGAAATAACATTCTCACAGTGTGTTCCACAAGACAGGGAAATAACATTCTCACAGTGTGTTCCACAAGACAGGGAAATAACATTCTCACAGTGTGTTCCACAAGACAGGGAAATAACATTCTCACAGTGTGTTCCACAAGACCGGGATATTACATTCTCACAGTGTGTTCCACAATACAGGGAAATAACATTCTCACAGTGTGTTCCACAAGACAGGGAAATTACACTCTCACAGTGTGTTCCACAAGACAGGGAAATAACATTCTCATAGTGTGTTTCACCAGACAGGGAAATAACATTCTCACAGTGTGTTCCACAAGATAGGGAAATAACATTCTCACAGTGTGTTCCACAAGGTAGGGAAATAACATTCTCACAGTGTGTTCCACAAGATAGGGAAATAACATTCTCACAGTGTGTTCCACAAGACAGGGAAATAACATTCTCACAGTGTGTTCCACAAGACAGGGAAATAACATTCTCACAGTGTGTTCCACAAGACAGGGAAATAACATTCTCACAGTGTGTTCCACAAGATAGGGAAATAACATTCTCACAGTGTGTTCCACAAGACAGGGAAATAACATTCTCACAGTGTGCTCGACAAGACAGGGATATAACATTCTCACTGTGTGTTCCACAAGATAGGGAAATAACATTCTCACAGTGTGTTCCACAAGACAGGGAAATAACATTCTCACAGTCTGTTCGACAATACAGGGAAATAACATTCTCACAGTGTGTTCCAGAAGACAGGGAAATAACATTCTCACAGTGTGTTCCACAAGACAGGGAAATAACATTCTCACTGTGTGTTCCACAAGATAGGGAAATAACATTCTCACAGTGTGCTCCACAAGACAGGGAAATAACATTCTCACAGTGTGTTCCACAAGACAGGGAAAGAACATTCTCACAGTGTGTTCCACAAGACCGGGATATTACATTCTCACAGTATGTTCCACAAGGTAGGGAAATGACATTCTCACAGTGTGTTCCACAAGACAGGGAAATAACATTCTCACAGTGTGTTCCACAAGACAGGGTAATAACATTCTCACAGTGTGTTCCACAAGACAGGGAAAGAACATTCTCACAGTGTGTTCCACAAGACAGGGATATTACATTCTCACAGTGTGTTCCACAAGGTAGGGAAATAACATTCTCACAGTGTGTTCCACAAGACAGGGAAATAACATTCTCACAGTGTGTTCCACAAGACAGGGAAATAACATTCTCACAGTGTGTTCCACAAGACAGGGAAATAACATTCTCACAGTGTGTTCCACAAGACAGGGAAATAACATTCTCACAGTGTGTTCCACAAGACCGGGATATTACATTCTCACAGTGTGTTCCACAAGGTAGGGAAATAACATTCTCACAGTGTGTTCCACAAGACAGGGAAATTACACTCTCACAGTGTGTTCCACAAGACAGGGAAATAACATTCTCACAGTGTGTTCCAGAAGACAGGGAAATAACATTCTCACAGTGTGTTCCACAAGATAGGGAAATAACATTCTCACAGTGTGTTCCACAAGATAGGGAAATAACATTCTCACAGTGTGTTCCACAAGATAGGGAAATAACATTCTCACAGTGTGTTCCACAAGATAGGGAAATAACAGTCTCACAGTGTGTTCCACAAGACAGGGAAATAACATTCTCACAGTGTGTTCCACAAGACAGGGAAATAACATTCTCACAGTGTGTTCCACAAGACAGGGAAATATCATTCTCACAGTGTGTTCCACAAGACAGGGAAATAACATTCTCACAGTGTGTTCCACAAGACAGGGATATTACACTCTCACAGTGTGTTCCACAAGACAGGGAAATAACATTCTCACAGAGTGTTCCACAATACAGGGAAATAACATTCTCACAGTGTGTTCCACAAGACAGGGAAATTACACTCTCACAGTGTGTTCCACAAGACAGGGAAATAACATTCTCATAGTGTGTTTCACCAGGCAGGGAAATAACATTCTCACAGTGTGTTCCACAAGATAGGGAAATAACATTCTCACAGTGTGTTCCACAAGGTAGGGAAATAACATTCTCACAGTGTGTTCCACAAGATAGGGAAATAACATTCTCACAGTGTGTTCCACAAGACAGGGAAATAACATTCTCACAGTGTGTTCCACAAGACAGGGAAATAACATTCTCACAGTGTGTTCAACAAGACGGGGAAATAACATCCTCACAGTGTGTTCCACAAGACAGGGAAATAACATTCTCACAGTGTGTTCCACAAGACAGGGAAATAACATTCTCACAGTGTGTTCCACAAGACAGGGAAATAACATTCTCACAGTGTGTTCCACAAGACAGGGAAATAACATTCTCACAGTGTGTTCCACAAGATAGGGAAGTAACATTCTCACAGTGTGTTCCACAAGACAGGGAAATAACATTCTCACAGTGTGTTCGACAAGACAGGGAAATAACATTCTCACAGTGTGTTCCAGAAGACAGGGAAATAACATTCTCACAGTGTGTTCCACAAGACAGGGAAATAACATTCTCACAGTGTGTTCCACAAGATAGGGAAATAACATTCTCACAGTGTGTTCCACAAGACAGGGAAATAACATTCTCACAGTGTGTTCCACAAGACAGGGAAAGAACATTCTCACAGTGTGTTCCACAAGACCGGGATATTACATTCTCACAGTGTGTTCCACAAGGTAGGGAAATAACATTCTCACAGTGTGTTCCACAAGACAGGGAAATAACATTCTCACAGTGTGTTCCACAAGACAGGGAAATAACATTCTCACAGTGTGTTCCACAAGACAGGGAAATAACATTCTCACAGTGTGTTCCACAAGACAGGGAAAGAACATTCTCACAGTGTGTTCCACAAGACAGGGAAATAACATTCTCACAGTGTGTTCCACAAGACAGGGAAATAACATTCTCACAGTGTGTTCCACAAGACAGGGAAATAACATTCTCACAGTGAGCTCGACAAGACAGGGATATAACATTCTCACAGTGTGTTCCACAAGACAGGGAAATAACATTCTCACAGTGTGTTCCACAAGATAGGGAAATAACATTCTCACAGTGTGTTCCACAAGATAGGGAAATAACATTCTCACAGTGTGTTCCACAAGGTAGGGAAATAACATTCTCACAGTGTGTTCCACAAGACAGGGAAATAACATTCTCACAGTGTGTTCCACAAGACAGGGAAATAACATTCTCACAGTGTGTTCCACAAGACAGGGAAATAACATTCTCACAGTGTGTTCCACAAGACAGGGAAAGAACATTCTCACAGTGTGTTCCACAAGACAGGGAAATAACATTCCCACAGTGTGTTCCACAAGATAGGGAAATAACATTCTCACAGTGTGTTCCACAAGACAGGGAAATAACATTCTCACAGTGTGTTCCACAAGACAGGGAAATAACATTCTCACAGTGAGCTCGACAAGACAGGGAAATAACATTCTCACAGTGTGTTCCACAAGACAGGGAAATAACATTCTCACTGTGTGTTCCACAAGACAGGGAAATAACATTCTCACAGTGTGTTCGACAAGACAGGGAAATAACATTCTCACAGTGTGTTCCAGAAGACAGGGAAATAACATTCTCACAGTGTCTTCCACAAGACAGGGAAATAACATTCTCACAGTGTGTTCCACAAGATAGGGAAATAACATTCTCACAGTGTGTTCCACAAGACAGGGAAATAACATTCTCACAGTGTGTTCCACAAGACAGGGAAAGAACATTCTCACAGTCTGTTCCACAAGACAGGGATATTACATTCTCACAGTGTGTTCCACAAGGTAGGGAAATAACATTCTCACAGTGTGTTCCACAAGACCGGGATATTACATTCTCACAGTGTGTTCCACAAGGTAGGGAAATAACATTCTGACAGTGTGTTCCACAAGACAGGGAAATTACACTCTCACAGTGTATTCCAGAAGACAGGGAAATAACATTCTCACAGTGTGTTCCAGAAGATAGGGAAATAACATTCTCACAGTCTGTTCCACAAGACATGGAAATAACATTCTCACAGTGTGTTCCACAAGACAGGGAAATAACATTCTCACAGTGAGCTCAACAAGACAGGGAAATAACATTCTCACAGTGTGTTGCACAAGACAGGGAAATAACATTCTCACAGTGTGTTGCACAAGACAGGGAAATAACATTCTCACAGTGTGTTGCACAAGACAGGGAAATAACATTCTCACAGTGTGTTGCACAAGATAGGGAAATAACATTCTCAAAGTGTGTTCCACAAGATAGGGAAATAACATTCTCACTGTGTGTTCCACAAGATAGGGATATAACATTCTCACAGTGTGTTCCACAAGACAGGGAAATAACATTCTCACAGTGTGTTCCACAAGACAGGGAAATAACATTCTCACAGTGTGTTCCACAAGACAGGGAAATAACATTCTCACTGTGTGTTCCACAAGGTAGGGAAATAACATTCTCACAGTGTTTTCCAGATGATAGGGAAATAACATTCTCACAGTGTGTTGCACAAGATAGGGAAATAACATTCTCACAGTGTGTTCCACAAGACAGGGAAATAACATTCTCACAGTGTGTTCCACAAGACAGGGAAATAACATTCTCACAGTGTGATTCACAAGACAGGGAAATAACATTCTCACAGTGTGTTCGACAAGACAGGGATATAACATTCTCACAGTGTGTTCCACAAGACAGGGAAATAACATTCTCACAGTGAGCTCGACAAGACAGGGATATAACATTCTCACAGTGTGTTCCACAAGACAGGGAAATAACATTCTCACAGTGTGTTCCACAAGATAGGGAAATAACATTCTCACAGTGTGTTCCACAAGATAGGGAAATAACATTCTCACAGTGTGTTCCACAAGGTAGGGAAATAACATTCTCACAGTGTGTTCCACAAGACAGGGAAATAACATTCTCACAGTGTGTTCCACAAGACAGGGAAATAACATTCTCACAGTGTGTTCCACAAGACAGGGAAATAACATTCTCACAGTGTGTTCCACAAGACAGGGAAAGAACATTCTCACAGTGTGTTCCACAAGACAGGGAAATAACATTCCCACAGTGTGTTCCACAAGATAGGGAAATAACATTCTCACAGTGTGTTCCACAAGACAGGGAAATAACATTCTCACAGTGTGTTCCACAAGACAGGGAAATAACATTCTCACAGTGAGCTCGACAAGACAGGGAAATAACATTCTCACAGTGTGTTCCACAAGACAGGGAAATAACATTCTCACTGTGTGTTCCACAAGACAGGGAAATAACATTCTCACAGTGTGTTCGACAAGACAGGGAAATAACATTCTCACAGTGTGTTCCAGAAGACAGGGAAATAACATTCTCACAGTGTCTTCCACAAGACAGGGAAATAACATTCTCACAGTGTGTTCCACAAGATAGGGAAATAACATTCTCACAGTGTGTTCCACAAGACAGGGAAATAACATTCTCACAGTGTGTTCCACAAGACAGGGAAAGAACATTCTCACAGTCTGTTCCACAAGACAGGGATATTACATTCTCACAGTGTGTTCCACAAGGTAGGGAAATAACATTCTCACAGTGTGTTCCACAAGACCGGGATATTACATTCTCACAGTGTGTTCCACAAGGTAGGGAAATAACATTCTGACAGTGTGTTCCACAAGACAGGGAAATTACACTCTCACAGTGTATTCCAGAAGACAGGGAAATAACATTCTCACAGTGTGTTCCAGAAGATAGGGAAATAACATTCTCACAGTCTGTTCCACAAGACATGGAAATAACATTCTCACAGTGTGTTCCACAAGACAGGGAAATAACATTCTCACAGTGAGCTCAACAAGACAGGGAAATAACATTCTCACAGTGTGTTGCACAAGACAGGGAAATAACATTCTCACAGTGTGTTGCACAAGACAGGGAAATAACATTCTCACAGTGTGTTGCACAAGACAGGGAAATAACATTCTCACAGTGTGTTGCACAAGATAGGGAAATAACATTCTCAAAGTGTGTTCCACAAGATAGGGAAATAACATTCTCACTGTGTGTTCCACAAGATAGGGATATAACATTCTCACAGTGTGTTCCACAAGACAGGGAAATAACATTCTCACAGTGTGTTCCACAAGACAGGGAAATAACATTCTCACAGTGTGTTCCACAAGACAGGGAAATAACATTCTCACTGTGTGTTCCACAAGGTAGGGAAATAACATTCTCACAGTGTTTTCCAGATGATAGGGAAATAACATTCTCACAGTGTGTTGCACAAGATAGGGAAATAACATTCTCACAGTGTGTTCCACAAGACAGGGAAATAACATTCTCACAGTGTGTTCCACAAGACAGGGAAATAACATTCTCACAGTGTGATTCACAAGACAGGGAAATAACATTCTCACAGTGTGTTCGACAAGACAGGGATATAACATTCTCACAGTGTGTTCGACAAGACAGGGAAATAACATTCTCACAGTGTGTTCCACAAGGTAGGGAAATAACATTCTCACAGTGTGTTCCAGAAGATAGGGAAATAACATTCTCACAGTGTGTTGCACAAGATAGGGAAATAACATTCTCACAGTGTGTTCCACAAGATAGGAAAATAACATTCTCACAGTGTGTTGCACAAGATAGGGAAATAACATTCTCACAGTGTGTTCGACAAGACAGGGAAATAACATTGTCACAGTGTGTTGCACAAGATAGGGAAATAACATTCTCACAGTGTGTTCCACAAGATAGGGAAATAACATTCTCACAGTGTGTTCCACAAGACAGGGAAATAACATTCTCACAGTGTGTTGCACAAGACAGTGAAATAACATTCTCACAGTGTGTTCCACAAGATAGGGAAATAACATTCTCACAGTGTCTTCCACAAGACAGGGAAATAACATTCTCACAGTGTGTTCCACAAGATAGGGAAATAACATTCTCAAAGTGTGTTGCACAAGATAGGGAAATAACATTCTCACAGTGTGTTCGACAAGACAGGGATATAACATTCTCACAGTGTGTTCCACAAGGTAGGGAAATAACATTCTCACAGTGTGTTCCACAAGATAGGGAAATAACATTCTCACAGTGTGTTGCACAAGATAGGGAAATAACATTCTCACAGTGTGTTCCACAAGATAGGGAAATAACATTCTCACAGTGTGTTGCACAAGATAGGGAAATAACATTCTCACAGTGTGTTCCACAAGACAGGGAAATAACATTGTCACAGTGTGTTGCACAAGATAGGGAAATAACATTCTCACAGTGTGTTCCACAAGACAGGGAAATAACATTGTCACAGTGTTTTCCACAAGACAGGGAAATAACATTCTCACAGTGTGTTCCATAAGACAGGGAAATAACATTCTCACAGTGTGTTCAACAAGGTAGGGACATTTCATTCTCACAGTGTGTTCCACAAGATAGGGAAATAACATTCTCACAGAGTGTTTCACAAGACAGGGAAATAAAATTCTCGCAGTGTGTTTCACAAGATAGGGAAATAACATTCTCACAGTTTGTTCCACAAGACAGGGAAATTACATTCTCACAGTATGTTCCAGAAGACAGGGATATAACGTTGTCATAGTGTGTTCCACAAGATGGGGAAATAACATTCTCAAAGTGTGTTCCACAAGATAGGGAAATAACATTCTCACAGTGTGTTCCACAAGATAGGGAAATAACATTCTCACAGTGTGTTCCACAAGACAGGGAAATAACATTCTCACAGTGTGTTCCACAAGACAGGGAAATAACATTCTCACAGTGTGTTCCACAAGACAGTGAAATAACATTCTCACAGTGTGTTCCACAAGATATGGAAATAACATTCTCACAGTGTGTTCCACAAGACAGGGAAATAACATTCTCACAGTGTGTTCCACAGGACAGGGAAATAACATTCTCACAGTGAGCTCGACAAGACAGGGATATAACATTCTCACAGTGTGTTCCACAAGACAGGGAAATAACATTCTCACAGTGTGTTCCACAAGACAGGGAAATAACATTCTCACAGTGTGTTCCACAAGATAGGGAAATAACATTCTCACAGTGTGTTCCACAGGACAGGGAAATAACATTCTCACAGTGTGTTCCACAAGACAGGGAAATAACATTCTCACAGTGTGTTCCAGAAGATAGGGAAATAACATTCTCACAGTGTGTTCCACAGGACAGGGAAATAACATTCTCACAGTGTGTTCCACAAGACAGGGAAATAACATTCTCACAGTGTGTTCCACAGGACAGGGAAATAACATTCTCACAGTGTGTTCCACAAGACAGGGAAATAACATTCTCACAGTGAGCTCGACAAGACAGGGATATAACATTCTCACAGTGCGTTCCACAAGACAGGGAAATAACATTCTCACAGTGTGTTCCACAAGACAGGGAAATAACATTCTCACAGTGTGTTCCACAAGATAGGGAAATAACATTCTCACAGTGTGTTCCACAAGACAGGGATATAACATTCTCACAGTGTGTTCCACAAGACAGGGAAATAACATTCTCACAGTGTGTTCCACAAGACAGGGAAATAACATTCTCACAGTGTGTTCCAGAAGACAGGGAAATAACATTCTTACAGTGTCTTCCAGAAGACAGGGAAATAACATTCTCACAGTGTGTTCCACAAGACAGGGAAATAACATTCTCACAGTGTGTTCCACAAGACAGGGAAATAACATTCTCACAGTGTCTTCCACAAGACAGGGAAATAACATTCTCACAGTGTGTTCCACAAGATAGGGAAATAACATTCTCACAGTGTGTTCCACAAGACAGGGATATAACATTCTCACAGTGTGTTCCACAAGGTAGGGAAATAACATTCTCACAGTGTGTTCCACAAGACAGGGAAATAACATTCTCACAGTGTGTTCCACAAGACAGGGAAATAACATTCTCACAGTGTGTTCCACAAGACAGGGTAATAACATTCTCACAGTGTGTTCCACAAGACAGGGAAAGAACATTCTCACAGTGTGTTCGACAAGACAGGGAAATAACATTCTCACAGTGTGTTCCACAAGACCGGGTAATAACATTCTCACAGTGTGTTCCACAAGACAGGGAAAGAACATTCTCACAGTGTGTTCGACAAGACAGGGAAATAACATTCTCACAGTGTGTTCCAGAAGACAGGGAAATAACATTCTCACAGTGAGCTCAACAAGACAGGGAAATAACATTCTCACAGTGTGTTGCACAAGACAGGGAAATAACATTCTCACAGTGTGTTGCACAAGACAGGGAAATAACATTCTCACAGTGTGTTGCACAAGACAGGGAAATAACATTCTCACAGTGTGTTGCACAAGATAGGGAAATAACATTCTCAAAGTGTGTTCCACAAGATAGGGAAATAACATTCTCACTGTGTGTTCCACAAGATAGGGATATAACATTCTCACAGTGTGTTCCACAAGGTAGGGAAATAACATTCTCACAGTGTGTTCCAGAAGATAGGGAAATAACATTCTCACAGTGTGTTGCACAAGATAGGGAAATAACATTCTCAAAGTGTGTTCCACAAGACAGGGAAATAACATTCTCACAGTGTGTTCCACAAGACAGGGAAATAACATTCTCACAGTGTGATTCACAAGACAGGGAAATAACATTCTCACAGTGTGTTCGACAAGACAGGGATATAACATTCTCACAGTGTGTTCGACAAGACAGGGAAATAACATTCTCACAGTGTGTTCCACAAGGTAGGGAAATAACATTCTCACAGTGTGTTCCAGAAGATAGGGAAATAACATTCTCACAGTGTGTTGCACAAGATAGGGAAATAACATTCTCACAGTGTGTTCCACAAGATAGGAAAATAACATTCTCACAGTGTGTTGCACAAGATAGGGAAATAACATTCTCACAGTGTGTTCGACAAGACAGGGAAATAACATTGTCACAGTGTGTTGCACAAGATAGGGAAATAACATTCTCACAGTGTGTTCCACAAGATAGGGAAATAACATTCTCACAGTGTGTTCCACAAGACAGGGAAATAACATTCTCACAGTGTGTTGCACAAGACAGTGAAATAACATTCTCACAGTGTGTTCCACAAGATAGGGAAATAACATTCTCACAGTGTCTTCCACAAGACAGGGAAATAACATTCTCACAGTGTGTTCCACAAGATAGGGAAATAACATTCTCAAAGTGTGTTGCACAAGATAGGGAAATAACATTCTCACAGTGTGTTCGACAAGACAGGGATATAACATTCTCACAGTGTGTTCCACAAGGTAGGGAAATAACATTCTCACAGTGTGTTCCACAAGATAGGGAAATAACATTCTCACAGTGTGTTGCACAAGATAGGGAAATAACATTCTCACAGTGTGTTCCACAAGATAGGGAAATAACATTCTCACAGTGTGTTGCACAAGATAGGGAAATAACATTCTCACAGTGTGTTCCACAAGACAGGGAAATAACATTGTCACAGTGTGTTGCACAAGATAGGGAAATAACATTCTCACAGTGTGTTCCACAAGACAGGGAAATAACATTGTCACAGTGTTTTCCACAAGACAGGGAAATAACATTCTCACAGTGTGTTCCATAAGACAGGGAAATAACATTCTCACAGTGTGTTCAACAAGGTAGGGATATTACATTCTCACAGTGTGTTCCACAAGATAGGGAAATAACATTCTCACAGAGTGTTTCACAAGACAGGGAAATAAAATTCTCGCAGTGTGTTTCACAAGATAGGGAAATAACATTCTCACAGTTTGTTCCACAAGACAGGGAAATTACATTCTCACAGTATGTTCCAGAAGACAGGGATATAACGTTGTCATAGTGTGTTCCACAAGATGGGGAAATAACATTCTCAAAGTGTGTTCCACAAGATAGGGAAATAACATTCTCACAGTGTGTTCCACAAGATAGGGAAATAACATTCTCACAGTGTGTTCCACAAGACAGGGAAATAACATTCTCACAGTGTGTTCCACAAGACAGGGAAATAACATTCTCACAGTGTGTTCCACAAGACAGTGAAATAACATTCTCACAGTGTGTTCCACAAGATATGGAAATAACATTCTCACAGTGTGTTCCACAAGACAGGGAAATAACATTCTCACAGTGTGTTCCACAAGACAGGGAAATAACATTCTCACAGTGAGCTCGACAAGACAGGGATATAACATTCTCACAGTGTGTTCCACAAGACAGGGAAATAACATTCTCACAGTGTGTTCCACAAGACAGGGAAATAACATTCTCACAGTGTGTTCCACAAGATAGGGAAATAACATTCTCACAGTGTGTTCCACAGGACAGGGAAATAACATTCTCACAGTGTGTTCCACAAGACAGGGAAATAACATTCTCACAGTGTGTTCCAGAAGATAGGGAAATAACATTCTCACAGTGTGTTCCACAGGACAGGGAAATAACATTCTCACAGTGTGTTCCACAAGACAGGGAAATAACATTCTCACAGTGTGTTCCACAAGACAGGGAAATAACATTCTCACAGTGAGCTCGACAAGACAGGGATATAACATTCTCACAGTGTGTTCCACAAGACAGGGAAATAACATTCTCACAGTGTGTTCCACAAGACAGGGAAATAACATTCTCACAGTGTGTTCCACAAGATAGGGAAATAACATTCTCACAGTGTGTTCCACAAGACAGGGATATAACATTCTCACAGTGTGTTCCACAAGACAGGGAAATAACATTCTCACAGTGTGTTCCACAAGACAGGGAAATAACATTCTCACAGTGTGTTCCAGAAGACAGGGAAATAACATTCTTACAGTGTCTTCCACAAGACAGGGAAATAACATTCTCACAGTGTGTTCCACAAGACAGGGAAATAACATTCTCACAGTGTGTTCCACAAGACAGGGAAATAACATTCTCACAGTGTCTTCCACAAGACAGGGAACTAACATTCTCACAGTGTGTTCCACAAGATAGGGAAATAACATTCTCACAGTGTATTCCACAAGACAGGGATATAACATTCTCACAGTGTGTTCCACAAGGTAGGGAAATAACATTCTCACAGTGTGTTCCACAAGACAGGGAAATAACATTCTCACAGTGTGTTCCACAAGACAGGGAAATAACATTCTCACAGTGTGTTCCACAAGACAGGGTAATAACATTCTCACAGTGTGTTCCACAAGACAGGGAAAGAACATTCTCACAGTGTGTTCGACAAGACAGGGAAATAACATTCTCACAGTGTGTTCCACAAGACCGGGTAATAACATTCTCACAGTGTGTTCCACAAGACAGGGAAAGAACATTCTCACAGTGTGTTCGACAAGACAGGGAAATAACATTCTCACAGTATGTTCCAGAAGACAGGGAAATAACATTCTCACAGTGTCTTCCACAAGACAGGGAAATAACATTCTCACAGTGTGTTCCACAAGATAGGGAAATAACATTCTCACAGTGTGTTCCACAAGACAGGGAAAGTACATTCTCACAGTGTGTTCCACAAGACAGGGATATTACATTCTCACAGTGTGTTCCACAAGGTAGGGAAATAACATTCTCACAGTGTGTTCCACAAGACAGGGAAATAACATTCTCACAGTGTGTTCCACAAGACAGGGAAATAACATTCTCACAGTGTGTTCCACAAGACAGGGAAATAACATTCTCACAGTGTGTTCCACAAGACAGGGAAATAACATTCTCACAGTGTGTTCCACAAGACCGGGATATTACATTCTCACAGTGTGTTCCACAAGGTAGGGAAATAACATTCTCACAGTGTGTTCCACAAGACAGGGAAATTACACTCTCACAGTGTGTTCCACAAGACAGGGAAATTACACTCTCACAGTGTGTTCCACAAGACAGGGAAATTACATTCTCACAGTGTGTTCCACAAGACAGGGAAATTACACTCTCACAGTGTGTTCCACAAGACAGGGAAATAACATTCTCACAGTGTGTTCCAGAAGACAGGGAAATAACATTCTCACAGTGTGTTCCACAAGATAGGGAAATAACATTCTCACAGTGTGTTCCACAAGATAGGGAAATAACATTCTCACAGTGTGTTCCACAAGATAGGGAAATAACATTCTCACAGTGTGTTCCACAAGATAGGGAAATAACATTCTCACAGTGTGTTCCACAAGACAGGGAAATATCATTCTCACAGTGTGTTCCACAAGACAGGGAAATAACATTCTCACAGTGTGTTCCACAAGACAGGGAAATTACACTCTCACAGTGTGTTCCACAAGACAGGGAAATAACATTCTCACAGTGTGTTCCACAATACAGGGAAATAACATTCTCACAGTGTGTTCCACAAGACAGGGAAATTACACTCTCACAGTGTGTTCCACAAGACAGGGAAATAACATTCTCATAGTGTGTTTCACCAGACAGGGAAATAACATTCTCACAGTGTGTTCCACAAGATAGGGAAATAACATTCTCACAGTGTGTTCCACAAGGTAGGGAAATAACATTCTCACAGTGTGTTCCACAAGATAGGGAAAAAACATTCTCACAGTGTGTTCCACAAGACAGGGAAGTAACATTCTCACAGTGTGTTCCACAAGACAGGGAAATAACATTCTCACAGTGTGTTCCACAAGACAGGGAAATAACATTCTCACAGTGTGTTCCACAAGATAGGGAAATAACATTCTCACAGTGTGTTCCACAAGACAGGGAAATAACATTCTCACAGTGTGCTCGACAAGACAGGGATATAACATTCTCACTGTGTGTTCCACAAGATAGGGAAATAACATTCTCACAGTGTGTTCCACACACAGGGAAATAACATTCTCACAGTCTGTTCGACAATACAGGGAAATAACATTCTCACAGTGTGTTCCAGAAGACAGGGAAATAACATTCTCACAGTGTGTTCCACAAGACAGGGAAATAACATTCTCACAGTGTGTTCCACAAGATAGGGAAATAACATTCTCACAGTGTGCTCCACAAGACAGGGAAATAACATTCTCACAGTGTGTTCCACAAGACAGGGAAAGAACATTCTCACAGTGTGTTCCACAAGACCGGGATATTACATTCTCACAGTATGTTCCACAAGGTAGGGAAATAACATTCTCACAGTGTGTTCCACAAGACAGGGAAATAACATTCTCACAGTGTGTTCCACAAGACAGGGTAATAACATTCTCACAGTGTGTTCCACAAGACAGGGAAAGAACATTCTCACAGTGTGTTCCACAAGACAGGGATATTACATTCTCACAGTGTGTTCCACAAGGTAGGGAAATAACATTCTCACAGTGTGTTCCACAAGACAGGGAAATAACATTCTCACAGTGTGTTCCACAAGACAGGGAAATAACATTCTCACAGTGTGTTCCACAAGACAGGGAAATAACATTCTCACAGTGTGTTCCACAAGACAGGGAAATAACATTCTCACAGTGTGTTCCACAAGACCGGGATATTACATTCTCACAGTGTGTTCCACAAGGTAGGGAAATAACATTCTCACAGTGTGTTCCACAAGACAGCGAAATTACACTCTCACAGTGTGTTCCACAAGACAGGGAAATAACATTCTCACAGTGTGTTCCAGAAGACAGGGAAATAACATTTCACAGTGTGTTCCACAAGATAGGGAAATAACATTCTCACAGTGTGTTCCACAAGATAGGGAAATAACATTCTCACAGTGTGTTCCACAAGATTGGGAAATAACATTCTCACAGTGTGTTCCACAAGATAGGGAAATAACAGTCTCACAGTGTGTTCCACAAGACAGGGAAATAACATTCTCACAGTGTGTTCCACAAGACAGGGAAATAACATTCTCACAGTGTGTTCCACAAGACAGGGAAATATCATTCTCACAGTGTGTTCCACAAGACAGGGAAATAACATTCTCACAGTGTGTTCCACAAGACAGGGATATTACACTCTCACAGTGTGTTCCACAAGACAGGGAAATAACATTCTCACAGTGTGTTCCACAATACAGGGAAATAACATTCTCACAGTGTGTTCCACAAGACAGGGAAATTACACTCTCACAGTGTGTTCCACAAGACAGGGAAATAACATTCTCATAGTGTGTTTCACCAGACAGGGAAATAACATTCTCACAGTGTGTTCCACAAGATAGGGAAATAACATTCTCACAGTGTGTTCCACAAGGTAGGGAAATAACATTCTCACAGTGTGTTCCACAAGATAGGGAAATAACATTCTCACAGTGTGTTCCACAAGACAGGGAAATAACATTCTCACAGTGTGTTCCACAAGACAGGGAAATAACATTCTCACAGTGTGTTCCACAAGACAGGGAAATAACATTCTCACAGTGTGTTCCACAAGATAGGGAAATAACATTCTCACAGTGTGTTCCACAAGACAGGGAAATAACATTCTCACAGTGTGTTCGACAAGACAGGGAAATAACATTCTCACAGTGTGTTCCAGAAGACAGGGAAATAACATTCTCACAGTGTGTTCCACAAGACAGGGAAATAACATTCTCACAGTGTGTTCCACAAGATAGGGAAATAACATTCTCACAGTGTGTTCCACAAGACAGGGAAATAACATTCTCACAGTGTGCTCCACAAGACAGGGAAAGAACATTCTCACAGTGTGTTCCACAAGACCGGGATATTACATTCTCACTGTATGTTCCACAAGGTAGGGAAATAACATTCTCACAGTGTGTTCCACAAGACAGGGAAATAACATTCTCACAGTGTGTTCCACAAGACAGGGAAATAACATTCTCACAGTGTGTTCCACAAGACAGGGAAATAACATTCTCACAGTGTGTTCCACAAGACAGGGAAAGAACATTCTCACAGTGTGTTCCACAAGACAGGGAAATAACATTCTCACAGTGTGTTCCACAAGATAGGGAAATAACATTCTCACAGTGTGTTCCACAAGACAGGGAAATAACATTCTCACAGTGTGTTCCACAAGACAGGGAAATAACATTCTCACAGTGAGCTCGACAAGACAGGGATATAACATTCTCACAGTGTGTTCCACAAGACAGGGAAATAACATTCTCACTGTGTGTTCCACAAGACAGGGAAATAACATTCTCACAGTGTGTTCGACAAGACAGGGAAATAACATTCTCACAGTGTGTTCCAGAAGACAGGGAAATAACATTCTCACAGTGTGTTCCACAAGACAGGGAAATAACATTCTCACAGTGTGTTCCACAAGATAGGGAAATAACATTCTCACAGTGTGTTCCACAAGATAGGGAAATAACATTCTCACAGTGTGTTCCACAAGACAGGGATATAACATTCTCACAGTGTGTTCCACAAGGTAGGGAAATAACATTCTCACAGTGTGTTCCACAAGACAGGGAAATAACATTCTCACAGTGTGTTCCACAAGACAGGGAAATAACATTCTCACAGTGTGTTCCACAAGACAGGGTAATAACATTCTCACAGTGTGTTCCACAAGACAGGGAAAGAACATTCTCACAGTGTGTTCGACAAGACAGGGAAATAACATTCTCACAGTGTGTTCCACAAGACCGGGTAATAACATTCTCACAGTGTGTTCCACAAGACAGGGAAAGAACATTCTCACAGTGTGTTCGACAAGACAGGGAAATAACATTCTCACAGTGTGTTCCAGAAGACAGGGAAATAACATTCTCACAGTGTCTTCCACAAGACAGGGAAATAACATTCTCACAGTGTGTTCCACAAGATAGGGAAATAACATTCTCACAGTGTGTTCCACAAGACAGGGAAAGTACATTCTCACAGTGTGTTCCACAAGACAGGGATATTACATTCTCACAGTGTGTTCCACAAGGTAGGGAAATAACATTCTCACAGTGTGTTCCACAAGACAGGGAAATAACATTCTCACAGTGTGTTCCACAAGACAGGGAAATAACATTCTCACAGTGTGTTCCACAAGACAGGGAAATAACATTCTCACAGTGTGTTCCACAAGACAGGGAAATAACATTCTCACAGTGTGTTCCACAAGACCGGGATATTACATTCTCACAGTGTGTTCCACAAGGTAGGGAAATAACATTCTCACAGTGTGTTCCACAAGATAGGGAAATAACATTCTCACAGTGTGTTCCACAAGACAGGGAAATTACACTCTCACAGTGTGTTCCACAAGACAGGGAAATTACACTCTCACAGTGTGTTCCACAAGACAGGGAAATTACATTCTCACAGTGTGTTCCACAAGACAGGGAAATTACACTCTCACAGTGTGTTCCACAAGACAGGGAAATAACATTCTCACAGTGTGTTCCAGAAAACAGGGAAATAACATTCTCACAGTGTGTTCCACAAGATAGGGAAATAACATTCTCACAGTGTGTTCCACAAGACAGGGAAATAACATTCTCACAGTGTGTTCCACAAGATAGGGAAATAACATTCTCACAGTGTGTTCCACAAGATAGGGAAATAACAGTCTCACAGTGTGTTCCACAAGACAGGGAAATAACATTCTCACAGTGTGTTCCACAAGACAGGGAAATAACATTCTCACAGTGTGTTCCACAAGACAGGGAAATATCATTCTCACAGTGTGTTCCACAAGACAGGGAAATAACATTCTCACAGTGTGTTCCACAAGACAGGGAAATTATACTCTCACAGTGTGTTCCACAAGACAGGGAAATAACATTCTCACAGTGTGTTCCACAATACAGGGAAATAACATTCTCACAGTGTGTTCCACAAGACAGGGAAATTACACTCTCACAGTGTGTTCCACAAGACAGGGAAATAACATTCTCATAGTGTGTTTCACCAGACAGGGAAATAACATTCTCACAGTGTGTTCCACAAGATAGGGAAATAACATTCTCACAGTGTGTTCCACAAGGTAGGGAAATAACATTCTCACAGTGTGTTCCACAAGATAGGGAAAAAACATTCTCACAGTGTGTTCCACAAGACAGGGAAGTAACATTCTCACAGTGTGTTCCACAAGACAGGGAAATAACATTCTCACAGTGTGTTCCACAAGACAGGGAAATAACATTCTCACAGTGTGTTCCACAAGATAGGGAAATAACATTCTCACAGTGTGTTCCACAAGACAGGGAAATAACATTCTCACAGTGTGCTCGACAAGACAGGGATATAACATTCTCACTGTGTGTTCCACAAGATAGGGAAATAACATTCTCACAGTGTGTTCCACACACAGGGAAATAACATTCTCACAGTCTGTTCGACAATACAGGGAAATAACATTCTCACAGTGTGTTCCAGAAGACAGGGAAATAACATTCTCACAGTGTGTTCCACAAGACAGGGAAATAACATTCTCACAGTGTGTTCCACAAGATAGGGAAATAACATTCTCACAGTGTGCTCCACAAGACAGGGAAATAACATTCTCACAGTGTGTTCCACAAGACAGGGAAAGAACATTCTCACAGTGTGTTCCACAAGACCGGGATATTACATTCTCACAGTATGTTCCACAAGGTAGGGAAATAACATTCTCACAGTGTGTTCCACAAGACAGGGAAATAACATTCTCACAGTGTGTTCCACAAGACAGGGTAATAACATTCTCACAGTGTGTTCCACAAGACAGGGAAAGAACATTCTCACAGTGTGTTCCACAAGACAGGGATATTACATTCTCACAGTGTGTTCCACAAGGTAGGGAAATAACATTCTCACAGTGTGTTCCACAAGACAGGGAAATAACATTCTCACAGTGTGTTCCACAAGACAGGGAAATAACATTCTCACAGTGTGTTCCACAAGACAGGGAAATAACATTCTCACAGTGTGTTCCACAAGACAGGGAAATAACATTCTCACAGTGTGTTCCACAAGACCGGGATATTACATTCTCACAGTGTGTTCCACAAGGTAGGGAAATAACATTCTCACAGTGTGTTCCACAAGATAGGGAAATAACATTCTCACAGTGTGTTCCACAAGACAGGGAAATTACACTCTCACAGTGTGTTCCACAAGACAGGGAAATTACACTCTCACAGTGTGTTCCACAAGACAGGGAAATTACATTCTCACAGTGTGTTCCACAAGACAGGGAAATTACACTCTCACAGTGTGTTCCACAAGACAGGGAAATAACATTCTCACAGTGTGTTCCAGAAAACAGGGAAATAACATTCTCACAGTGTGTTCCACAAGATAGGGAAATAACATTCTCACAGTGTGTTCCACAAGACAGGGAAATAACATTCTCACAGTGTGTTCCACAAGATAGGGAAATAACATTCTCACAGTGTGTTCCACAAGATAGGGAAATAACAGTCTCACAGTGTGTTCCACAAGACAGGGAAATAACATTCTCACAGTGTGTTCCACAAGACAGGGAAATAACATTCTCACAGTGTGTTCCACAAGACAGGGAAATATCATTCTCACAGTGTGTTCCACAAGACAGGGAAATAACATTCTCACAGTGTGTTCCACAAGACAGGGAAATTATACTCTCACAGTGTGTTCCACAAGACAGGGAAATAACATTCTCACAGTGTGTTCCACAATACAGGGAAATAACATTCTCACAGTGTGTTCCACAAGACAGGGAAATTACACTCTCACAGTGTGTTCCACAAGACAGGGAAATAACATTCTCATAGTGTGTTTCACCAGACAGGGAAATAACATTCTCACAGTGTGTTCCACAAGATAGGGAAATAACATTCTCACAGTGTGTTCCACAAGGTAGGGAAATAACATTCTCACAGTGTGTTCCACAAGATAGGGAAAAAACATTCTCACAGTGTGTTCCACAAGACAGGGAAGTAACATTCTCACAGTGTGTTCCACAAGACAGGGAAATAACATTCTCACAGTGTGTTCCACAAGACAGGGAAATAACATTCTCACAGTGTGTTCCACAAGATAGGGAAATAACATTCTCACAGTGTGTTCCACAAGACAGGGAAATAACATTCTCACAGTGTGCTCGACAAGACAGGGATATAACATTCTCACTGTGTGTTCCACAAGGCAGGGAAATAACATTCTCACAGTGTGTTCCACAAGATAGGGAAAAAACATTCTCACAGTGTGTTCCACAAGACAGGGAAGTAACATTCTCACAGTGTGTTCCACAAGACAGGGAAATAACAGTCTCACAGTGTGTTCCACAAGATAGGGAAAAAACATTCTCACAGTGTGTTCCACAAGACAGGGAAGTAACATTCTCACAGTGTGTTCCACAAGACAGGGAAATAACATTCTCACAGTGTGTTCCACAAGATAGGGAAAAAACATTCTCACAGTGTGTTCCACAAGATAGGGAAATAACATTCTCACAGTGTGTTCCACACACAGGGAAATAACATTCTCACAGTCTGTTCGACAATACAGGGAAATAACATTCTCACAGTGTGTTCCAGAAGACAGGGAAATAACATTCTCACAGTGTGTTCCACAAGACAGGGAAATAACATTCTCACAGTGTGTTCCACAAGATAGGGAAATAACATTCTCACAGTGTGCTCCACAAGACAGGGAAATAACATTCTCACAGTGTGTTCCACAAGACAGGGAAAGAACATTCTCACAGTGTGTTCCACAAGACAGGGAAAGAACATTCTCACAGTGTGTTCCACAAGACCGGGATATTACATTCTCACAGTATGTTCCACAAGGTAGGGAAATAACATTCTCACAGTGTGTTCCACAAGACAGGGAAATAACATTCTCACAGTGTGTTCCACAAGACAGGGTAATAACATTCTCACAGTGTGTTCCACAAGACAGGGAAAGAACATTCTCACAGTGTGTTCCACAAGACAGGGATATTACATTCTCACAGTGTGTTCCACAAGGTAGGGAAATAACATTCTCACAGTGTGTTCCACAAGACAGGGAAATAACATTCTC
This sequence comes from Hypanus sabinus, assembly GCF_030144855.1. Taxonomy (NCBI): domain Eukaryota; kingdom Metazoa; phylum Chordata; class Chondrichthyes; order Myliobatiformes; family Dasyatidae; genus Hypanus; species Hypanus sabinus. The sequence goes on from NW_026779035.1 coordinate 429,882, forward strand.
ACAGTGTGTTCCACAAGACAGGGAAATAACATTCTCACAGTGTGTTCCACAAGACAGGGAAATAACATTCTCACAGTGTGTTCCACAAGACAGGGAAATAACATTCTCACAGTGTGTTCCACAAGACCGGGATATTACATTCTCACAGTGTGTTCCACAAGACAGCGAAATTACACTCTCACAGTGTGTTCCACAAGACAGGGAAATAACATTCTCACAGTGTGTTCCAGAAGACAGGGAAATAACATTCTCACAGTGTGTTCCACAAGATAGGGAAATAACATTCTCACAGTGTGTTCCACAAGATAGGGAAATAACATTCTCACAGTGTGTTCCACAAGATTGGGAAATAACATTCTCACAGTGTGTTCCACAAGATAGGGAAATAACAGTCTCACAGTGTGTTCCACAAGACAGGGAAATAACATTCTCACAGTGTGTTCCACAAGACAGGGAAATAACATTCTCACAGTGTGTTCCACAAGACAGGGAAATATCATTCTCACAGTGTGTTCCACAAGACAGGGAAATAACATTCTCACAGTGTGTTCCACAAGACAGGGATATTACACTCTCACAGTGTGTTCCACAAGACAGGGAAATAACATTCTCACAGTGTGTTCCACAATACAGGGAAATAACATTCTCACAGTGTGTTCCACAAGACAGGGAAATTACACTCTCACAGTGTGTTCCACAAGACAGGGAAATAACATTCTCATAGTGTGTTTCACCAGACAGGGAAATAACATTCTCACAGTGTGTTCCACAAGATAGGGAAATAACATTCTCACAGTGTGTTCCACAAGGTAGGGAAATAACATTCTCACAGTGTGTTCCACAAGATAGGGAAATAACATTCTCACAGTGTGTTCCACAAGACAGGGAAATAACATTCTCACAGTGTGTTCCACAAGACAGGGAAATAACATTCTCACAGTGTGTTCCACAAGACAGGGAAATAACATTCTCACAGTGTGTTCCACAAGATAGGGAAATAACATTCTCACAGTGTGTTCCACAAGACAGGGAAATAACATTCTCACAGTGTGTTCGACAAGACAGGGAAATAACATTCTCACAGTGTGTTCCAGAAGACAGGGAAATAACATTCTCACAGTGTGTTCCACAAGACAGGGAAATAACATTCTCACAGTGTGTTCCACAAGATAGGGAAATAACATTCTCACAGTGTGTTCCACAAGACAGGGAAATAACATTCTCACAGTGTGTTCCACAAGACAGGGAAAGAACATTCTCACAGTGTGTTCCACAAGACCGGGATATTACATTCTCACAGTGTGTTCCACAAGGTAGGGAAATAACATTCTCACAGTGTGTTCCACAAGACAGGGAAATAACATTCTCACAGTGTGTTCCACAAGACAGGGAAATAACATTCTCACAGTGTGTTCCACAAGACAGGGAAATAACATTCTCACAGTGTGTTCCACAAGACAGGGAAAGAACATTCTCACAGTGTGTTCCACAAGACAGGGAAATAACATTCTCACAGTGTGTTCCACAAGATAGGGAAATAACATTCTCACAGTGTGTTCCACAAGACAGGGAAATAACATTCTCACAGTGTGTTCCACAAGACAGGGAAATAACATTCTCACAGTGAGCTCGACAAGACAGGGATATAACATTCTCACAGTGTGTTCCACAAGACAGGGAAATAACATTCTCACTGTGTGTTCCACAAGACAGGGAAATAACATTCTCACAGTGTGTTCGACAAGACAGGGAAATAACATTCTCACAGTGTGTTCCAGAAGACAGGGAAATAACATTCTCACAGTGTCTTCCACAAGACAGGGAAATAACATTCTCACAGTGTGTTCCACAAGATAGGGAAATAACATTCTCACAGTGTGTTCCACAAGACAGGGAAATAACATTCTCACAGTGTGTTCCACAAGACAGGGAAAGAACATTCTCACAGTCTGTTCCACAAGACAGGGATATTACATTCTCACAGTGTGTTCCACAAGGTAGGGAAATAACATTCTCACAGTGTGTTCCACAAGACAGGGAAATAACATTCTCACTGTGTGTTCCACAAGAGAGGGAAATAACATTCTCACAGTGTGTTCCACAAGACAGGGAAATAACATTCTCACAGTGTGTTCCACAAGACAGGGAAATAACATTCTCACAGTGTGTTCCACAAGACCGGGATATTACATTCTCACAGTGTGTTCCACAAGGTAGGGAAATAACATTCTGACAGTGTGTTCCACAAGACAGGGAAATTACACTCTCACAGTGTATTCCAGAAGACAGGGAAATAACATTCTCACAGTGTGTTCCAGAAGATAGGGAAATAACATTCTCACAGTGTGTTCCACAAGATAGGGAAATAACATTCTCACAGTGTGTTCCACAAGATAGGGAAATAACATTCTCACAGTGTGTTCCACAAGATAGGGAAATAACATTCTCACAGTGTGTTCCACAAGATAGGGAAATAACAGTCTCACAGTGTGTTCCACAAGACAGGGAAATAACATTCTCACAGTGTGTTCCACAAGACAGGGAAATAACATTCTCACAGTGTGTTCCACAGGACAGGGAAATAACATTCTCACAGTGTGTTCCACAAGACAGGGAAATAACATTCTCACAGTGTGTTCCACAAGACAGGGAAATTACACTCTCACAGTGTGTTCCACAAGACAGGGAAATAACATTCCCACAGTGTGTTCCACAATACAGGGAAATAACATTCTCACAGTGTGTTCCACAAGACAGGGAAATTACACTCTCACAGTGTGTTCCACAAGATAGGGAAATAACATTCTCACAGTGTGTTCCACAGGACAGGGAAATAACATTCTCACAGTGTGTTCCACAAGATAGGGAAATAACATTCTCACAGTGTGTTCCACAAGATAGGGAAATAACATTCTCACAGTGTGTTCCACAAGATAGGGAAATAACATTCTCACAGTGTGTTCCACAAGACAGGGAAATAACATTCTCACAGTGTGTTCCACAAGACAGGGAAATAACATTCTCACAGTGTGTTCCACAAGACAGGGAAATAACATTCTCACAGTGTGTTCCACAAGATAGGGAAATAACATTCTCACAGTGTGTTCCACAAGACAGGGAAATAACATTCTCACAGTGTGTTCCACAAGACAGGGAAAGAACATTCTCACAGTGTGTTCCACAAGACCGGGTAATAACATTCTCACAGTGTGTTCCACAAGACAGGGAAAGAACATTCTCACAGTGTGTTCGACAAGACAGGGAAATAACATTCTCACAGTGTGTTCCAGAAGACAGGGAAATAAAATTCTCACAGTGTCTTCCACAAGACAGGGAAATAACATTCTCACAGTGTGTTCCACAAGATAGGGAAATAACATTCTCACAGTGTGTACCACAAGACAGGGAAAGTACATTCTCACAGTGTGTTCCACAAGACAGGGATATTACATTCTCACAGTGTGTTCCACAAGGTAGGGAAATAACATTCTCACAGTGTGTTCCACAAGACAGGGAAATAACATTCTCACAGTGTGTTCCACAAGACAGGGAAATAACATTCTCACAGTGTGTTCCACAAGACAGGGAAATAACATTCTCACAGTGTGTTCCACAAGACAGGGAAATAACATTCTCACAGTGTGTTCCACAAGACCGGGATATTACATTCTCACAGTGTGTTCCACAAGGTAGGGAAATAACATTCTCACAGTGTGTTCCACAAGACAGGGAAATAACATTCTCACAGTGTGTTCCAGAAGACAGGGAAATAACATTCTCACAGTGTGTTCCACAAGATAGGGAAATAACATTCTCACAGTGTGTTCCACAAGATAGGGAAATAACATTCTCACAGTGTGTTCCACAAGATAGGGAAATAACATTCTCACAGTGTGTTCCACAAGATAGGGAAATAACAGTCTCACAGTGTGTTCCACAAGACAGGGAAATAACATTCTCACAGTGTGTTCCACAAGACAGGGAAATAACATTCTCACAGTGTGTTCCACAAGACAGGGAAATATCATTCTCACAGTGTGTTCCACAAGACAGGGAAATAACATTCTCACAGTGTGTTCCACAAGACAGGGAAATTACACTCTCACAGTGTGTTCCACAAGACAGGGAAATAACATTCTCACAGTGTGTTCCACAATACAGGGAAATAACATTCTCACAGTGTGTTCCACAAGACAGGGAAATTACACTCTCACAGTGTGTTCCACAAGACAGGGAAATAACATTCTCACAGTGTGTTCCACAATACAGGGAAATAACATTCTCACAGTGTGTTCCACAAGACAGGGAAATTACACTCTCACAGTGTGTTCCACAAGATAGGGAAATAACATTCTCACAGTGTGTTCCACAGGACAGGGAAATAACATTCTCACAGTGTGTTCCACAAGATAGGGAAATAACATTCTCACAGTGTGTTCCACAAGATAGGGAAATAACATTCTCACAGTGTGTTCCACAAGATAGGGAAATAACATTCTCACAGTGTGTTCCACAAGACAGGGAAATAACATTCTCACAGTGTGTTCCACAAGACAGGGAAATAACATTCTCACAGTGTGTTCCACAAGACAGGGAAATAACATTCTCACAGTGTGTTCCACAAGATAGGGAAATAACATTCTCACAGTGTGTTCCACAAGACAGGGAAATAACATTCTCACAGTGTGTTCCACAAGACAGGGAAAGAACATTCTCACAGTGTGTTCCACAAGACCGGGTAATAACATTCTCACAGTGTGTTCCACAAGACAGGGAAAGAACATTCTCACAGTGTGTTCGACAAGACAGGGAAATAACATTCTCACAGTGTGTTCCAGAAGACAGGGAAATAACATTCTCACAGTGTCTTTCACAAGACAGGGAAATAACATTCTCACAGTGTGTTCCACAAGATAGGGAAATAACATTCTCACAGTGTGTTCCACAAGACAGGGAAAGTACATTCTCACAGTGTGTTCCACAAGACAGGGATATTACATTCTCACAGTGTGTTCCACAAGGTAGGGAAATAACATTCTCACAGTGTGTTCCACAAGACAGGGAAATAACATTCTCACAGTGTGTTCCACAAGACAGGGAAATAACATTCTCACAGTGTGTTCCACAAGACAGGGAAATAACATTCTCACAGTGTGTTCCACAAGACAGGGAAATAACATTCTCACAGTGTGTTCCACAAGACCGGGATATTACATTCTCACAGTGTGTTCCACGAGGTAGGGAATTAACATTCTCACAGTGTGTTCCACAAGACAGGGAAATTACACTCTCACAGTGTGTTCCACAAGACAGGGAAATAACATTCTCACAGTGTGTTCCAGAAGACAGGGAAATAACATTCTCACAGTGTGTTCCACAAGATAGGGAAATAACATTCTCACAGTGTGTTCCACAAGATAGGGAAATAACATTCTCACAGTGTGTTCCACAAGATAGGGAAATAACATTCTCACAGTGTGTTCCACAAGATAGGGAAATAACAGTCTCAAAGTGTGTTCCACAAGACAGGGAAATAACATTCTCACAGTGTGTTCCACAAGACAGGGAAATAACATTCTCACAGTGTGTTCCACAAGACAGGGAAATATCATTCTCACAGTGTGTTCCACAAGACAGGGAAATAACATTCTCACAGTGTGTTCCACAAGACAGGGAATTTACACTCTCACAGTGTGTTCCACAAGACAGGGAAATAACATTCTCACAGTGTGTTCCACAATACAGGGAAATAACATTCTCACAGTGTGTTCCACAAGACAGGGAAATTACACTCTCACAGTGTGTTCCACAAGACAGGGAAATAACATTCTCATAGTGTGTTTCACCAGACAGGGAAATAACATTCTCACAGTGTGTTCCACAAGATAGGGAAATAACATTCTCCCAGTGTGTTCCACAAGGTAGGGAAATAACATTCTCACAGTGTGTTCCACAAGATAGGGAAAAAACATTCTCACAGTGTGTTCCACAAGACAGGGAAGTAACATTCTCACAGTGTGATTCACAAGACAGGGAAATAACATTCTCACAGTGTGTTCCACAAGACAGGGAAATAACATTCTCACAGTGTGTTCCACAAGACAGGGAAATAACATTCTCACAGTGTGTTCCACAAGACAGGGAAATAACATTCTCACAGTGTGTTCCACAAGACAGGGAAATAACATTCTCACAGTGTGTTCCACAAGATAGGGAAATAACATTCTCACAGTGTGTTCCACAAGACAGGGAAATAACATTCTCACAGTGTGCTCGACAAGACAGGGATATAACATTCTCACTGTGTGTTCCACAAGATAGGGAAATAACATTCTCATAGTGTGTTCCACACACAGGGAAATAACATTCTCACAGTCTATTCGACAATACAGGGAAATAACATTCTCACAGTGTGTTCCAGAAGACAGGGAAATAACATTCTCACAGTGTGTTCCACAAGACAGGGAAATAACATTCTCACAGTGTGTTCCACAAGATAGGGAAATAACATTCTCACAGTGTGCTCCACAAGACAGGGAAATAACATTCTCACAGTGTGTTCCACAAGACAGGGAAAGAACATTCTCACAGTGTGTTCCACAAGACCGGGATATTACATTCTCACAGTATGTTCCACAAGGTAGGGAAATAACATTCTCACAGTGTGTTCCACAAGACAGGGAAATAACATTCTCACAGTGTGTTCCACAAGACAGGGTAATAACATTCTCACAGTGTGTTCCACAAGACAGGGAAAGAACATTCTCACAGTGTGTTCCACAAGACAGGGAAATTACATTCTCACAGTGTGTTCCACAAGGTAGGGAAATAACATTCTCACAGTGTGTTCCACAAGACAGGGAAATAACATTCTCACAGTGTGTTCCACAAGACAGGGAAAGAACATTCTCACAGTCTGTTCCACAAGACAGGGATATTACATTCTCACAGTGTGTTCCACAAGGTAGGGAAATAACATTCTCACAGTGTGTTCCACAAGACAGGGAAATAACATTCTCACTGTGTGTTCCACAAGAGAGGGAAATAACATTCTCACAGTGTGTTCCACAAGACAGGGAAATAACATTCTCACAGTGTGTTCCACAAGACAGGGAAATAACATTCTCACAGTGTGTTCCACAAGACCGGGATATTACATTCTCACAGTGTGTTCCACAAGGTAGGGAAATAACATTCTGACAGTGTGTTCCACAAGACAGGGAAATTACACTCTCACAGTGTATTCCAGAAGACAGGGAAATAACATTCTCACAGTGTGTTCCAGAAGATAGGGAAATAACATTCTCACAGTGTGTTCCACAAGATAGGGAAATAACATTCTCACAGTGTGTTCCACAAGATAGGGAAATAACATTCTCACAGTGTGTTCCACAAGATAGGGAAATAACATTCTCACAGTGTGTTCCACAAGATAGGGAAATAACAGTCTCACAGTGTGTTCCACAAGACAGGGAAATAACATTCTCACAGTGTGTTCCACAAGACAGGGAAATAACATTCTCACAGTGTGTTCCACAGGACAGGGAAATAACATTTTCACAGTGTGTTCCACAAGACAGGGAAATAACATTCTCACAGTGTGTTCCACAAGACAGGGAAATTACACTCTCACAGTGTGTTCCACAAGACAGGGAAATAACATTCCCACAGTGTGTTCCACAATACAGGGAAATAACATTCTCACAGTGTGTTCCACAAGACAGGGAAATTACACTCTCACAGTGTGTTCCACAAGATAGGGAAATAACATTCTCACAGTGTGTTCCACAGGACAGGGAAATAACATTCTCACAGTGTGTTCCACAAGATAGGGAAATAACATTCTCACAGTGTGTTCCACAAGATAGGGAAATAACATTCTCACAGTGTGTTCCACAAGATAGGGAAATAACATTCTCACAGTGTGTTCCACAAGACAGGGAAATAACATTCTCACAGTGTGTTCCACAAGACAGGGAAATAACATTCTCACAGTGTGTTCCACAAGACAGGGAAATAACATTCTCACAGTGTGTTCCACAAGATAGGGAAATAACATTCTCACAGTGTGTTCCACAAGACAGGGAAATAACATTCTCACAGTGTGTTCCACAAGACAGGGAAAGAACATTCTCACAGTGTGTTCCACAAGACCGGGTAATAACATTCTCACAGTGTGTTCCACAAGACAGGGAAAGAACATTCTCACAGTGTGTTCGACAAGACAGGGAAATAACATTCTCACAGTGTGTTCCAGAAGACAGGGAAATAACATTCTCACAGTGTCTTCCACAAGACAGGGAAATAACATTCTCACAGTGTGTTCCACAAGATAGGGAAATAACATTCTCACAGTGTGTACCACAAGACAGGGAAAGTACATTCTCACAGTGTGTTCCACAAGACAGGGATATTACATTCTCACAGTGTGTTCCACAAGGTAGGGAAATAACATTCTCACAGTGTGTTCCACAAGACAGGGAAATAACATTCTCACAGTGTGTTCCACAAGACAGGGAAATAACATTCTCACAGTGTGTTCCACAAGACAGGGAAATAACATTCTCACAGTGTGTTCCACAAGACAGGGAAATAACATTCTCACAGTGTGTTCCACAAGACCGGGATATTACATTCTCACAGTGTGTTCCACAAGGTAGGGAAATAACATTCTCACAGTGTGTTCCACAAGACAGGGAAATAACATTCTCACAGTGTGTTCCAGAAGACAGGGAAATAACATTCTCACAGTGTGTTCCACAAGATAGGGAAATAACATTCTCACAGTGTGTTCCACAAGATAGGGAAATAACATTCTCACAGTGTGTTCCACAAGATAGGGAAATAACATTCTCACAGTGTGTTCCACAAGATAGGGAAATAACAGTCTCACAGTGTGTTCCACAAGACAGGGAAATAACATTCTCACAGTGTGTTCCACAAGACAGGGAAATAACATTCTCACAGTGTGTTCCACAAGACAGGGAAATATCATTCTCACAGTGTGTTCCACAAGACAGGGAAATAACATTCTCACAGTGTGTTCCACAAGACAGGGAAATTACACTCTCACAGTGTGTTCCACAAGACAGGGAAATAACATTCTCACAGTGTGTTCCACAATACAGGGAAATAACATTCTCACAGTGTGTTCCACAAGACAGGGAAATTACACTCTCACAGTGTGTTCCACAAGACAGGGAAATAACATTCTCACAGTGTGTTCCACAATACAGGGAAATAACATTCTCACAGTGTGTTCCACAAGACAGGGAAATTACACTCTCACAGTGTGTTCCACAAGATAGGGAAATAACATTCTCACAGTGTGTTCCACAGGACAGGGAAATAACATTCTCACAGTGCGTTCCACAAGATAGGGAAATAACATTCTCACAGTGTGTTCCACAAGATAGGGAAATAACATTCTCACAGTGTGTTCCACAAGATAGGGAAATAACATTCTCACAGTGTGTTCCACAAGACAGGGAAATAACATTCTCACAGTGTGTTCCACAAGACAGGGAAATAACATTCTCACAGTGTGTTCCACAAGACAGGGAAATAACATTCTCACAGTGTGTTCCACAAGATAGGGAAATAACATTCTCACAGTGTGTTCCACAAGACAGGGAAATAACATTCTCACAGTGTGTTCCACAAGACAGGGAAAGAACATTCTCACAGTGTGTTCCACAAGACCGGGTAATAACATTCTCACAGTGTGTTCCACAAGACAGGGAAAGAACATTCTCACAGTGTGTTCGACAAGACAGGGAAATAACATTCTCACAGTGTGTTCCAGAAGACAGGGAAATAACATTCTCACAGTGTCTTTCACAAGACAGGGAAATAACATTCTCACAGTGTGTTCCACAAGATAGGGAAATAACATTCTCACAGTGTGTTCCACAAGACAGGGAAAGTACATTCTCACAGTGTGTTCCACAAGACAGGGATATTACATTCTCACAGTGTGTTCCACAAGGTAGGGAAATAACATTCTCACAGTGTGTTCCACAAGACAGGGAAATAACATTCTCACAGTGTGTTCCACAAGACAGGGAAATAACATTCTCACAGTGTGTTCCACAAGACAGGGAAATAACATTCTCACAGTGTGTTCCACAAGACAGGGAAATAACATTCTCACAGTGTGTTCCACAAGACCGGGATATTACATTCTCACAGTGTGTTCCACGAGGTAGGGAAATAACATTCTCACAGTGTGTTCCACAAGACAGGGAAATTACACTCTCACAGTGTGTTCCACAAGACAGGGAAATAACATTCTCACAGTGTGTTCCAGAAGACAGGGAAATAACATTCTCACAGTGTGTTCCACAAGATAGGGAAATAACATTCTCACAGTGTGTTCCACAAGATAGGGAAATAACATTCTCACAGTGTGTTCCACAAGATAGGGAAATAACATTCTCACAGTGTGTTCCACAAGATAGGGAAATAACAGTCTCAAAGTGTGTTCCACAAGACAGGGAAATAACATTCTCACAGTGTGTTCCACAAGACAGGGAAATAACATTCTCACAGTGTGTTCCACAAGACAGGGAAATATCATTCTCACAGTGTGTTCCACAAGACAGGGAAATAACATTCTCACAGTGTGTTCCACAAGACAGGGAATTTACACTCTCACAGTGTGTTCCACAAGACAGGGAAATAACATTCTCACAGTGTGTTCCACAATACAGGGAAATAACATTCTCACAGTGTGTTCCACAAGACAGGGAAATTACACTCTCACAGTGTGTTCCACAAGACAGGGAAATAACATTCTCATAGTGTGTTTCACCAGACAGGGAAATAACATTCTCACAGTGTGTTCCACAAGATAGGGAAATAACATTCTCCCAGTGTGTTCCACAAGGTAGGGAAATAACATTCTCACAGTGTGTTCCACAAGATAGGGAAAAAACATTCTCACAGTGTGTTCCACAAGACAGGGAAGTAACATTCTCACAGTGTGATTCACAAGACAGGGAAATAACATTCTCACAGTGTGTTCCACAAGACAGGGAAATAACATTCTCACAGTGTGTTCCACAAGACAGGGAAATAACATTCTCACAGTGTGTTCCACAAGACAGGGAAATAACATTCTCACAGTGTGTTCCACAAGACAGGGAAATAACATTCTCACAGTGTGTTCCACAAGATAGGGAAATAACATTCTCACAGTGTGTTCCACAAGACAGGGAAATAACATTCTCACAGTGTGCTCGACAAGACAGGGATATAACATTCTCACTGTGTGTTCCACAAGATAGGGAAATAACATTCTCATAGTGTGTTCCACACACAGGGAAATAACATTCTCACAGTCTGTTCGACAATACAGGGAAATAACATTCTCACAGTGTGTTCCAGAAGACAGGGAAATAACATTCTCACAGTGTGTTCCACAAGACAGGGAAATAACATTCTCACAGTGTGTTCCACAAGATAGGGAAATAACATTCTCACAGTGTGCTCCACAAGACAGGGAAATAACATTCTCACAGTGTGTTCCACAAGACAGGGAAAGAACATTCTCACAGTGTGTTCCACAAGACCGGGATATTACATTCTCACAGTATGTTCCACAAGGTAGGGAAATAACATTCTCACAGTGTGTTCCACAAGACAGGGAAATAACATTCTCACAGTGTGTTCCACAAGACAGGGTAATAACATTCTCACAGTGTGTTCCACAAGACAGGGAAAGAACATTCTCACAGTGTGTTCCACAAGACAGGGATATTACATTCTCACAGTGTGTTCCACAAGGTAGGGAAATAACATTCTCACAGTGTGTTCCACAAGACAGGGAAATAACATTCTCACAGTGTGTTCCACAAGACAGGGAAATAACATTCTCACAGTGTGTTCCACAAGACAGGGAAATAACATTCTCACAGTGTGTTCCACAAGACAGGGAAATAACATTCTCACAGTGTGTTCCACAAGACCGGGATATTACATTCTCACAGTGTGTTCCACAAGGTAGGGAAATAACATTCTCACAGTGTGTTCCACAAGACAGCGAAATTACACTCTCACAGTGTGTTCCACAAGACAGGGAAATAACATTCTCACAGTGTGTTCCAGAAGACAGGGAAATAACATTCTCACAGTGTGTTCCACAAGATAGGGAAATAACATTCTCACAGTGTGTTCCACAAGATAGGGAAATAACATTCTCACAGTGTGTTCCACAAGATAGGGAAATAACATTCTCACAGTGTGTTCCACAAGATAGGGAAATAACAGTCTCACAGTGTGTTCCACAAGACAGGGAAATAACATTCTCACAGTGTGTTCCACAAGACAGGGAAATAACATTCTCACAGTGTGTTCCACAAGACAGGGAAATATCATTCTCACAGTGTGTTCCACAAGACAGGGAAATAACATTCTCACAGTGTGTTCCACAAGACAGGGATATTACACTCTCACAGTGTGTTCCACAAGACAGGGAAATAACATTCTCACAGTGTGTTCCACAATACAGGGAAATAACATTCTCACAGTGTGTTCCACAAGACAGGGAAATTACACTCTCACAGTGTGTTCCACAAGACAGGGAAATAACATTCTCATAGTGTGTTTCACCAGACAGGGAAATAACATTCTCACAGTGTGTTCCACAAGATAGGGAAATAACATTCTCACAGTGTGTTCCACAAGGTAGGGAAATAACATTCTCACAGTGTGTTCCACAAGATAGGGAAATAACATTCTCACAGTGTGTTCCACAAGACAGGGAAATAACATTCTCACAGTGTGTTCCACAAGACAGGGAAATAACATTCTCACAGTGTGTTCCACAAGACAGGGAAATAACATTCTCACAGTGTGTTCCACAAGATAGGGAAATAACATTCTCACAGTGTGTTCCACAAGACAGGGAAATAACATTCTCACAGTGTGTTCGACAAGACAGGGAAATAACATTCTCACAGTGTGTTCCAGAAGACAGGGAAATAACATTCTCACAGTGTGTTCCACAAGACAGGGAAATAACATTCTCACAGTGTGTTCCACAAGATAGGGAAATAACATTCTCACAGTGTGTTCCACAAGACAGGGAAATAACATTCTCACAGTGTCTTCCACAAGACAGGGAAAGAACATTCTCACAGTGTGTTCCACAAGACCGGGATATTACATTCTCACAGTGTGTTCCACAAGGTAGGGAAATAACATTCTCACAGTGTGTTCCACAAGACAGGGAAATAACATTCTCACAGTGTGTTCCACAAGACAGGGAAATAACATTCTCACAGTGTGTTCCACAAGACAGGGAAATAACATTCTCACAGTGTGTTCCACAAGACAGGGAAAGAACATTCTCACAGTGTGTTCCACAAGACAGGGAAATAACATTCTCACAGTGTGTTCCACAAGATAGGGAAATAACATTCTCACAGTGTGTTCCACAAGACAGGGAAATAACATTCTCACAGTGTGTTCCACAAGACAGGGAAATAACATTCTCACAGTGAGCTCGACAAGACAGGGATATAACATTCTCACAGTGTGTTCCACAAGACAGGGAAATAACATTCTCACTGTGTGTTCCACAAGACAGGGAAATAACATTCTCACAGTGTGTTCGACAAGACAGGGAAATAACATTCTCACAGTGTGTTCCAGAAGACAGGGAAATAACATTCTCACAGTGTCTTCCACAAGACAGGGAAATAACATTCTCACAGTGTGTTCCACAAGACAGGGAAATAACATTCTCACAGTGTGTTCCACAAGACAGGGAAAGAACATTCTCACAGTCTGTTCCACAAGACAGGGATATTACATTCTCACAGTGTGTTCCACAAGGTAGGGAAATAACATTCTCACAGTGTGTTCCACAAGACAGGGAAATAACATTCTCACAGTGTGTTCCACAAGAGAGGGAAATAACATTCTCACAGTGTGTTCCACAAGACAGGGAAATAACATTCTCACAGTGTGTTCCACAAGACAGGGAAATAACATTCTCACAGTGTGTTCCACAAGACCGGGATATTACATTCTCACAGTGTGTTCCACAAGGTAGGGAAATAACATTCTGACAGTGTGTTCCACAAGACAGGGAAATTACACTCTCACAGTGTATTCCAGAAGACAGGGAAATAACATTCTCACAGTGTGTTCCAGAAGATAGGGAAATAACATTCTCACAGTGTGTTCCACAAGATAGGGAAATAACATTCTCACAGTGTGTTCCACAAGATAGGGAAATAACATTCTCACAGTGTGTTCCACAAGATAGGGAAATAACATTCTCACAGTGTGTTCCACAAGATAGGGAAATAACAGTCTCACAGTGTGTTCCACAAGACAGGGAAATAACATTCTCACAGTGTGTTCCACAAGACAGGGAAATAACATTCTCACAGTGTGTTCCACAGGACAGGGAAATAACATTCTCACAGTGTGTTCCACAAGACAGGGAAATAACATTCTCACAGTGTGTTCCACAAGACAGGGAAATAACATTCTCACAGTGTGTTCCACAAGACAGGGAAATTACACTCTCACAGTGTGTTCCACAAGACAGGGAAATAACATTCCCACAGTGTGTTCCACAATACAGGGAAATAACATTCTCACAGTGTGTTCCACAAGACAGGGAAATTACACTCTCACAGTGTGTTCCACAAGATAGGGAAATAACATTCTCACAGTGTGTTCCACAGGACAGGGAAATAACATTCTCACAGTGTGTTCCACAAGATAGGGAAATAACATTCTCACAGTGTGTTCCACAAGATAGGGAAATAACATTCTCACAGTGTGTTCCACAAGATAGGGAAATAACATTCTCACAGTGTGTTCCACAAGACAGGGAAATAACATTCTCACAGTGTGTTCCACAAGACAGGGAAATAACATTCTCACAGTGTGTTCCACAAGACAGGGAAATAACATTCTCACAGTGTGTTCCACAAGATAGGGAAATAACATTCTCACAGTGTGTTCCACAAGACAGGGAAATAACATTCTCACAGTGTGTTCCACAAGACAGGGAAAGAACATTCTCACAGTGTGTTCGACAAGACAGGGATATAACATTCTCACTGTGTGTTCCACAAGATAGGGAAATAACATTCTCACAGTGTGTTCCACAAGACAGGGAAATAACATTCTCACAGTGTGTTCCACAAGACAGGGAAATAACATTCTCACAGTGTGTTCCACAAGACAGGGAAATAACATTCTCACAGTGTGTTCCACAATACAGGGAAATAACATTCTCACAGTGTGTTCCACAAGACAGGGAAATTACACTCTCACAGTGTGTTCCACAAGACAGGGAAATAACATTCTCATAGTGTGTTTCACCAGACAGGGAAATAACATTCTCACAGTGTGTTCCACAAGATAGGGAAATAACATTCTCACAGTGTGTTCCACAAGGTAGGGAAATAACATTCTCACAGTGTGTTCCACAAGATAGGGAAATAACATTCTCACAGTGTGTTCCACAAGACAGGGAAATAACATTCTCACAGTGTGTTCCACAAGACAGGGAAATAACATTCTCACAGTGTGTTCCACAAGACAGGGAAATAACATTCTCACAGTGTGTTCCACAAGATAGGGAAATAACATTCTCACAGTGTGTTCCACAAGTCAGGGAAATAACATTCTCACAGTGTGTTCCAGAAGATAGGGAAATAACATTCTCACAGTGTGTTCGACAAGACAGGGAAATAACATTCTCACAGTGTGTTCCAGAAGACAGGGAAATAACATTCTCACAGTGTGTTCCACAAGACAGGGAAGTAACATTCTCACAGTGTGTTCCACAAGATAGGGAAATAACATTCTCACAGTGTGTTCCACAAGACAGGGAAATAACATTCTCACAGTGTGTTCCACAAGACAGGGAAAGAACATTCTCACAGTGTGTTCCACAAGACCGGGATATTACATTCTCACAGTGTGTTCCACAAGGTAGGGAAATAACATTCTCACAGTGTGTTCCACAAGACAGGGAAATAACATTCTCACAGTGTGTTCCACAAGACAGGGAAATAACATTCTCACAGTGTGTTCCACAAGACAGGGAAATAACATTCTCACAGTGTGTTCCACAAGACAGGGAAAGAACATTCTCACAGTGTGTTCCACAAGACAGGGAAATAACATTCTCACAGTGTGTTCCACAAGATAGGGAAATAACATTCTCACAGTGTGTTCCACAAGACAGGGAAATAACATTCTCACAGTGTGTTCCACAAGACAGGGAAATAACATTCTCACAGTGAGCTCGACAAGACAGGGATATAACATTCTCACAGTGTGTTCCACAAGACAGGGAAATAACATTCTCACTGTGTGTTCCACAAGACAGGGAAATAACATTCTCACAGTGTGTTCGACAAGACAGGGAAATAACATTCTCACAGTGTGTTCCAGAAGACAGGGAAATAACATTCTCACAGTGTCTTCCACAAGACAGGGAAATAACATTCTCACAGTGTGTTCCACAAGACAGGGAAATAACATTCTCACAGTGTGTTCCACAAGACAGGGAAAGAACATTCTCACAGTCTGTTCCACAAGACAGGGATATTACATTCTCACAGTGTGTTCCACAAGGTAGGGAAATAACATTCTCACAGTGTGTTCCACAAGACAGGGAAATAACATTCTCACAGTGTGTTCCACAAGAGAGGGAAATAACATTCTCACAGTGTGTTCCACAAGACAGGGAAATAACATTCTCACAGTGTGTTCCACAAGACAGGGAAATAACATTCTCACAGTGTGTTCCACAAGACCGGGATATTACATTCTCACAGTGTGTTCCACAAGGTAGGGAAATAACATTCTGACAGTGTGTTCCACAAGACAGGGAAATTACACTCTCACAGTGTATTCCAGAAGACAGGGAAATAACATTCTCACAGTGTGTTCCAGAAGATAGGGAAATAACATTCTCACAGTGTGTTCCACAAGATAGGGAAATAACATTCTCACAGTGTGTTCCACAAGATAGGGAAATAACATTCTCACAGTGTGTTCCACAAGATAGGGAAATAACATTCTCACAGTGTGTTCCACAAGATAGGGAAATAACAGTCTCACAGTGTGTTCCACAAGACAGGGAAATAACATTCTCACAGTGTGTTCCACAAGACAGGGAAATAACATTCTCACAGTGTGTTCCACAGGACAGGGAAATAACATTCTCACAGTGTGTTCCACAAGACAGGGAAATAACATTCTCACAGTGTGTTCCACAAGACAGGGAAATAACATTCTCACAGTGTGTTCCACAAGACAGGGAAATTACACTCTCACAGTGTGTTCCACAAGACAGGGAAATAACATTCCCACAGTGTGTTCCACAATACAGGGTAATAACATTCTCACAGTGTGTTCCACAAGACAGGGAAATTACACTCTCACAGTGTGTTCCACAAGATAGGGAAATAACATTCTCACAGTGTGTTCCACAGGACAGGGAAATAACATTCTCACAGTGTGTTCCACAAGATAGGGAAATAACATTCTCACAGTGTGTTCCACAAGATAGGGAAATAACATTCTCACAGTGTGTTCCACAAGATAGGGAAATAACATTCTCACAGTGTGTTCCACAAGACAGGGAAATAACATTCTCACAGTGTGTTCCACAAGACAGGGAAATAACATTCTCACAGTGTGTTCCACAAGACAGGGAAATAACATTCTCACAGTGTGTTCCACAAGATAGGGAAATAACATTCTCACAGTGTGTTCCACAAGACAGGGAAATAACATTCTCACAGTGTGTTCCACAAGACAGGGAAAGAACATTCTCACAGTGTGTTCGACAAGACAGGGATATAACATTCTCACTGTGTGTTCCACAAGATAGGGAAATAACATTCTCACAGTGTGTTCCACAAGACAGGGAAATAACATTCTCACAGTGTGTTCCACAAGACAGGGAAATAACATTCTCACAGTGTGTTCCACAAGACAGGGAAATAACATTCTCACAGTGTGTTCCACAAGATAGGGAAATAACATTCTCACAGTGTGTTCCACAAGACAGGGAAATAACATTCTCACAGTGTGTTCGACAAGACAGGGAAATAACATTCTCACAGTGTGTTCCACAAGACAGGGAAATAACATTCTCACAGTGTGTTCCACAAGATAGGGAAATAACATTCTCACAGTGTGTTCCACAAGATAGGGAAATAACATTCTCACAGTGTGTTCCACAAGACAGGGAAATAACATTCTCACAGTGTGTTCCACAAGACAGGGAAATAACATTCTCACAGTGTGTTCCACAAGATAGGGAAATAACATTCTCACAGTGTGTTCCACAAGATAGGGAAATAACATTCTCACAGTGTGTTCCACAAGATAGGGAAATAACATTCTCACAGTGTGTTCCACAAGATAGGGAAATAACATTCTCACAGTGTGTTCCACAAGACAGGGAAATAACATTCTCACAGTGTGTTCCACAAGACAGGGAAATAACATTCTCACAGTGTGTTCCACAAGACAGGGAAATAACATTCTCACAGTGTGTTCCACAAGATAGGGAAATAACATTCTCACAGTGTGTTCCACAAGACAGGGAAATAACATTCTCACAGTGTGTTCCACAAGACAGGGAAAGAACATTCTCACAGTGTGTTCGACAAGACAGGGATATAACATTCTCACTGTGTGTTCCACAAGATAGGGAAATAACATTCTCACAGTGTGTTCCACAAGACAGGGAAATAACATTCTCACAGTGTGTTCCACAAGACAGGGAAATAACATTCTCACAGTGTGTTCCACAAGACAGGGAAATAACATTCTCACAGTGTGTTCCACAAGATAGGGAAATAACATTCTCACAGTGTGTTCCACAAGACAGGGAAATAACATTCTCACAGTGTGTTCGACAAGACAGGGAAATAACATTCTCACAGTGTGTTCCACAAGACAGGGAAATAACATTCTCACAGTGTGTTCCACAAGATAGGGAAATAACATTCTCACAGTGTGTTCCACAAGATAGGGAAATAACATTCTCACAGTGTGTTCCACAAGACAGGGAAATAACATTCTCACAGTGTGTTCCACAAGACAGGGAAATAACATTCTCACAGTGTGTTCCACAAGATAGGGAAATAACATTCTCACAGTGTGTTCCACAAGACAGGGAAATAACATTCTCACAGTGTGTTCCACAAGACAGGGAAATAACATTCTCACAGTGAGCTCGACAAGACAGGGAAATAACATTCTCACAGTGTGTTCCACAAGACAGGGAAAGAACATTCTCACAGTGTGTTCCACAAGACAGGGAAATAACATTCTCACAGTGTGTTCCAGAAGATAGGGAAATAACATTCTCACAGAGTGTTCCACAAGACAGGGAAATAACATTCTCACAGTGTGTTCCACAAGACAGGGAAATAACATTTTCACAGTGTGTTCCACAAGACAGGGAAATAACATTCTCACAGTGTGTTCCAGAAGATAGGGAAATAACATTCTCACAGTGTGTTCCACAAGATAAAGAAATAACATTCTCACAGTGTGTTCCACAAGATAGGGAAATAACATTCTCACAGTGTGTTCCACAAGACAGGGAAATAACATTCTCACAGTGTGTTCCACAAGACAGGGAAATAACATTCTCACAGTGTGTTCCACAAGACAGGGAAATAACATTCTCACAGTGTGTTCCACAAGATAGGGAAATAACATTCTCACAGTGTGTTCCACAAGACAGGGAAATAACATTCTCACAGTGTGTTCCACAAGACAGGGAAATAACATTCTCACAGTGTGTTCGACAAGACAGGGAAATAACATTCTCACAGTGTGTTCCACAAGATAGGGAAATAACATTCTCACAGTGTGTTCCACAAGACAGGGAAATAACATTCTCACAGTGTGTTCCACAAGACAGGGAAATAACATTCTCACAGTGTGTTCGACAAGACAGGGAAATAACATTCTCACAGTGTGTTCCACAAGACAGGGAAATAACATTCTCACAGTGTGTTCCACAAGACAGGGAAATAACATTCTCACAGTGTGTTCGACAAGACAGGGAAATAACATTCTCACAGTGTGTTCGACAAGACAGGGAAATAACATTCTCACAGTGTGTTCCACAAGACAGGGAAATAACATTCTCACAGTGTGTTCCACAAGACAGGGATATAACATTCTCACAGTGTGTTCCACAAGACAGGGATATAACATTCTCACAGTGTGTTCCAGAAGACAGGGAAATAACATTCTCACAGTGTGTTCCACAAGATAGGCAAATAACATTCTCACAGTGTGTTCCACAAGACAGGGAAATAACATTCTCACAGTGTGTTCCACAAGACAGGGAAAGAACATTCTCACCGTGTGTTCCACAAGCCCGGGATATTACATTCTCACAGTGTGTTCCACAAGGTATGGAAATAACATTCTCACACTGTGTTCCACAAGACAGGGAAATAACATTCTCACAGTGTGTTCCACAAGACAGGGAATTAACATTCTCACAGTGTGTTCCACAAGACAGGGAAAGAACATTCTCACAGTGTGTTCCACAAGACCGGGATATTACATTCTCACAGTGTGTTCCACAATGCAGGGAAATAACATTCTCACAGTGTGTTCCACAAGACAGGGAAATAACATTCTCACAGTGTGTTCCACAAGACAGGGATATTGCATTCTCACAGTGTGTTCCACAAGGCAGGGAAATAACATTCTCACAGTGTGTTCCACAAGACCGGGATATTACATTCTCACAGTGTGTTCCACAAGGCAGGGAAATAACATTCTCACAGTGTGTTCCACAAGACAGGGAAATAACATTCTCACAGTGTGTTCCACAAGACCAGGATATTACATTCTCACAGTGTGTTCCACAAGGCAGGGAAATAACATTCTCACAGTGTGTTCCACAAGACCGGGATATTACATTCTCACAGTGTGTTCCACAAGGCAGGGAAATAACATTCTCATAGTGTGTTCCACAAGACAGGGAAATAACATTCTCACAGTGTGTTCGACAAGACAGGGAAATAACATTCTCACAGTGTGTTCCACAAGGTAGGGAACTAACATTCTCACAGTGTGTTCGTCAAGACAGGGATATAACATTCCACAAGACAGGGAAATAACATTCTCACAGTGTGTTCCACAAGACAGGGAAATAACATTCTCACAGTGTGTTCCACAAGATAGGGAAATAACATTCTCACAGTGTGTTCCACAAGACAGGGAAATAACATTCTCACAGTGTGTTCCACAAGACAGGGAAAGATCATTCTCACAGTGTGTTCCACAAGACCGGGATATTACATTCTCACAGTGTGTTCCACAAGGTAGGGAAATAACATTCTCACAGTGTGTTCCACAAGACAGGGAAATAACATTCTCACAGTGTGTTCCAAAAGACAGGGAAATAACATTCTCACAGTGTGTTCCTCAAGACAGGGAAATAACATTCTCACAGTGTGTTCCACAAGACAGGGAAAGAACATTCTCACAGTGTGTTCCACAAGACAGGGAAATAACATTCTCACAGTGTGTTCCACAAGATAGGGAAATAACATTCTCACAGTGTGTTCCACAAGACAGGGAAATAACATTCTCACAGTGTGTTCCACAAGACAGGGAAATAACATTCTCACAGTGAGCTCGACAAGACAGGGATATAACATTCTCACAGTGTGTTCCAGAAGACAGGGAAATAACATTCTCACAGTGTCTTCCACAAGACAGGGAAATAACATTCTCACAGTGTGTTCCACAAGATAGGGAAATAACATTCTCACAGTGTGTTCCACAAGACAGGGAAATAACATTCTCACAGTGTGTTCCACAAGACAGGGAAAGAACATTCTCACAGTCTGTTCCACAAGACAGGGATATTACATTCTCACAGTGTGTTCCACAAGGTAGGGAAATAACATTCTCACAGTGTGTTCCACAAGACAGGGAAGTAACATTCTCACAGTGTGTTCCACAAGACAGGGAAATAACATTCTCACAGTGTGTTCCACAAGACAGGGAAATAACATTCTCACAGTGTGTTCCACAAGACAGGGAAATAACATTCTCACAGTGTGTTCCACAAGACCGGGATATTACATTCTCACAGTGTGTTCCACAAGGTAGGGAAATAACATTCTCACAGTGTGTTCCACAAGACAGGGAAATTACACTCTCACAGTGTGTTCCAGAAGACAGGGAAATAACATTCTCACAGTGTGTTCCAGAAGATAGGGAAATAACATTCTCACAGTGTGTTCCACAAGATAGGGAAATAACATTCTCACAGTGTGCTCCACAAGACAGGGAAATAACATTCTCACAGTGTGTTCCACAAGATAGGGAAATAACATTCTCACAGTGTGTTCCACAAGATAGGGAAATAACAGTCTCACAGTGTGTTCCACAAGACAGGGAAATAACATTCTCACAGTGTGTTCCACAAGACAGGGAAATAACATTCTCACAGTGTGTTCCACAAGACAGGGAAATAACATTCTCACAGAGTGTTCCACAAGACAGGGAAATAACATTCTCACAGTGTGTTCCACAAGACAGGGAAATTACACTCTCACAGTGTGTTCCACAAGACAGGGAAATAACATTCTCACAGTGTGTTCCACAATACAGGGAAATAACATTCTCACAGTGTGTTCCACAAGACAGGGAAATTACACTCTCACAGTGTGTTCCACAGGACAGGGAAATAACATTCTCACAGTGTGTTCCACAAGATGGGGAAATAACATTCTCACAGTGTGTTCCACAAGATAGGGAAATAACATTCTCACAGTGTGTTCCACAAGATAGGGAAATAACATTCTCACAGTGTGTTCCACAAGACAGGGAAATAACATTCTCACAGTGTGTTCCACAAGACAGGGAAATAACATTCTCACAGTGTGTTCCACAAGACAGGGAAATAACATTCTCACAGTGTGTTCCACAAGATAGGGAAATAACATTCTCACAGTCTGTTCCACAAGACAGGGAAATAACATTCTCACAGTGAGCTCGACAAGACAGGGATATAACATTCTCACAGTGTGTTCCACAAGACAGGGAAATAACATTCTCACAGTGTGTTCCACAAGACAGGGAAATAACATTCTCACAGTGTGTTCGACAAGACAGGGAAATAACATTCTCACAGTGTGTTCCAGAAGACAGGGAAATAACATTCTCACAGTGTGTTCCACAAGACAGGGAAATAACATTCTCACAGTGTGTTCCACAAGACCAGGATATTACATTCTCACAGTGTGTTCCACAAGGCAGGGAAATAACATTCTCACAGTGTGTTCCACAAGACCGGGATATTACATTCTCACAGTGTGTTCCACAAGGCAGGGAAATAACATTCTCATAGTGTGTTCCACAAGACAGGGAAATAACATTCTCACAGTGTGTTCGACAAGACAGGGAAATAACATTCTCACAGTGTGTTCCACAAGGTAGGGAACTAACATTCTCACAGTGTGTTCGTCAAGACAGGGATATAACATTCCACAAGACAGGGAAATAACATTCTCACAGTGTGTTCCACAAGACAGGGAAATAACATTCTCACAGTGTGTTCCACAAGATAGGGAAATAACATTCTCACAGTGTGTTCCACAAGACAGGGAAATAACATTCTCACAGTGTGTTCCACAAGACAGGGAAAGATCATTCTCACAGTGTGTTCCACAAGACCGGGATATTACATTCTCACAGTGTGTTCCACAAGGTAGGGAAATAACATTCTCACAGTGTGTTCCACAAGACAGGGAAATAACATTCTCACAGTGTGTTCCAAAAGACAGGGAAATAACATTCTCACAGTGTGTTCCTCAAGACAGGGAAATAACATTCTCACAGTGTGTTCCACAAGACAGGGAAAGAACATTCTCACAGTGTGTTCCACAAGACAGGGAAATAACATTCTCACAGTGTGTTCCACAAGATAGGGAAATAACATTCTCACAGTGTGTTCCACAAGACAGGGAAATAACATTCTCACAGTGTGTTCCACAAGACAGGGAAATAACATTCTCACAGTGAGCTCGACAAGACAGGGATATAACATTCTCACAGTGTGTTCCAGAAGACAGGGAAATAACATTCTCACAGTGTCTTCCACAAGACAGGGAAATAACATTCTCACAGTGTGTTCCACAAGATAGGGAAATAACATTCTCACAGTGTGTTCCACAAGACAGGGAAATAACATTCTCACAGTGTGTTCCACAAGACAGGGAAAGAACATTCTCACAGTCTGTTCCACAAGACAGGGATATTACATTCTCACAGTGTGTTCCACAAGGTAGGGAAATAACATTCTCACAGTGTGTTCCACAAGACAGGGAAGTAACATTCTCACAGTGTGTTCCACAAGACAGGGAAATAACATTCTCACAGTGTGTTCCACAAGACAGGGAAATAACATTCTCACAGTGTGTTCCACAAGACAGGGAAATAACATTCTCACAGTGTGTTCCACAAGACCGGGATATTACATTCTCACAGTGTGTTCCACAAGGTAGGGAAATAACATTCTCACAGTGTGTTCCACAAGACAGGGAAATTACACTCTCACAGTGTGTTCCAGAAGACAGGGAAATAACATTCTCACAGTGTGTTCCAGAAGATAGGGAAATAACATTCTCACAGTGTGTTCCACAAGATAGGGAAATAACATTCTCACAGTGTGCTCCACAAGACAGGGAAATAACATTCTCACAGTGTGTTCCACAAGATAGGGAAATAACATTCTCACAGTGTGTTCCACAAGATAGGGAAATAACAGTCTCACAGTGTGTTCCACAAGACAGGGAAATAACATTCTCACAGTGTGTTCCACAAGACAGGGAAATAACATTCTCACAGTGTGTTCCACAAGACAGGGAAATAACATTCTCACAGAGTGTTCCACAAGACAGGGAAATAACATTCTCACAGTGTGTTCCACAAGACAGGGAAATTACACTCTCACAGTGTGTTCCACAAGACAGGGAAATAACATTCTCACAGTGTGTTCCACAATACAGGGAAATAACATTCTCACAGTGTGTTCCACAAGACAGGGAAATTACACTCTCACAGTGTGTTCCACAGGACAGGGAAATAACATTCTCACAGTGTGTTCCACAAGATGGGGAAATAACATTCTCACAGTGTGTTCCACAAGATAGGGAAATAACATTCTCACAGTGTGTTCCACAAGATAGGGAAATAACATTCTCACAGTGTGTTCCACAAGACAGGGAAATAACATTCTCACAGTGTGTTCCACAAGACAGGGAAATAACATTCTCACAGTGTGTTCCACAAGACAGGGAAATAACATTCTCACAGTGTGTTCCACAAGATAGGGAAATAACATTCTCACAGTCTGTTCCACAAGACAGGGAAATAACATTCTCACAGTGAGCTCGACAAGACAGGGATATAACATTCTCACAGTGTGTTCCACAAGACAGGGAAATAACATTCTCACAGTGTGTTCCACAAGACAGGGAAATAACATTCTCACAGTGTGTTCGACAAGACAGGGAAATAACATTCTCACAGTGTGTTCCAGAAGACAGGGAAATAACATTCTCACAGTGTGTTCCACAAGATAGGGAAATAACATTCTCACAGTGTGTTCCACAAGACAGGGAAATAACATTCTCACAGTGTGTTCCACAAGACAGGGAAAGAACATTCTCACCGTGTGTTCCACAAGACCGGGATATTACATTCTCACAGTGTGTTCCACAAGGTAGGGAAATAACATTCTCTCAGTGTGTTCCACAAGACAGGGAAATAACATTCTCACAGTGTGTTCCACAAGACAGGCAAATAACATTCTCACAGTGTGTTCCACAAGACAGGGAAATAACATTCTCACAGTGTATTCCACAAGACAGGGAAAGAACATTCTCACAGTGTGTTCCACAAGACCGGGATATTACATTCTCACAGTGTGTTCCACAAGGCAGGGAAATAACATTCTCACAGTGTGTTCCACAAGACAGGGAAATAACATTCTCACAGTGTGTTCCACAAGACCGGGATATTGCATTCTCACTGTGTGTTCCACAAGGCAGGGAAATAACATTCTCACAGTGTCTTCCACAAGACCGGAATATTAAATTCTCACAGTGTGTTCCACAAGGCAGGGAAATAACATTCTCACAGTGTCTTCCACAGGATAGGGAACTAAAATTCTCACTGTGTGTTCGACAAGACAGGGAAATAACATTCTCACAGTGTGTTCCACAAGATAGGGAACTAACATTCTCACAGTGTGTTCGACAAGACAGGGAAATAACATTCTCACAGTGTGTTCCACAAGGTATTGAAATAACATTCTCACAGTGTGTTCCACAAGATAGGGAACTAACATTCTCACAGTGTGTTCGACAAGACAGGGATATAACATTCCACAAGACAGGGAAATAACATTCTCACAGTGTGTTCCACAAGACAGTGAAATAACATTCTCACAGTGTGTTCCACAAGATAGGGAAATAACATTCTCACGGTGTGTTCCACAAGACAGGGAAATAACATTCTCACAGTGTGTTCCACAAGACAGGGAAAGAACATTCTCACAGTGTGTTCCACAAGACCGGGATATTACATTCTCACAGTGTGTTCCACAAGGTAGGGAAATAACATTCTCACAGTGTGTTCCACAAGACAGGGAAATAACATTCTCACAGTGTGTTCCAAAAGACAGGGAAATAACATTCTCACAGTGTGTTCCTCAAGACAGGGAAATAACATTCTCACAGTGTGTTCCACAAGACAGGGAAAGAACATTCTCACAGTGTGTTCCTCAAGACAGGGAAATAACATTCTCACAGTGTGTTCCACAAGATAGGGAAATAACATTCTCACAGTGTGTTCCACAAGACAGGGAAATAACATTCTCACAGTGTGTTCCACAAGACAGGGAAATAACATTCTCACAGTGAGCTCGACAAGACAGGGATATAACATTCTCACAGTGGGTTCCAGAAGACAGGGAAATAACATTCTCACAGTGTCTTCCACAAGACAGGGAAATAACATTCTCACAGTGTGTTCCACAAGATAGGGAAATAACATTCTCACAGTGTGTTCCACAAGACAGGGAAATAACATTCTCACAGTGTGTTCCACAAGACAGGGAAAGAACATTCTCACAGTCTGTTCCACAAGACAGGGATATTACATTCTCACAGTGTGTTCCACAAGGTAGGGAAATAACATTCTCACAGTGTGTTCCACAAGACAGGGAAATAACATTCTCACAGTGTGTTCCACAAGACAGGGAAATAACATTCTCACAGTGTGTTCCACAAGACAGGGAAATAACATTCTCACAGTGTGTTCCACAAGACAGGGAAATAACATTCTCACAGTGTGTTCCACAAGACCGGGATATTACATTCTCACAGTGTGTTCCACAAGACCGGGATATTGCATTCTCACTGTGTGTTCCACAAGGCAGGGAAATAACATTCTCACAGTGTCTTCCACAAGACCGGAATATTAAATTCTCACAGTGTGTTCCACAAGGCAGGGAAATAACATTCTCACAGTGTCTTCCACAGGATAGGGAACTAAAATTCTCACTGTGTGTTCGACAAGACAGGGAAATAACATTCTCACAGTGTGTTCCACAAGATAGGGAACTAACATTCTCACAGTGTGTTCGACAAGACAGGGAAATAACATTCTCACAGTGTGTTCCACAAGGTATTGAAATAACATTCTCACAGTGTGTTCCACAAGATAGGGAACTAACATTCTCACAGTGTGTTCGACAAGACAGGGATATAACATTCCACAAGACAGGGAAATAACATTCTCACAGTGTGTTCCACAAGACAGTGAAATAACATTCTCACAGTGTGTTCCACAAGATAGGGAAATAACATTCTCACAGTGTGTTCCACAAGACAGGGAAATAACATTCTCACAGTGTGTTCCACAAGACAGGGAAAGAACATTCTCACAGTGTGTTCCACAAGACCGGGATATTACATTCTCACAGTGTGTTCCACAAGGTAGGGAAATAACATTCTCACAGTGTGTTCCACAAGACAGGGAAATAACATTCTCACAGTGTGTTCCAAAAGACAGGGAAATAACATTCTCACAGTGTGTTCCTCAAGACAGGGAAATAACATTCTCACAGTGTGTTCCACAAGACAGGGAAAGAACATTCTCACAGTGTGTTCCTCAAGACAGGGAAATAACATTCTCACAGTGTGTTCCACAAGATAGGGAAATAACATTCTCACAGTGTGTTCCACAAGACAGGGAAATAACATTCTCACAGTGTGTTCCACAAGACAGGGAAATAACATTCTCACAGTGAGCTCGACAAGACAGGGATATAACATTCTCACAGTGGGTTCCAGAAGACAGGGAAATAACATTCTCACAGTGTGTTCCACAAGACAGGGAAATAACATTCTCACAGTGTCTTCCACAAGACAGGGAAATAACATTCTCACAGTGTGTTCCACAAGATAGGGAAATAACATTCTCACAGTGTGTTCCACAAGACAGGGAAATAACATTCTCACAGTGTGTTCCACAAGACAGGGAAAGAACATTCTCACAGTCTGTTCCACAAGACAGGGATATTACATTCTCACAGTGTGTTCCACAAGGTAGGGAAATAACATTCTCACAGTGTGTTCCACAAGACAGGGAAATAACATTCTCACAGTGTGTTCCACAAGACAGGGAAATAACATTCTCACAGTGTGTTCCACAAGACAGGGAAATAACATTCTCACAGTGTGTTCCACAAGACAGGGAAATAACATTCTCACAGTGTGTTCCACAAGACCGGGATATTACATTCTCACAGTGTGTTCCACAAGGTAGGGAAATAACATTCTCACAGTGTGTTCCACAAGTCCGGGATATTACATTCTCACAGTGTGTTCCACAAGGTAGGGAAATAACATTCTCACAGTGTGTTCCACAAGATAGGGAAATAACATTCTCACAGTGTGTTCCACAAGGTAGGGAAATTACATTCTCACAGTGTGTTCCACAAGACAGGGAAATTTCACTCTCACAGTGTGTTCCAGAAGACAGGGAAATAACATTCTCACAGTGTGTTCGAGAAGACAGGGAAATAACATTCTCACAGTGTGTTCCACAAGACAGGGAAATAACATTCTCACAGTGTGTTCCACAAGATAGGGAAATAACATTCTCACAGTGTGTTCCACAAGATAGGGAAATAACATTCTCACAGTGTGTTCCACAAGATAGGGAAATAACATTCTCACAGTGTGTTCCACAAGATAGGGAAATAACAGTCTCACAGTGTGTTCCACAAGACAGGGAAATAACATTCTCACAGTGTGTTCCACAAGACAGGGAAATAACATTCTCACAGTGTGTTCCACAAGACAGGGAAATAACATTCTCACAGTGTGTTCCACAAGACAGGGAAATAACATTCTCACAGTGTGTTCCACAAGACAGGGAAATAACATTCTCACAGTGTGTTCCACAAGACAGGGAAATAACATTCTCACAGTGTGTTCCACAAGACAGGGAAATAACATTCTCACAGTGTGTTCCACAAGACAGGGAAATTACACTCTCACAGTGTGTTCCACAAGACAGGGAAATAACATTCTCACAGTGTGTTCCACAAGACAGGGAAATAACATTCTCACAGTGTGTTCCACAAGACAGGGAAATAACATTCTCACAGTGTGTTCCACAAGACAGGGAAATTACACTCTCACAGTGTGTTCCACAAGACAGGGAAATAACATTCTCACAGTGTGTTCCACAATACAGGGAAATAACATTCTCACAGTGTGTTCCACAAGACAGGGAAATTACACTCTCACAGAGTGTTCCACAGGACAGGGAAATAACATTCTCACAGTGTGTTCCACAAGATAGGGAAATAACATTCTCACAGTGTGTTCCACAAGATAGGGAAATAACATTCTCACAGTGTGTTCCACAAGATAGGGAAATAACATTCTCACAGTGTGTTCCACAAGACAGGGAAATAACATTCTCACAGTGTGTTCCACAAGACAGGGAAATAACATTCTCACAGTGTGTTCCACAAGACAGGGAAATAACATTCTCACAGTGTGTTCCACAAGATAGGGAAATAACATTCTCACAGTGTGTTCCACAAGACAGGGAAATAACATTCTCACAGTGAGCTCGACAAGACAGGGATATTACATTCTCACAGTGTGTTCCACAAGACAGGGAAATAACATTCTCACAGTGTGTTCCACAAGACAGGGAAATAACATTCTCACAGTGTGTTCGACAAGACAGGGAAATAACATTCTCACAGTGTGTTCCAGAAGACAGGGAAATAACATTCTCACAGTGTGTTCCACAAGATAGGGAAATAACATTCTCACAGTGTGTTCCACAAGACAGGGAAATAACATTCTCACAGTGTGTTCCAGAAGACAGGGAAAGAACATTCTCACCGTGTGTTCCACAAGACCGGGATATTACATTCTCACAGTGTGTTCCACAAGGTAGGGAAATAACATTCTCACAGTGTGTTCCACAAGACAGGGAAATAACATTCTCACAGTGTGTTCCACAAGACAGGGAAATAACATTCTCACAGTGTGTTCCACAAGACAGGGAAATAACATTCTCACAGTGTATTCCACAAGACAGGGAAAGAACATTCTCACAGTGTGTTCCACAAGACCGGGATATTACATTCTCACAGTGTGTTCCACAAGGCAGGGAAATAACATTCTCACAGTGTGTTCCACAAGACAGGGAAATAACATTCTCACAGTGTGTTCCACAAGACCGGGATATTGCATTCTCACAGTGTGTTCCACAAGGCAGGGAAATAACATTCTCACAGTCTCTTCCACAAGACCGGAATATTACATTCTCACAGTGTGTTCCACAAGGCAGGGAAATAACATTCTCACAGTGTCTTCCACAGGATAGGGAACTAAAATTCTCACTGTGTGTTCGACAAGACAGGGAAATAACATTCTCACAGTGTGTTCCACAAGATAGGGAACTAACATTCTCACAGTGTGTTCGACAAGACAGGGATATAACATTCCACAAGACAGGGAAATAACATTCTCACAGTGTGTTCGACAAGGTATTGAAATAACATTCTCACAGTGTGTTCGACAAGACAGGGATATAACATTCTCACAGTGTGTTCCACAAGATAGGGAACTAACATTCTCACAGTGTGTTCGACAAGACAGGGATATAACATTCCACAAGACAGGGAAATAACATTCTCACAGTGTGTTCCACAAGATAGGGAACTAACATTCTCACAGTGTGTTCCACAAGATAGGGAAATAACATTCTCACAGTGTGTTCGACAAGACAGGGATATAACATTCTCACAGTGTGTTCCACAAGATAGGGAACTAACATTCTCACAGTGTGTTCGACAAGACAGGGATATAACATTCCACAAGACAGGGAAATAACATTCTCACAGTGTGTTCGACAAGGTATTGAAATAACATTCTCACAGTGTGTTCCACAAGACAGGGATATAACATTCTCACAGTGTGTTCCACAAGATAGGGAACTAACATTCTCACAGTGTGTTCGACAAGACAGGGATATAACATTCCACAAGACAGGGAAATAACATTCTCACAGTGTGTTCCACAAGACAGGGAAATAACATTCTCACAGTGTGTTCCACAAGATAGGGAAATAACTTTCTCACAGTGTGTTCCACAAGACAGGGAAATAACATTCTCACAGTGTGTTCCACAAGATAGGGAAATAACATACTCACAGTGTGTTCCACAAGATAGGGAAATAACATTCTCACAGTGTGTTCCACAAGATATTGAAATTACATTCTCTCAGTGTGTTCCACAAGACAGGGAAATAACATTCTCACAGTGTGTTCCACAAGACAGGGAAATAACTTTCTGACAGTGTGTTCCACAAGACAGGGATATAACATTCTCTCAGTGTGCTCGACAAGACAGGGAAATAACTTTCTCACAGTGTGTTTCAGAAGACAGGGAAATAACATTCTCACAGTGTGTTCCACAAGATAGGGAAATAACATTCTCACAGTGTGTTCGACAAGACAGGGATATAACATTCTCACAGTTTGTTCCACAAGAGAGGGAAATAACATTCTCACAGTGTGTTCCACAAGACAGAGAAATTACATTCTCACAGTGTGTTTCAGAAGACAGGGAAATAACATTCTCACAGTGTGTTCCACAAGACAGGGAAATTACATTCTCACAGTGTGTTTCAGAAGACAGGGAAATAACATTCTCACAGTGTGTTCCACAAGATAGGGAAATAACATTCTCACAGAGTGTTCCACAAGATAGGGAAATAACATTCTCACAGTGTGTTCGACAAGACAGGGATATAACATTCTCACAGTGTGTTCCGCAAGACAGGGATAAAACATCCTCACAGTGTGTTCCACAAGACAGGGAAATAACATTCTCACAGTGTGTTCCACAAGACAGGGAAATAACATTCTCACAGTGTGTTTCAGAAGACAGGGAAATAACATTCTCACAGTGTGCAAGACAGGGATATAACATTCTCACTGTGTGTTCCACAAGACAGGGAAATAACATTCTCACAGTGTGTTCCACAAGACAGGGAAATAACATTCCCACAGTGTGTTCCACAAGACAGGGAAATAACATACTCACAGTGTGTTCCACAAGACAGGGATATAACATTCTCACAGTGTGTTCGACAAGACAGGGAAATAACATTCTCACAGTGTCTTCCACAAGACAGGGAAATAACATTCTCACAGTGTGTTCCACAAGGTAGGGAAATAACATTCTCACAGTGTGTTCCACAAGATAGGGAAATAACATTCTCACAGTGTGTTCCACAAGACAGGGAAATAACATTCTCACAGTGTCTTCCACAAGACAGGGAAATAACATTCTCACAGTGTGTTCCACAAGATAGGGAAATAACATTCTCACAGTGTGTTCCACAAGACAGGGAAATAACATTCTCACAGTGTGTTCCACAAGACAGGGAAATAACATTCTCACAGTGTGTTCCACAAGACAGGGAAATAACATTCGCACAGTGTGTTCCACAAGACAGGGAAATAACATTCTCACAGTGTGTTCGACAAGACAGGGAAGTAACATTGTCACAGTGTGTTTCACAAGACAGGGAAATAACATTCTCACAGTGTGTTCCACAAGACAGGGAAATAACATTCTCACAGTGTGTTCGACAAGACAGGGAAGTAACATTGTCACAGTGTGTTTCACAAGACAGGGAAATAACATTCTCACAGTGTGTTGCACAAGATAGGGAAATAACATTCTCAAAGTGTGTTGCACAAGATAGGGAAATAACATTCTCACAGTGTGTTCCACAAGGTAGGGAAATAACATTCTCACAGTGTGTT
Organism: Hypanus sabinus; assembly: GCF_030144855.1. NCBI lineage: Eukaryota > Metazoa > Chordata > Chondrichthyes > Myliobatiformes > Dasyatidae > Hypanus > Hypanus sabinus. Next base: position 463,297 of record NW_026779035.1, read on the forward strand.
CCACAAGATAGGGAAATAACATTCTCACAGTGTGTTCCAGAAGACAGGGAAATAACATTCTCACAGTGTGTTCCACAAGGTAGGGAAATAACATTCTCACAGTGTGTTCCACAAGATAGGGAAATAACATTCTCACTGTGTGTTCCAGAAGATAGGGAAATAACATTCTCACAGTGTGTTCCAGAAGATAGGGAAATAACATTCTCACAGTGTGTTCCAGAAGATAGGGAAATAACATTCTCACAGTGTGTTGCACATGATAGGGAAATAACATTCTCACAGTGTGTTCCACAAGATAGGGAAATAACATTCTCACAGTGTGTTCCACAAGATAGGGAAATAACATTCTCACAGTGTGTTGCACATGATAGGGAAATAACATTCTCACAGTGTGTTCCACAAGATAGGGAAATAACATTCTCACAGTGTGTTGCACAAGATAGGGAAATAACATTCTCACAGTGTGTTCCACAAGACAGGGAAATAACATTCTCACAGTGTGTTCCACAAGACAGGGAAATAACATTCTCACAGTGTGTTCGACAAGACAGGGATATAACACTCTCACAGTGTGTTCGACAAGACTGGGATATAACATTCTCACAGTGTGTTCCACAAGATAGGGAAATAACATTCTCTCAGTGTGTTCCAGAAGACAGGGATATTACATTCTCACAGTGTTTTCCACAAGATAGGGAAATAATATTCTCACAGTGTGTTCCACAAGATAGGGAAATAACATTCTCACAGCGTGTTCCACAAGACAGGGAAATAACATTCTCACAGTGTGTTCCACAAGATAGGGAAATAACATTCTCACAGTGTGTTCCACAAGATAGGGAAATAACATTCTCGCAGTGTATTCCACAAGACAGGGAAATAACATTCTCACAGTGTGTTCCACAAGATATTGAAATAACATTCTCACAGTGTGTTCCACAAGATAGGGAATTAACATTCTGACAGTGTTTTCCACAAGATAGGGAAATAACATTCTCACAGTGTGTTCCACATGTCAGGGAAATAACATTCTCAAAGTGTGTTCCAGAAGAAAGGGAAATAACATTCTCACAGTGTGTTCCCCAAGATAGGGAAATAACATTCTCACCGTGTGTTTCACAAGATAGGGAAATAACGTTCTCACAGTGTGTTCGACAAGACAGGGATATAACATTCTCACAGTGTGTTCCACAAGACAGGGAAATAACATTCTCACAGTATGTTCCAGAAGACAGGGATATAACATTCTCACAGTGTGTTCCACAAGACAGGGAAATAACATTCTCACAGTATGTTCCAGAAGACAGGGATATAAGATTCTCACAGTGTGTTCCACAAGATAGGGAAATAACATTCTCACAGTGTGTTCCACAAGATAGGGAAATAACATTCTCACAGTGTTTTCCACAAGATAGGGAAATAACATTCTCACAGTGTGTTCCACATGTCAGGAAAATAACATTCTCAAAGTGTGTTCCAGAAGAAAGGGAAATAACATTCTCACAGTGTGTTCCCCAAGATAGGGAAATAACATTCTCACCGTGTGTTTCACAAGATAGGGAAATAACGTTCTCACAGTGTGTTCGACAAGACAGGGATATAACATTCTCACAGTGTGTTCCACAAGACAGGGAAATAACATTCTCACAGTATGTTCCAGAAGACAGGGATATAACATTCTCACAGTGTGTTCCACAAGACAGGGAAATAACATTCTCACAGTGTGTTCCACAAGACAGGGAAATAACATTCTCACAGTGTGTTCCACAAGACAGGGAAATAACATTCTCACAGTGTGTTCCACAAGACAGGGAAATAACATTCTCACAGTGTGTTCCACAAGATAGTGAAATAACATTCTCACAGTGTGTTCCACAAGATAGGGAAATAACATTCTCACAGTGTGTTCCACAAGACAGGGAAATAACGTTTTCACAGTGTGTTCCACAAGACAGGGAAATAACATTCTCACAGTGTGTTCCACAAGACAGGGAAATAACATTCTCACAGTGTGTTCCACAAGACAGGGAAATAACGTTTTCACAGTGTGTTCCACAAGACAGGGAAATAACATTCTCACAGTGTGTTCCACAAGACAGGGAAATAACATTCTCACAGTGTGTTCCACAAGACAGGGAAATAACATTCTCACTGTGTGTTCAACAAGACAGGGAAATAACGTTTTCACAGTGTGTTCCACAAGACAGGGAAATAACATTCTCACAGTGTGTTCCACAAGACAGGGAAATTACATTCTCACAGTGTGTTCCACAAGACCGGGATATAACATTCTCACAGTGTGTTCCACAAGATAGGGAAATAACATTCTCACAGTGTGTTCCAGAAGACAGGGAAATAACGTTCTCAGAGTGTGTTCCAGAAGACAGGGAAATAACATTCTCACAGTGTGTTCCACAAGACAGGGAAATAACATTCTCACAGTGTGTTCCACACGACAGGGAAATAACATTCTCACAGTGTGTTCGACATGACAGGGAAATAACATTCTCACAGTGTGTTGCACAAGACAGGGAAATAACATTCTCTCAGTGTGTTCCAGAAGAAAGGGAAATAACATTCTCACAGTGTGTTCCACAAGACAGGGAAATAACATTCTCACTGTGTGTTCCACAAGATAGGGAAATAACATTCTCACTGTGTGTTCCACAAGATAGGGAAATAACATTCTCACAGTGTGTTCAACAAGACAGGGAAATAACGTTTTCACAGTGTGTTCCACAAGACAGGGAAATAACATTCTCACAGTGTGTTCCACAAGACAGGGAAATTACATTCTCACAGTGTGTTCCACAAGACCGGGATATAACATTCTCACAGTGTGTTCCACAAGATAGGGAAATAACATTCTCACAGTGTGTTCCAGAAGACAGGGAAATAACGTTCTTAGAGTGTGTTCCAGAAGACAGGGAAATAACATTCTCACAGTGTGTTCCACAAGACAGGGAAATAACATTCTCACAGTGTGTTCCACACGACAGGGAAATAACATTCTCACAGTGTGTTCGACATGACAGGGAAATAACATTCTCACAGTGTGTTGCACAAGACAGGGAAATAACATTCTCTCAGTGTGTTCCAGAAGAAAGGGAAATAACATTCTCACAGTGTGTTCCACAAGACAGGGAAATAACATTCTCACTGTGTGTTCCACAAGATAGGGAAATAACATTCTCACTGTGTGTTCCACAAGATAGGGAAATAACATTCTCACAGTGTGTTCCAGAAGACAGGGAAATAACATTCTCACAGTGTGTTCCACAAGACAGGGAAATAACATTCTCACCGTGTGTTTCACAAGACAGGTAAATAACATTCTCACAGTGTGTTCCACAAGACAGGGAAATAACATTCTCACAGTGTGTTCCAGAAGACAGGGATATAACATTCTCTCAGTGTGTTCCAGAAGAAAGGGAAATTACATTCTCACAGTATGTTCCAGAAGACAGGGAAATTACATTCTCACAGTGTGTTCCACAAGACAGGGAAATAACATTCTCACAGTGTGTTCCACAAGACAGGGAAATAACATTCTCACAGTGTGTTCGACACGACAGGGAAATAACGTTCTCACAGTGTGTTCCACAAGACAGGGAAATAACATTCTCACAGTGTGTTCCACAAGACAGGGAAATAACATTCTCACAGTGTGTTCCACAAGACGGGGAAATAACATTCTCACAGTGTGTTCCACAAGACAGGGAAATAACATTCTCACAGTGTGTTCGACAAGACAGGGAAATAACGTTCTCACAGTGTGTTCCACAAGACAGGGAAATAACATTCTCACAGTGTGTTCCACAAGACAGGGAAATAACATTCTCACAGTGTGTTCCACAAGACGGGGAAATAACATTCTCACAGTGTGTTCCACAAGACAGGGAAATAACATTCTCACAGTGTGTTCCACAAGACCGGGATATAACATTCTCACAGTGTGTTCCACAAGACAGGGAAATAACATTCTCACAGTGTGTTCCACAAGACGGGGAAATAACGTTCTCACAGTGTGTTCCACAAGACAGGGAAATAACATTCTCACAGTGTGTTCCACAAGACAGGGAAATAACATTCTCACAGTGTGTTCCACAAGACGGGGAAATAACATTCTCACAGTGTGTTCCACAAGACAGGGAAATAACATTCTCACAGTGTGTTCCACAAGACAGGGAAATAACATTCTCACAGTGTGTTCCACAAGGCAGGGAAATAACATTCTCACAGTGTGTTCCACAAGACAGGGAAATAACATTCTCACAGTGTGTTCCACAAGACCGTGATATTACATTCTCACAGTGTGTTCGACAAGACAGGGAAATAACATTCTCACAGTGTGTTCCACAAGATAGGGAAATAACATTCTCACAGTGTGTTCCACAAGACAGGGATATAACATTCTCACAGTGTGTTCCACAAGACAGGGAAATAACAGTCTCACAGTGTGTTCCACAAGACAGGGAAATAACATTCTCACAGTGTGTTCCACAAGACAGGGAAATAACATTCTCACAGTGTGTTCCACAAGACGGGGAAATAACATTCTCACAGTGTGTTCCACAAGACAGGGAAATAACATTCTCACAGTGTGTTCCACAAGACAGGGAAATAACATTCTCACAGTGTGTTCCACAAGGCAGGGAAATAACATTCTCACAGTGTGTTCCACAAGACAGGGAAATAACATTCTCACAGTGTGTTCCACAAGACCGTGATATTACATTCTCACAGTGTGTTCGACAAGACAGGGAAATAACATTCTCACAGTGTGTTCCACAAGATAGGGAAATAACATTCTCACAGTGTGTTCCACAAGACAGGGATATAACATTCTCACAGTGTGTTCCACAAGACAGGGAAATAACAGTCTCACAGTGTGTTCCACAAGACAGGGATATAACATTCTCACAGTGTGTTCCACAAGACAGGGAAATAACATTCTCACAGTGTGTTCCACAAGGCAGGGAAATAACATTCTCACAGTGTGTTCGACAAGACAGGGATATAACATTCTCACAGTGTGTTCCACAAGATAGGGAAATAACATTCTCACAGTGTGTTCCACAAGACAGGGAAATAACATTCTCACAGTGTGTTCCACAAGGCAGGGAAATAACATTCTCACAGTGTGTTCGACAAGACAGGGATATAACATTCTCACAGTGTGTTCCACAAGACAGGGAAATAACATTTTCACAGTATGTTCCAGAAGACAGGGAAATAACGTTCTCACAGTGTGTTCCACAAGATAGGGAAATAACATTCTCTCAGTGTGTTCCACAAGACAGGGAAATAACATTCTCACAGTGTGTTCCATAAGACAGGGAAATAACATTCTCACAGTGTGTTCGACAAGACAGGGAAATAACATTCTCACAGTGTGTTCCACAAGACAGGGAAATAACATTCTCACAGTGTGTTCCAGAAGACAGGGAAATAACATTCTCACAGTGTGTTCCACAAGACAGGGAAATAACATTCTCACAGTGTGTTCCACAAGACAGGGAAATAACATTCTCACAGTGTGTTCCACAAGATAGGGAAATAACATTCTCACAGAGTGTTCAACAAGACAGGGAAATAACATTCTCACAGTGTGTTCCAGAAGATAGTGAAATAACATTCTCACAGTGTGTTCCACAAGATAGGGAAATAACATTCTCACAGAGTGTTCAACAAGACAGGGAAATAACATTCTCACAATGTGTTCGACACGTACGGAGATAATCATCTTTCTGCTTTTCGTCCAAATTTGAATTTCAGTAGACTGTTGCAGTCTGCTCTCATAATATCCACTGGGAACCGTTGTCACTTAATTGAAATACTGCTTCCATACTTGCTAATGAACTATGTCACCACAAAATTGAACCCATATGCACTACCTGGAGTCTTTTTGGACCAGATGATTAATTTAACAGCTTTAGTTTACCTTTCTGAGTGTAACACATTCATTTCTTGTTGTATTGTTTAGGCTGTGGGCCTATATTCATTGGGGTTGAGAAAAATCCCAGAGAGCTCATTGAAATCCGTTGAACGGTGTACAGATTCCATGGAGTGGATGTTGACAAAATATTTCTTGTAGGGGGAAAGTTTATGCCCAGATTATGTAGCCTTAGAATATCAGAACATCCTTTTAGAATGGAGATATGGAATATTTTTAGATCTAGGGAATTCTTTGCTTTAAGTAGCTGTGAGGTCACGTCATTGTATATTTATGATATATTATTGATTGACCAGTGAATGAGGCGATAAAGGGAGAGGGCAGGAGACTGGAGCTGAGATGATAAATGGATCAGCCATGATGAAATGGCAGAAGAGACTTGATGGACCAAATGACCATATTCTGCTCGTCTATCTTTAGTCATTACTGTCACTTCTAATAATTCTTTATGTATTACATTGCGCTGCTGCTGAATGCAACAAACTTCATGACAAACGTCAGTGATAATACTGATTACATCCCCACTATGAATTTTAAACCATTGATATTTTTCCCATCCATAAATAAAAAGACTATCTGGCAGTAAACCACAGTGCTGTTTAGCAAGGAAGATGGAAAGGAGTGAAATTTCCATGTTCTTATAATGAAAATAAAACAAGATGTTCACTTTACCTTCAGTTCAGTCTGATCTGGCTTTTTGTTTGGTGTATCTGTATTAAAAAACAACATTCAAAAATTACATGATGAAGATTGTCCTTTCTTGTTCTCTAAGTCTAAGATTACTTTTCCTTTGGTCAGGCTTCACTTTAAGCTTGCTGAAACTTGGTTTTGAAATTATGGAAAGTTTTATAATTTGTATGACACAAGATTGAAACTTAAACCAAACTGCTGATTTAAGTGGTTCTGATTTATGCCTCTGAGCAGCTTCTTATATTGCTAGAATCACAAGTTGATAAATCAAGAAATGCAATCTCAGTGCAATTATGCCTAGTACTACCAGATGTTTCAGTTGTTTCACCTGTGTCTTAATGGAACTACTGAAAGATTCATGAATCAGGCAAGCAAGGGTTTAATTTTTATTTTCAAAGACAGCTTACAGTGCTCCACTTACACCCCACGTGAAAACCTCTGGCTTGCTGCTGGTCCATCAAAGCTCCCTTTTCCACGTTGTAATTCTCCTGTTCTCCTCACTAGGTATCAGCCAACATTCACATTCAGCGTGATATCAAGCTGACCTTTGCTCACTGTTTATTGGTGGTTACAGCATGCCAAAATTCAGCAGAATTCAAAGAATGGCCCTTATTATTTTAGGCTGCCTTATGGTGAATATCTGATATCTAAGACCTCGATGACAGTAACAGCAATCTATTGGATTCCTGGATTAATAGAGTACAGATTCTGACCTTTTGCCCAACAGACTCTCTGACCACAGTGCTCACCCATTCAGTTCCAATTTCCTGAGTCTGGCCTATGGTCCTTTAAACACCATTCCTCCAAGTGCCTCTTACATGATGCTATTGTACCTCTAACAGCTCATTCCATATAATCACCACCGTCTGTGCGAGTCCCTTTTAAATCTTTCCGCTCTCATCCCCACTCCCATTTTTGGATTCCTCAACCCTGGGGTTTCAAGTCCAAAAGACATCCTCTCACAATTTTAAACATTTCTACAATGATATGCTGCTTCTCCCAATTTAAGGTCACACATCAGGCAAACACTGATCGCTCTTGAAGACACGCACTGTTCAAGTCCCAGATAATCAGAGTGTACACAGCAGGACTTCTACCTTTTCCTCCAACATTTCAAACAATAGTTTTAGTTCAGATTCAGATTCATTTATTTCTCACAGGTACACTGAAACACACACTGAAATGCATTGTTTATGTTAACATCCAACCCAACATCAGGACGCTGGAGGCAACCCGCACAATCTCTTCAGCCACCTCTTTCAGAACTTTGGGGTTCTGATACCAAGTGACTTGTGTATCGTCACATCTTTCAGTTTCCCAAGAACCTTCTCTTTGGTTATGGTAACTTCACACACTTCATGCCTTCACAGCTGGAACTGTTACCATACCACCAGTATCTTCCACTGTGAAGACTGATACAAAACACTTATTCAATTCAGACGCTATTTCATTGACATCCATTTTTTTTCCTCTCCAACATCGTTTCCCAGTGGTCTAATATCCACACTTACTTCTCTTTTATACTTAAAGGAAGTTTTCATCTCCTCTTTAATATTCTTGGTTAGCTTATTTTGTATTTCACCTTTACCTTCTTGGACTTTTTTAGTTGGCTTCTGTTGGTTTTTAAAAGTTTCCCAAATTCTCTAACTTCTCACTCATCTTTGCTCTAATAATTCCCTCTCTTTGGCTTTTACAGTGTCTGTAAAGAAGTATTCAACCCACCCACACCCCCCTGGAATTTTTCATGTTGTATTGTGTTACAACAATGAATCACTGTGTATTTAATTCGGCTTTTTTGACACTGATCCACAGAAAAAGACTCTCGTATCAAACTGAAAACAGATCTTTACAAAGTTAATTGTACATATAGCACACAGAATAATTGATTGCTTAAGTATTCACCCCCTTTAATATGACATATCAAATCATCACTGGTGCAATTCACATATTTAGTTAAATGGAGATCTGTTTTTGAAGACCTGAGTGGAGTCAAGGAGTTTTAATTGTAGTAAAACTACACCTGTATCTGGAAGCTCCAACTGCTGGTGAGTCAGTATCCTGGCAAACACTACACTAGTGGTCGCCAACGTTTTTAAGCCCAAGATCTGCTACCTCAGCTTAGTGAAGGGCAAGATCAACCTACTAAATCATTTAGACACGCATGCGCACAGGGCCGAAGGGACTAGAAATGGAGGCTCGCAGCCCTGAAAACAGTATCTCTTTGCAGGCGGCTTTCCATAGTGGGAATGTTGCTATGTTACCATTATTTTAATTGGTATTACTTATTTTTATAATGCTCACATTACAACACCTTTAATTCTATGTTTCATTATTTAATTTTATTTCAACACAAAAAAATAAATAAATAAAAATTGATTGTTGAACTCAGTGTGATGACTGGGGCTGAATACTTCCAGCTAGTCCCCTGAAATTTGGCTGAAAACTACAGACAGCCAGTCTGAGACGGTCTGTGATGTGTCTGTCAGTAAGACAGCTCCTGTACTTACACTTAATAATTTTCATTTGTTGCAGCACAGCGCCCTCGTAAACCTCCTGACAGACTGAACGTTTGAATGGACAGTTCACTTTGTTAGACTGAATGTTGAATATGCCACGTTTTTTAGGTGTTTTGTATTGGTAAACTGTTACTGAGACACTAGTATAAGTTTCAGGGGTATGTGAGCTAATGATGCCACTGTTTTTTGTTTCCCAGTTCTTTTACATGTGGGGAATGTTGGCATTTACAGGAGGAGTAGTGTTGTAATGTGAGCATTATAAAGATAAATTAATACCAATTAGGATAATAGTAATATAGTAGTGCTCCCACTATGGAAAGCTGTTTGTAAAGAGAGGTTGTTTCCAGGTTGCAGCGTTTTCCTTCCAGTCTTTTCTGCCCAGTGCACATCCTTTATTCTTTTTTCTTTCTGGATCTACTGGTAAAGTCTCAAAGATCAACTGGTCGATGACAACTACACTACACCATGAAGACAAAAACAAAGCACTCCAAGCAACTTTATAATAAGGTTATTGAAAAACACCAGTCACAGGATCATTTCCAAGTCACAGAATATCCCTCAGAGGGCAGCTGGGGAAACAATGTGGCACAGCCGAAAATCTGCCTAGAGCAGGCCATCCTCAAAAACTGAATGACCATGCAAGAAGGGGACGAGTGCGGGAGGCTACTAGGAGACTTATGACAATTCTCGAGGGTTAATAGCTTCTGTGGCAGGGATGGGAGAGACTGCGCATCTGACAGCTGTTGCCTGTGAATCATGGTGGTGGCTTTATCATGCAGGCCCTGGAAGACTAGTAAATGTAGAGGATAAAATGAATGCAGCAAAACACAGGGATATCCTGGAGGAAAACCTGATGCAGTTTGCAAGAGATTCGTTTTCCAGAAAGACAATGACACCAAATATAAAGACAAAGCTATACAGAAATGGCTTAAGAACAACAAAATTAATGTCCTGGAGTGGCCATGTCAGAGTCCAGACCTTAATCCAATTGAAAATTTTTGGCTGGACTTGAAAAGGGGTGTTAACTCACGATCCCCATGCTTGGGCAGTTTTGTAAAGAAGAATGGGGAAATATTGCAATTTCCAGATGTGCAAAGCTGATAAGAGACCTATCCACACAGACTCAAGGCTGAAATTGCTACCTTTAACATCTGCAGGATGATGCTGAGGATGTTCTACGAGTCCGTGGTGGCCAGTGCTATCATGTTTGCTGTTGTGTGCTGGGGCAGCAGGCTGAGGGTAGTAGACACCAACAGAATCAACAAACTCATTCCTAAGGCCAGTGATGTTGTGGGGGTGGAACTGGACTCTCTGACGGTGGTGTCTGAAAAGAGGATGCTGTCCAAGTTGCATGCCATCTCAGACAATGACTCCCATCCACTCCATAATGTATTGGTTAGGCACAGGAGTACGTTCAGCCAGAGACTCATTCCACCGAGATGTGAGCGTCATAGGAAGTCATTCCTACCCGTGGCCATCAAACTTTACAACTCCTCCCTCAGAGTGTCAGACACCCTGAGCCAATAGGCTGGTCCTGGACTTATTTCCACTGGGCATGATTAACTTATTATTTAATTATTTATGGTTTTATATTGCTATATTTATTCACTATTCTTGATTGGTGCGGCTGTAACGAAACCCAGTTTCCCTCGGGATCAATAAAGTATGTCTGTCTGTCTGTCAAAGGTGAATCTACTAAATACTGATTTGAAGAGGGTGAGTAATTATACAATCAAACATTTTGGATTTATTCATTGTAATAAATTTAGACCAAATTGTAGATTTTTTGTTCACTTTGAGTCTTTTTTTCTGTTGAGCAGTGTCAAAAAGCCAAATTAAATACAGTGCGATTCAATGTTATAAAACATGAAAATTTACAAGGAGGGTGAATACTTTTTATAGGAACTGTATATTTTCAGTTGTTTTTAACAGACAAGGCTTTTTCACTCATGTGAGCTTGCTGTAAAGCCCAGAATCCTTATGATTAAATAAGCTCTCCAATTAATGTCAGTCAATCAGAACATTCAAGGACTAACTTTATTCACTACATACATCTAGAGGTATAAGTAATTTGCTCTGGTGTGTTCATCAGGGCATGTCATGCAGCAAAAAACATTCAACAACTGTACAGCTTAAATTACTTAAAAATAGTGTTACAAGTGCCGATATTGAATAAAATGTGCATAAATGCAGAAATAGCATGTACTTACACTGTAAATAGCATTATAAAAAGTGTTCACAGCACATGACTGAGGTAATAGATAGAACAGATATAGAATAGATAGAACTAAGGTAATAGAATAGTGGGTAGGGGGAGCTAACTGGAATGGTTGATCAGAATAACTGTTCTGGGAGAATAAACTTCTAAAATGGCATGTTTTTTTTCCTTTCAAAGGTTTGCTTATGTACATAACCAACAGTAACCTGCTCACCAATTTGGTCCTGGTAGATACTTGACGAATGTTTTACTGGGTTTTGCTGCTTCTTTTCCTTTCTCCTGGCAATCTTCTTCAAGTTAAAACTAATAGAAGAAAAAAACAAGCCATAACAATGCGGTCAAGTTTTGTAAAATATTTCAAAATAAAAAGGATCCTCTACTGGCACACCACAGTTCCCTATCTGTGGGTAGACCGCCAGCACATAAAATTCAAGGTCACGTTCAAAAACGAGCTTCCCCAAAGACAAAATGTGACATTGGAATATAGCCTCAGAATAGAGGGATGTCCATTTAGAACAGAGATGAGGAGGAACTTCTTTAACCAAAGGGTGGAAATCTGTGGAATTCCTTGCCCAAGTCAGCTGTGGCAGCCAAGTCATTGGGTGTATCCAAAGCAGAGGTTGATAGATTCTTCACTAGTAAAGGAGTCAAAGGTTACAGGGAAACAGCAGGAGAACCAGGCTGAGAGGGATAATAAATCAGCCATGATGGAATAACGGTGCAGACCCAATGAGCCGCAGGCCTAACTCTGCTATCTCTTATGATCTTAATCAAATTAAATACTGCACACCAGCAATTTCAATTCATAATGAGATGTTGAGATCAGAAATGCATATTGTCTCTGTACGAAATATGATAAGCAAGGGGCAACTCCAATGTATTATTGGTCTTTGGCAGAGGAATTGAGAATGCATCAATTGATTTTATGTACTGTTAAAATGATTATTTTATTAAAGAATATAATTTCTCTCCTTCAGATAAATGCAGCAGATATAGTGGGCTAATGTTAGTTGTCAATGTTGTGCTTTCTCATTCCAGAGAACTTAACACAAGGAATTGTTCAGAACCAGCCATCAAAATTCCCTCTATGGCCCTGCCTACAAAAAGCTTTGGTCCCATAGGAAGAGTGAGTGAGAGCAGCAGTTGTTCCACCCGCAGAATCATCCCATTCCTCCACAGGAAGTATCGACTCAGCAGGCACAGTTCTCAGACTGAGCAACTGCACCAGTTTTCAATGTGTATTGTTATGATCCCAGCCCCCTCCTTTGTGAGAATCGCAAGAGCACTAGTTGAGGGGGGGTCAGTAGACCCAGGAAGTGCGAGAGAGAGAGAGAGACGTGCCGAATACCATGTTCCACCGGGATGCAAAATAAGGCGACATTGACTATTGTCTCATGGAGACCACGTGTAAAGCCTTCGGGCAAAGTGGGCTGGGTGAGAGAGGGATTGCATCATCCCAACCTGATTGACATCTGAGACCCCGTGAGGAAATATAAAGGAGAGTCTCAGGGGGACAACCCCTTCAGACGCACCAAGAAGTCACGATAGCGATCCCGTTGTAGCGGGAAGCCATTTTGAAGGAAGCCACGTGCGTTAGATTCCGGGCCTGGAGTCTGTGGCTGGAATCACAGAAAACAACGGGGAAGCCCGCTCCCCGATTCAAAGGATTTGCCTCATAAAGACCAGGGCAAGTTTTCCTTTTCTCACCAATCTCTCTCTCTCTCCAGCACGTGAAACCCAGCGGTTCCCAAAAGGCTGAAGCCTGCAGACTTCTGAGTGACTTTTATATTTCCAGCGGACAATATATTATCCCCTAGACAAACGATAGAACAATTTCTTAATGATGATTATTACTATATTCGCGCTTTAGATTGAGTATTGACGACGTATATTATCTGAATGTTTGTATTAACCTTACTTTTGTGCCCCTTTATAAATAAAAAACTTTTGAAAATAGTGACATCAGACTTCAACGGACCTCTCTATCTTTGCTGGTAAGTGATCCAGTTAGGGGATACGTAACAGTATCAGCAAGATGGGCGAAGCCAAACAAGACCAGCCACAAATAATGAATACCACGGAAAGCAATTCAAGCCTGTGCTTTGGCCAGGAAACAAATCATTATGAATATTTATCAATGTTAATGATGTAAAACACACAGCACAGGAACAGGCCTTCAGTTATATCTGTAATGACCATTATGCCACATTAAATTAACCCCATGATCTAAATCCCTCCACAAGATGCTGGATGAAATGTCTGTTGATTTTCATTATCTCTGCAGAAACTCATTTTCCTCAAATCCCTGACCATTCATATCCATGTATAAGTGCCTCGTTATCCTCCCCTGGCAGCACCAACCACTTTCTGAATAAAAAACTTGCCTTGTAAATCTCTGTCTTATCTGAAAGCTATGCCTCCAGTACTTAACACTTCCACACCAGGAAAGAGATAAGAACTAGAAGTCATGGGTTAAGGGCAAAAGGTGAAATGTTTAAATGGAATATGGTGTTATGAGGGGGTTCAGTTTATGTGTCAGTCGAAAGACACTTCCATTGATTGGCCCATTTGAAGGATGCAGCAGCTTTTTCTCATTGGTTGCCAGTGCCTGGTTTCAGACACCTCACGCGCGGGATGCTTGGTCTCTTTCTTTTATGTCTCCAGGGGCCACTGAGGACATATGTGTGCTGAAGAACAATCGGGAAAGTATGCTCCAGAAGGCCAGTGCCTACTCTTAGCTAAGTATCTGTTTGTTGAACATTTTGTTCTGTTGCTTGTGTAACCTGGGGGGGGGGGGTGATTTAGATGTTTGGTGAATGTTATACTGTTTGTAAATAAATAATCATTATGTTTATTCATATATCATTGCCTCATTCACCAAAGCGATGAACCTATTTCCACGCTCCAGGTGGTGAGAGTGTGGAACAAAATGCCAGTGGAAGTGGTGTTGTTTCAACATTAAAGAAAAATTTGGATAGGAAGGCTAAGGTCTTTCTTTCTTTTTCAATCTTTTTATTAATATCAAAATAATGGATATAACATAATAATATTACTACACATTTGTTGGGATTACATTGTTAATGGATAACATATAATTATATATTCAGTTAATACAAAGGTAATAAACTTCCCAAAAATGTTAGAATACAAATGTAGAATACATTAAAAAGATTAACATATCCAAAGAGAAAACCAGAGAAAACAAACCCCCCCCCAAAAAAAACTGATCTAACCAATACTAACCAAAATAAAAAAACTACGAACAGAAAAGAACATGGGCTGTATATAACATCAAAAAAAAGGACCATTAGTGTCATCAACTCCAAACCTCCCTGTATATATTAACACAGGAATAGGTTTGGAAAGAGGTCAAATCACATCATATGAAAATGATAAATAAAATGCCTCCAAGACTTTTCAAATTTAATAGATGGATCTTAACACTTCTGATTTTTTCTAAGTTTAAACATAACATAGTTTGAGAGAACCAATGAAATGTGGGGAGGGTTAATCTTTTTCCAATTCAGCAAAATAGATCTTTTAGCTATTAATGTAAGAAATGCAATTATCCGGGGCGCTGAAGAGGTTAAGTGGTGTGGTTCTATCATTGGTAAACCAAAAATTGCAGTAATAGGATGAGGTTGTAAATCAATATTCAAAGCAGTTGAAATAATGTCAAAGATATCTTCCCAATATTTTTTCAAAGCTGAACATGACCAAAACATATGGGTTAAAGAGGTCATCTCAGAAAAACGAGCTAATTTTTCCCTGGACATATATGCACTACTTAGAATTGTATCAATGAATGCTTGGCACATATAGAGGACGAGTTAACTGATTGAAGAATTTTTTCCCAGTTTTTCATAGGTAAAGTAAGCTAAGTTCCCTTTCCCAATCATTTTAAATTTTATTAGATTTTTTTTATAGATTATAGATTTTCATGATTATATTGTAGATAATTGCTATTGCTCCTTTCTGAAAAGGATTTAAATCTAAAAATTTTTCCAAACTATCAATAGAGTATAGACTCAGGAAAGTAGGAAGGACAGTATGTAAAAAGTTTCTAACCTGCAAATATCTAAAGAAATGGGATCTAGGTAAATTGTATTTGTTAGATAACTGTTCAAATAACATGAAAAAAATTATCCAAAAATAAATCACAAAATCGTGGCATTGTAGCGGTGTGCTACACACAGCGCTGGAATAACAACACGCAGACGGTGAGTTGCAGTTGCAAAAAAGCTTTATTTAAACTTCGCTTTAAAGCCTTCCCGTTTCTGCCCTCCCCGGGTGGGAATGCTGTAGGGGGCACATATTCACAGTCCCATCCCGTGCGCGGGCTTTTCCCCTTGCTGGTGAAGAAGGCCTGGCGCCGTATTTGAGACTGCCCTCTCTGCCGGCACATGCCACTTTGTGAGCCGATTCGAGTGTGCTGGAAGGTGGGTCACCACATAACCTCCCCCCCTAGAACCGGCGATACACCCCCCAATGTCCACAGTCTGAGTCGGCCTCTGTTTGGAAGGTCTGCCTCTGCGCCGCGGTGCTGGAGCTCCGACCGGCTGCACCAAGTCCACAGGGGCCAGTTTGAGTCGGTCTACCGTGAAAACCTCCTTTCTCCCCCCAATGTCCAGCACGAACACCATAAACGGTCCCTCATAGGGCCGCTGTAGCGGTGCCCGATGTCCGTCCCGTCGTATAAAAGCAAACTTACAGTTCTGCAGGTCTTTGGGTATGCAGGTCTGGTTCTGCCCATGCTGTGAAGTGGGTATGGGGGCCAGGTTACCGAGCCACTATGTAGTCTGTCCAGGACTGCTGCGGGTTCTTTATCTTGCACCCTTGGGGCTCGTATGAACTCTCCTGGGACGACCAACTCGGCCGACAAGGTGTGCAGATCCTCTTTGGGTGCCGTGCGGATTCCGAGCAGGACCCAGGGAAGCTCATCCACCCAGTTAGGCCCTTTGAGGCGGGCCATGAGAGCCGACTTCAGGTGATGGTGGAAACGCTCCACTAGTCCGTTTGACTGTGGGTGGTAGGCAGTGGTGTGGTGCAGTTGTGTCCCCAAAAGGCTGGCCATAGCTGACCACAGGCTGGAGGTGAACTGGGCACCTCTGTCGGAGGTAATGTGGGCCAGTACACCAAAGCGAGATACCCAGACTGCAATCAGTGCTCGGGCGCAGGATTCAGAGGTGGTGTTGGTGAGCAACTGCCTCTGGCCATCTTGTGAACCGGTCTACAATACTGTTACGAATGCGACGCAACTCTGAGGGGCCGAAGGGTACAAAGTCGCCCCCTCCTTTTTGAGAATCGCAAGATCACTGCTAATTTGAGTCTGGGACCCAGGAAATGAGAGAGAGACGTCCAGAATACACAAGGTTTGGAATGTGTATTGACCTCAGTGGAATGGAACTACTGATAACGGCCATTGTCTCTTGGAGAAGGAATTGTGAATTGAGTACTGTACAATTCATTGAAGCCCCTCAGGGGACAACCAGAGTGGTCTGGCTGAGGGATTGCATCATCCCAACCTGATTGTATTGGAGTATAAAAGTATAAATTTTGCTGTGTAACCAAAACTATGAAGTCAGTTTTGAAACTTGCTATTTGATATGCATGTACCCAATTTAGTAGGAGAATGAAATCTTAAGAATGTAGAAGACAATGGTGTGCTAATGAGAGGCAGCTAAGAGATGTAGATTAGAACATGATTAAGTCAATGGGACATGGGGGACGTCACGTGATGACGTAGGATCGAGACGCTGGAATCCAGCCCTCCCGTAAAAAAGTTAATAAATTAATGTCTAAGTGAAGAAAAGTTAATTAATACTTTTTTAAGGTTACTTATAAACTATTCCGGATTGTTTTAAGCTATGCCTCATAAACAGAGGACGAAGAAAACTGCTACCGCGAAGACCGCTCAAGTTGGAACAGAATCAAGGCCTACTTCTACCGAAGAACCGCGGACTCAGGTACAACACACCACCGGTGAAACAGAAAAGGAGACTGCGGCAGCATCGGCCATTTCTAAAGGGAAAGATCAACGAGAACTGCGCAAGCGTAAAGGAACGAGCATGCGCAAAAGAGAACAACCAGAACTACAAATCCCAGCAACGACTGAAACCGACAGTGAAAGTGAGTCTGAGAGAGAGACGGACTCTCTGGAAAAATCAGATGAAGATGGAGAAGACGAAAGTTCCTCTGAAAGTACAAAAAAGACTTTGAGGCAAATAATGCATAAATTAAATGCATTAAAAGTAATTAAAAGTAACCAAAAAGTAATGACACAAAAAATAACAAATATGGAGGCTATGTTTGATAAAATGACAAAGAAACAGGAAAAAATGGAAAAGAAAATTATAGATTTGGACGTCAGAATGGAAGAAATGGAGGGAAGAATGAAGAGGATGGAAGATGATAATGACGCCTGGACATCAGAAAGAAAACAACTCGTGGGAAAAATTGATAAACTTGAAAATTTTAGTAGACGCAACAATATTAAAATTGTTGGACTTAAAGAAGGTACCGAAGGAGAAGACCCAATAAATTTTTTTCAAAAATGGATTCCTGAAAAATTGGAAATGGGAGAAGAAGCTTTAATTGAGATTGAAAGGGTGCACAGAGCTTTAAGACCAAGATCTCAAGATGATCAAAATCCGCGATCAATTTTGATAAGATGTTTAAGATACCAGGATAAAGAAAAGATTTTGAGGGCGGCTGCCCAGGGTGCTAAAAGAAGAAAAGGTCCGTTGATGATAGCTGAGAAACCAGTTCTTTTTTATCCTGATATAAGTTATAACCTTTTGAAGAGAAAGAAAGAATTTAACCCAGCTAAAAAGGTTTTGTGGGAAAAAGGTTATAAGTTTTCAATGCGTCACCCAGCAATACTGATAATTTTTTTGGAGGAAGGAAAAAGATTTTTTTCTGATTATCAAGATGCGGAGGTGTTTGCACAAAGACTTCCATCTATTCGTTGATTAAAAGCGGAGATTTCTAAATGTAATGGTTAAAGACGAAGACAGAGAAAGTAAATGGAACTGATGGACATTTAAGGATGATATAAGGGAGAAAAGTAATATTTTAGAAATATTAATTGAGAATAGTATGTTTTTTTTTATATATATATATTTTTCATGTTGCGGGGGGGGCTGGGGAGCTTTGAATCGGTTACTACGGGATTCACGTGTGTAATCATGGCGATTGCCATGACCCGTACAATAGAGTGGGGTAATGTTGTGTTTCTTTTTTTTCACAACATTAGTAGGGGGGTATTTTGTTTTTTTCTTTATTTTCTATTTTTCTTCTATTCTTTTGCCTGGATGATTGGTGGGGACACACATAGCAACATGGAGACTTCTAAAAAGATTTCCCAGGATATAATGAGAGTTGAAAGATTAGGTATTATTATAGATTGGAGTAACATAAATAAAAATAATGACTAATTTATTGAATTTTTTAAGTTTTAATGTTAATGGGCTTAATGGACCAATAAAAAGAAAAAGAATTTTAACATACATTAAAAAAATGAAAATAGATATAGCTTTCTTACAAGAAACTCATTTAACGGATATAGAACATCAGAAATTAAAAAGAGACTGGGTTGGAAATGTTATTGCAGCTTCATTTAACTCAAAGGCAAGAGGAGTTGCAATTTTGGTTAATAAAAATTTACCAATTAAAATACAAAATGTATTAATTGATTCGGCAGGAAGATATTTAATTATACATTGTCAAATTTTTTCAGAACTATGGACTCTTATGAATATTTATGCACCAAATGAAAATGATGTAAAATTTATACAGGAGGTTTTTTTTGAATTTGGCTAATGCACATGATAAAATATTAATAGGTGGAGATTTTAATTTTTGTTTAGATCCAGTTTTAGATAGATCAACAAAGGCTATTACAAAATCAAAAGTAGCAAAATTAACTCTATCATTGATGAAAGATCTAAATTTGATTGATATATGGAGAAGAATCAATCCAAAAGAAAGGGATTATTCATTTTATTCAAATAGACATAAAACATATTCAAGGATAGATTTTTTCCTGTTATCAACAAATATTCAAGATAGAGTGAAAAACATGGAATATAAAGCAAGAATATTGTCTGATCACTCTCCTTTAATAATGACAATGATAATGACAGATAAAGAGGAATCAATTTATAGATGGAGATTTCAATTTTACTAAAACGTCAAGATTTTTGTGATTTTATGAAAAAACAGATTCAGTTCTTTTTAGATATAAACTTACATTCAGTTGATGATAAATTTATATTGTGGGAAGCAATGAAAGCATATTTGAGAGGTCAGATAATAAGTTATACTAAAATTAAGAAGGAATATATGATAGAAATAGATCAATTGGAAAAGGAGATTATAAAATTAGAAAAAGAATCTCAAAGAAATATGACAGAAGAAAAACGAAGACAACTTATTAATAAGAAGTTAAAATATAATACACTCCAGACATATCGAACAGAAAAAGCAATTATGAGAACTAAACAGAGATATTATGAATTAGGTGAAAGATCACATAAAGTTCTTGCATAGCAGTTAAAAACAGATCAGATTTCTAAAACAATAAATGCAATTCGAACAAAAGTGAATGAAATTACTTATAAACCTCTAGAAATTAATGAGGCTTTTAAGAATTTTTATTCTGAGTTGTATAAATCAGAATCAAAGAATGACGATGTTAAGATAGAAGAATTTTTATCACAAATAACTCTTCCAAAATTAAATACAGAAGAACAGAAGGGATTAGGTATGTCTTTTACATTGAAAGAAGTTGAAGAAGCTTTGGGATCACTTCAAAGTAATAAATCTCCAGGAGAAGATGGTTTTCCACCTGAATTTTATAAAAAGTTTAAAGATTTATTAATTCCTCCTTTTATGGAGTTAATACATCAAGCGGAAAGAACGCATAAACTTCCAGAATCTTTTTCAACAGCTATTTTAATAGTATTGCCAAAAAAAGACAGAGACCTTTTAAAACCAGCATCATATAGACCTATTTCTTTATTAAACACTGATTATAAAATAATAGCAAAAATCTTATCTAATAGATTATCTAAATGCTTACCAAAATTAGTGCATATGGATCAAACAGGATTTATCAAAAATAGACAATCGGCAGATAATGTAACTCGGTTATTTAGTATAATCCATTTAGCACAAAAGAGGGGGGAAATGAGTGTGGCGGTTGCTTTAGATGCAGAGAAAGCATTTGATAGATTGGAATGGGATTTTTTATTTAAGGTATTGGAAAAATATGGATTAGGAACATCATTTATAAAATGGATTAAAACCTTAAATACTAATCCCAAAGCTAAAGTAGTGACAAATGGTCAAATTTCAACATCATTTCAGTTAACAAGATCAACTCGGCAAGGTTGCCCGCTATCACCTGCTTTGTTTGTGTTGGCAATAGAACCACTAGCTGAATTAATTAGAATGGACCCAGATATTAAGGGTTTCAGAGTTAATCAGGAAGAATACAAGATTAACTTATTTGCTGATGATGTTCTAATTTATTTAACAGATCCATTACATTCACTACGCAAATTATCTTATAGACTAGAAGAATATGGGAAAATATCGGGTTATAAAATAAATTGGGATAAAAGTGAAATTTTGCCTCTTACTAAAGGAGATTATAATCAATGTCGATTAATAACTCAATTTAGATGGCCAGCAAATGGTATAAAATATTTAGGTATAAGAGTTGATAATGATATAAAAAACTTATACAAATTAAATTACTTACCACTTTTGAAAAAAATTCAGGAAGATCTTGAAAAATGGATGGCATTACCAATAACATTAGTAGGTAGAGTAAATACTATAAAAATGAATATATTCCCTAGATTACAATATTTATTTCAATCATTACCAATACAATTACCCCAGAAGTTTTTTCAAGAGTTAAATAAATATCTGAGGAAATTCCTCTGGAAAGGTAAGATGTCCAGAATATCGTTGGAAAAATTGACATGGAAATTTGATCTAGGAGGATTACAACTTCCAAATTTTAAGAATTATTATAAAGCAAATCAACTTAGATTTATTGCATCTTTTTTCGAGAAAGATAAACCGGCATGGATTAGAATAGAATTAGATAAAATAGGAGAAAATGTACCAGAAGATTTTATATACAAATGGGAATCTAAATGGATACGGGAAAAGAAAGAATCTCCTATATTAAAACATTTGATTGATTTATGGAATAAGATAAATGTTGATGATGAGATAAAAAAATCTTTATTAGCAAAGAGATCTTTAATTCAAAATAGACTTATTCCTTTTACAATGGACAATCAACTTTTATATAATTGGATTCAAAATGGGATTAGATATATAGGGAATTGTTTTGAAGGAGGTATATTAATGTCATTTGAACAATTAAAGAATAAATATAAAATATCAAACAACACTTTATTTTGTTACTTTCAATTAAGGGCTTATTTAAGAGAAAAATTAGGTCAAACAATGTTATTGCCGAAATCTAATGAAATAGAAATTTTAATTCAAAAAGGAAATATCAAAAAATTTATATCTTGCATGTATAATTTGATTCAAAGACAGGTAATTAAGCAAGGAGTCCATAAGTCAAGACAAAAATGGGAAAGTGATTTGAATATTAAAATTGAAGAAACAAATTGGTCAAGACTATGTCTTGACAGTATGACAAATACAATAAATGTTCGGTTAAGATTAGTGCAGTATAATTTTCTACATCAATTATATATTACACCACAAATAATAAAAAAATTTAATCCAAATTTATCGGATCAGTGTTTCCGATGTAACCAGGAAACTGGTACTTTTTTACATTCGACATGGTCTTGCTCTAAAATTCAACCATTTTGGACAAATTTAAGACTTTTACTGGAACAAATTACAGGAACACAATTTCCTCATAATCCAATATTATTTTTACTAGGTGATATTGAAGGGATAAAACCGAAACTCAAACTAAATAAGTATCAGAAAGAATTTATAAAAATTGCACTGGCAGTAGCCAAAAAAGCTATTGCAGTTACTTGGAAATCGGATATACATTTAAGTATAGATTCTTGGAAGAAAGAAATCTATGGTTGTATTCCATTAGAAAAAATTACTTATAATTTAAGAGATAAATATGAAACATTTTTGAAAATTTGGAGCCCTTATTTACAAAAGACAGGATTAAATATATAGATGCTTTTAAGATGAAACAATTGGTTATTAGGGGAAAGAAATAAATATACATATTAAAATTATTACGAACTCCATGGAGCATGTGGAGATCTTCCAACCACCAGGCATTCTTTCTTTCTTTCTTTCTTTCTTTTTTTTTCTATGGGGCAGTTAGGGGGGAGGGGTTAAGGGGAGGGGGTATGGGTTATATACATTGTTTTTTCATACTTTGTAATCATTTAAAAATGCAATAAAAAATTATTAAAAAAAAAAGTCAATGGGACATACATGTGGTACGTGTGGTAGGCAATCAGCAACTACCTCAATGACTGTCTCAGCTTTGATTTGCAAATTAAAGTTTAACCCTTCTTGAAGAATCTTCTGCGTCTCCTGGTCGTTTGTGGGGCACGAGAAACCACGACAAAATTGGCGACCGCAGCAGGACTGGAAAGAGACCCACAGAAAGGAAACGGCAGATTGGGGACGCTTCCCAGTCCTCTAGGGACCCCCGCAAGGCTAACAGAATTAAGGGTGCACCCAAACAAAAGGTAAGCACTTTTTGCGACAATTCGGACTAAGAATTCTGTTGGCTTTGGGGAGGTCTTGGAGTCTCAGAAGTGTGGAACCACTGCCAATGGGTCTCTCCGGTCCAAAGAATCTGGCAGAATTGGGGGTTAACAGGAGGCTCAAAGGATTGATCAAGAACACTGCAGTGAAGGTTAAGTACAAATAAGTTAATAAGAAGTTATATTAAGAAAAATTCCACGTGGTGTTGGTAAATCCCTGTGGGTACCGCTTCGTATGAAACGAAAGGCTGAACGGGCAGGGAAAGGAAAATAGACTAGGTGTAGAATTAGAGTAAGTTTAGTTAAGAAAAAGTCCATGTGGTGTTATAGGAAGAAAAAGTCCATGTGGTGTTAGACTAGGACTAGGTGTAGAATTAGAGTAAATAATATTATCCAGTAAACAAACTGTGAATCTCTGAAATACCTTAAAAAGAAAGAATAACATGACAGGTAAAGGAACGGCAGTAGAGATTCTGAGCAAAAAATCCCCGATAAATAAATACGAGATCACAAAAACTTCAGAAAAAAATGGGAAAAAAGAAGCAGGAACCTGATCACAAAATGGCCAAGAGAAGTAACATTTGATGTAAGTTTGTGTGAAAAAATGGAGGGACTAATTAAAAATTACAAACCAAAAGATAAATCTAAGAAAAGAGGGCAAAAAAGAGAATGAGAAATGGAAGTGCTAAAGCTCTTCAGAAAGGAGGAAGAATTATGCCATTGTTAGTAAAAGGATCAGGACAAGAGCAGTACATCCCTTGGGGATTCCAGGACCTAGAAGGGCTGAAAAACACTCTGCCCAGTCTACATGAAGGAGCAGGGAAATGGATTAGAGCCTTTGAAGAAGAAACAGCGGGACGATTATTGGCTATGGGAGATTTGAAGGCACTATTGATAAGGTTGATGGGAACCTCCAAATTTAACGAACTAATGGAAATGGCTGGCATAGTAAACTCGAACGACCCGAGAACTGATGGAGACGGGTTTGACAGAGTGAGGCAGAGGGTATGGCAGGCCCTCAGGAGGCTTTATCCACCCAAAGTGGACCCCAAAGCCTTAAAAGGGGATCCACTGGGAGACACTGAAAACCCAGCAGCCTACGTAGAAAATCAGTTGAAAAGGTGGAGACTGGAGACTGAGCAAGAGGTGGAAAATAGCTTGTTTATGACCTCACTGTCCCGACACAGCATTTTGGATGCAATGCCTCCACAAGTAAAATCCAAACTGGAGGAAGTGGTTGGGCTGACGTCAATGGCCCCACAAGAATTTAGAGACCACGTAGTCCATGCGGTTGAGAAATACCAGAAAGACAAACGAAGGTTGGCTGAGCAGCAGGAAGAGGTACAAAGAAAGTTAATACAAATGCAGCTCGAAGAACTCAAAAAGAAGGAAAAAGAGAAAAACAAAAAGATGCTGCCAGCAACCACCGGTCCGAGTACAGCCATCAAACTGGCCAAAGCATTGCTATATGGAGGAACCCATCATACTGTAAGACAAGGGCTGGAAAACCCCATGCCAATAATTGTCTTTGGGGAAGCATTCCCACAAATGCCCTATCAGGAACAGACTAAATTCAAACAGCCCAGACAGGACTGGAAGTTCCAAGGAGGGGGACAGAGAAGCTATGGGCAAAGGGGACCAGTGAGGAAACAGGGGGAAAGAGAGGTAGAGAGATTGTGCTGGGAATGTAATCAGCCAGGTCACATGAGAAGAGATTGTCTGTTTACACTATGGCCTGGCACACACTAGCAGGAACCTATTGTTCAGGTTATGTTAGAAGGGCAACTGACACCAATGATGATAGATACTGGAGTCACGTACACTTGTGTACAGCCACAGTATGCCCTTCACCTTCCCACGTCAGGAAAGTTTATTAAGACGGTAGGGTTCTCGGGGAAAACACAGTTGACACAATGCACGGCTCCAGTGCGGTTGAGAATGGGAAATAAAGAAATTGTTTTGCCGGTGCTAGTATTTAAAGGAACTCCAATTAATTTGTTAGGCAGAGATGCCTTATTGAAATTGGAATTAAAATTAGAATGCACCAGAAATGGGCTGAGTGTGGAAAGAGCAGGGGCTCAAATGATAGTGTCAGAAGACAAGAAGGCTAATGTCTTTTGGATAGGAGACATCACAGATCAGATTCAGGAAACCTGGGAAAAATGGAAAAAGGGCGTGCAGGCTATATTACCCAGGGCTGTAATGCCCAAATCTGAGCTACATTGTACAGTGATTTTTGACGAGACTCAGAACAGGGAATTAGAGGAGAGATGGCACCTGGAGGTATGTACCCAAAAGAACCTGGAAGGGGAGGCTGTGATAATTGGAAAGCAAGGGGCAGCTTTACAAGTTAAGTGGAACACCTTTTTAGAAAAATGGTACAGGACACCGGAGGCTGCACCCCACGTAACATTGTTGGTAAACAAGGGCTATCAGTCTAAAGTCTTAGGACCCTTAGTTAAGAGTGTTGAAACTGTAACAGTGTGGAGGAAAATCACGCCAGAGGTGTGGATATCAGAAGACAACAATTGCATTAAAATAATGGTAAGTCTAGATATGGTAGGGACAGTGAGAGAGGTCGAAATAACTCCCCAACCACACCTGCCCTTGCTGGGAAAGGAAAGAGGCCAGCAGAAAGATAAAAGGTTAGATGAGTTGCCATCTATTCTGTGGTCACAGCATGACACGGACGTAGGGAAAATAAAAACAGCTAGTCCGGTGGAAATAAGGCTAAAAAAGGAGCAATTCCACCCAGGAGACCACAATACCCTTAAGACCAGAAGCAGAAGAGGGAATAGCATCAACAGTGCAGGGGTTGCTTGAAGCAGGAGAGCTTAAAAGAACAAACAGTCCATGTAATACCCCGTTGCTGCCGGTCTTAAAAGCAGATAAATTTAAGTGGAGATTGGTGCATGACTTGCAAGCGGTAAATGATGTTGTAGAAGACTGGCCAGCAGTAGTCCCCAACCCACACACGCTTTTGACTAATGTTCCACCAGAAGCAATTTACTTTTCAGTGATTGATTTGTGTTCGGCTTTCTTCACTATTCCTCTAGCCCACCAGTGTCAGTATATGTTTGCATTTACTTATAGAGGTGCTCAGTATACCTATACCAGAATGCTGCAAGGATTTAAACATTCACCACACATTTTTAATCAGGTATTGAAGGCAGACCTAGAGGGCATACCATTGGAAAGTACATTGTTACAGTATGTGGATGACCTGTTGATTTGCTCCCACAGTGAGGAACAGTGTGAGCAGGACACTATAACTATGTTAGAGAAGCTAGCGTACGGAGGACATAAAGTATCCAAAAAGAAACTGCAACTTTGCACGCAGCAAGTGGAGTACTTAGGCAGGGTAATATCCAAGGGAGTGAAGGCGATAGCACCAGATCAGATTGAGGCAATAACTAAGGCCCCCAAACCCCAGACTGTAGGGCAGATGATGATGTTTTTGGGAATGGCAGGATACAGCTCAGACTGGATAGGAGAATATGCTGAGATTGTGGCACTTTTGAGAAAGATAATGAAAGAAACAGGACATACAAATTTGAAGAACTGCTTACAGTGGAATGGAGAGGCGGAGATAGCTTTCAATACTATTAAACAGGAATTGCAGTCAGCACCAGCATTAGCTTTGCCTGACTACGAGAAGGTTTTTCATTTGTATGTATCCAACCGACAGGAGGGTTATGTCACAGCGGTTCTAACACAAGAGACAGGCACAGAAAAAGCAAAGCAGCTGATAGCATATTACAGTATGAGACTAGATGAGGTGGCTCAGGGGTATCCACCCTGTTATCAGGGATAAGCAGCGCTGTACTATGCTTATGAAAAGGCATCATTGGTAACCCTGGGCTATCCTGTGACTCTGTACACACACCACAAAGTAGCAGAATTGCTGGAAAGAGGGAAATTTGTGCTGACGCCAGCCAGGATAGCAGCGTATCAGATGCTACTGACATTTCCAGACATAACCGTACAGAGATGAACTACCAGTAATATAGCCGATTTTGTCCCTTTGGGCTATGAAGGAGAGCCCCATGATTGTGTAGGGAAGACGATGGCATTTGCCAAATTGAGAGCAGATTTACGGTCAGAACCACTAGAGGATGCAGATAAAAAGGTTCTGTTCATAGATGGCTCTTGTTATAGGGACTATGATGGAAATCATGTAGGGTTCTCAGTCGTGCAGCATAACATAATTAAGTCACATAATCCTAGGACTATTTGCTATGCATGTATCCTAAAAATGTAGAAGACAATGGTGTGTTAATGAGAGTTAGCTAAGAGATGTAGATTAGAACATTGGTCAGTTCTGAGTTTGCTATTATTTTGCTCAGTTTTGAAACTTGCTATTTGCTATGCATGTACCCAATTTAGTAGGAGAATGAAATCTTAAGAATGTAGAAGACAATGGTGTGTTAATGAGAGGCAGCTAAGAGATGTAGATTAGAACATGATTAAGTCAATGGGACATACCTGTGGTACCTGTGAAACTGGACCAGGACATTGATATAAAAAATGCTGTGACCGGGGATCGGTGGGCAATCAGCAACTACCTCAATGACTGTCTCAGCTTCGATTTGCAAATTAAAGTTTAACCCTTCTTGAAGAATCTTCTGTGTCTCCTGGTCATTTCTGGGGCACGAGAAACCACGACAATTGACATCTGAGACCCCGTGAGTAAATATAAAAGAGGGCCTGGGGAACAACCCCTTTAGATGCACCAGGAGAAATGCTAGAGATCCCATGACAGCGTTTAATAGCGAGATACCCGCACTTTTAGATTTAGTATTGATGACGTATATTATCTATATATTTGCATTGATATTATTTTTGTGTATTTTTACTAATACTGTTAAAAATAGTATCATGAATAGTATCATGAATAGACTTCAATGACGTCTCTATCTTTGCTGGTAAGTTACCCAGTTACTGGGTTTGTAACGATAGTCAGGAGGTGCCGCGCTCCTCGCGACACTGGCAGGGGGCCCCACGATATCCACATGAATGTGGTCGAAACGCCGGTGGGCGGGATGGAACTGCTGCGGTGGGGCTTTGGTGTGCCGCTGCACCTTGACTACTTGGCAGTGCATGCACGTTTTGGCCCATCCACTGACCTGCTTGCGGAGTCCGTGCCAAACGAACCTATTGGCCACCAACCGGATGGTTGTCCTGATGGAGAGGTGCGCTAAGTTGTGAATGGAGTTGAAAACTTGTCGCCGCCAGGCTGCCGGGATGATGGGGCGAGGTTGGCTGGTAGCTACATCACAAAGTAGGGTCTATGGTAGGCATGGGCAATCTACGGCCCGGGGGCCATATGCTTTTTAATCTGGCCCGCAGAACTTGATGAAATTATATTAATAAACCTTGTTAACGTTTTATCCCCGCAATTCTGGCGTTTTCCCAATAGATGACGCACTCTATATACATTGACCTTTGTTGAGGTGCAGCGTATTACTCCACATTTGCGCTTTACTCTTTGACCTCTCACCCCTTCTGTAAAGAAAAGAAAAGTGGATAGAGAATGTCGGGTGTTTAATAAGGAGTGGACAACTAAATATCTTTTTACCGAATACCGATCAATTGCTGTATGCCTGATATGCCAAGAGACTGTGGCGGTTTTTAAAGTATATAACATCAGCCGTCACTTTGCCACAAAACATGCCAACTATGCTAGCGACCAGTCAACGAAAGAACGGGAAGCTAATGCTCAGAGGTTGGCAGCTAATTTACAGGCTCAACAAAATTTTTTTCACCGTCAAACTGCCATTCATGGGTCAAGTACCAAGGCGAATTTTATGCTGTCATTCAAATTAGCAAAGGCCAGCAAGCCTCTGTCTGAAGGCGAGTTTTTAAAAGAATGTATGGTGGAGACAGCAGGTGTATTGTGTCCGGAGAGCAAAGACAAATTTGATAAAATCAGTTTATCACGCAGGACAGTGACTCGCCGTGTAGAACTGATAGATGAAGATATAACCAGCGACTTAAATAAAAAGGCAGAGTCGTTCACGTTATATTCATTAGCACTGGATGAAAGCAACGATGTAAAAGACACTGCTCAGCTCTCATTTTTATCCGAGGAATTAACAATACTTTTGAAATAACGGAGGAGTTTTTGACAATGGAGTCTCTGAAAGGAAAAACACGGGGAGAGGACTTGTATGACCGGGTGCCTGCAGTCATCGAAAATATGAAGCTCCCTTGGAGTAAACTTATCAACGTCACCACGGATGGATCTCCTAATCTGACGAGGAAAAATGTCGGCCTGCTGAGGAGAATACAGAATAAAATGAAAGATGAAAATCCTGACCAGGATGTTATTTTCCTTCACTGCATCATCCACCAGGAATCTCTATGTAAGTCGGTATTACAGCTGAATCATGTTGTGAATCCTGTCGTAAAACTTGTCAACTTTATACATGCAAGGGGAACCGTCAGTTCATCACGTTCCTGGAGGAAACTGATGCGGATCAGCAGGACCTACTTTATCACTCCCGTGTCCGCTGGTTAAGTTTGGACAAAGTGTTTCAACGAGTATGGGAGCTCAAAGAGAAGATCGGTGCATTTTTGGAGTTACTGAGGAAGGCCGGCGAATTTCCTGAGCTGAGCAACAAGAGCTGGCTTTGTGACTTTGCATTTGCTGTGGATATATTTTCACACATGAATGAACTGAACATGAAGCTACAGGGGAAGGACCAGTTTGTGCATGACATGTACACAAACGTGAAAGCCTTTAAATCCAAGCTGGCTTTTTTCTCCAGGCAAATTTCGAATAAGTTATTCACTCATTTTCCCACACTAGCCACGCTGGAAGAGGCCGGTGCAAATGTGAAAAAATACAGCGAGTCACTGGATGCGCTGCACAGAGAATTCTGCCGTTGCTTTTCTGATTTTGAAAAAATTGACAAGTCACTTCAGTTGGTGGCCTGTCCCCTGTCACAAGATCCTGAAACAGCACCAGAGGAGCTACAGCTGGAACTGATCGACCTTCAGTCTGACCCCGTCTTAAAAGAGAAGTTCAACTCTCTTAAACTGAATGACCTTTATGCTTCACTTGGTAAAGAGGTGTTTCCAAACCTCCGGAGGACGGCACAGAAGATGCTGGCGTTGTTCGGCTCGACCTATTTGTGTAAACAGGCATTCGAAGTAACCATTCCTGCCCCTGAGCCATCCAAGTCTCTGTAATGGCCACCACATCATATCTCCAAGTACTGATCCATGCTCTAACCCAGGCATGGGCAAACTAAGGCCTGCGGGCCATGGGCAGCCCGTTAAGCTTTTTAATCCAGCCCGCAGAACGATGAAATTATATTAATAAACCTTGTTAAAGTTTTTTCCCCGCAATTCTGGCGTTTTCCCAATAGATGATTAGACGAATATACATTCGTGGCGACCCATTTCCTGGCACATCCGAACCGGCTCACAATTAGCCAGCGTTCCGGATAAGGGAGATAGCCTGCGGGGATTTGCGAGCACAGTGCTTTGGAGCCTCTGCGCCACGGGGGGGGGGGGGGGGGGGGCAGGTTGAGGGAGGCTTAAAAGTGAGGCTGGGGATTTCGAATAAAGTTTTTTTCTTTGACTGCAGTTACCAACTCCGTGTCGTAATTTTAGTGCTGCATGTAGCACACCTCTACACATTGACCTTTGTTGAGGTGCAGCATATTACTCCACATTTGCGCTTTACTCTTTGTTCGGCTCGACCTATTTGTTTGAACAGTCGTTCAGCAAACATGTTCATGAACATCAACAAAGCCAGCCACAGATCCAAGTTAACTGACCAACACCTCAGATCCATCCTGAGAATCGCCACAACAAAACTAAATCCAGACTTTGATGCGCTGGCTAAAAAGGGAGACCAACAACACTGTTCCCACTGAAATTAAAAATAAGTTTCTTCGTTGTGTAATGTAAAAAATGCATTTTAAAATATTTTTTTCAATAAGCCTTACATGTTACATGTCATTTCTGTTAAGTGATGGACATGAGTAGTGTATGAGGTGTATTACCAAAACACTCCGTCCATCTGCTCCTGGTCCAGCCCCCGTCAAATTTTAGAACCCTTTGTGGCCCACAAGTCAAAAAGTTTGCCCACCCCTGGTCTATGGAGAAGTCGTGGAGCTGCAATTCTGTAACTAGGGATCTCATCGTCTGCCTGCTGCGCCTCCGCCAGTGCTGCATAGTCCACCCCCTGGGACAGAGCCTGGATGTAGGTCTGGATAGTGCATCCGCCACGACATTGCCCTCTCCCGAGACATGCTGGATGTCCATCGTGTACTCGGAGATGTAGGACAGGTGTCGCTGCTGGAAGGACGACCAGGGATTGGACACCTTCGTGAACGCAAAGGTAAGCAGTTTGTGGTCCGTGAACGCGGTGAAGGGCCGACCTTCTAAGAAGTACCTGAAATGCCGGATTGCCAGATACAGTGCCAACAGCTCCGAGTCGAAAGCACAGTATCTGAGCTCGGGTGGCCGCAGGTGTTTGCTGAAGAACGCCAGGGGTTGCCAGCGATCCTCGATGAGTTGTTCCAGCACTCCACTGACTGCCGTTTTAGATGCGTCCACTGTGAGGGCGATAGGGATGTCCGTTCTGGGGTGCACTAGCATCATGGCGTTTGCCAAGACTTCTTTGGTTTTAGCAAAAGCGGCTGTGGCCTCTTCATCCCAGGTAATGTCCTTGCCCTTACCCGACATCAGGGTGTACAAAGGGCACATGATACTGAGGGGAGGAAGTGGTGGTAGAAGTTCACCATACCCACGAATTCCTGAAGGCCTTTGATTGTGGTGGGTCGGGGGAAATGGCGGACTGCATCTACCTTAGCAGGCAGGGGGTTGTCCCATCTTTAGTAATCCTGTGGCCCAGAAAGTCAATGTTGTTGAGACCGAACTGGCATTTGGCCGGGTTGATTGTTAGACCGTACTCACTCAGCCGGGCGTAGAGTTGACGGAGGTGGGACAGATGCTCCTGACGACTACTGATGGCTATGAGGATGTTGTCCATATAGACGAAAGCGAAGTCCAGGTCGCTTTCCACCGCGTCCATGAGCCGCCAGAATGTCTGTGCGGCATTCTTTAGGCCGAGCAGCATTCAGAGGAATTCGAAAAGGCCGAACGTGGTGATAAGTGCTGTTTTGGGGATGTCTTCAGGGTGCACCGGGATGTGATGGTATCCCCGTACGAAGTCTACTTTGGAAAATATTCTTTCCCCGTGCAGGTTTGCTGCAGTCCTGAATGTGCGGCATGGGGTAGCTGTCCGGTGTAGTAGCCTCGTTCAGCTTGCAGTAATTGCTGCACGGTCTCCAGCCCCCTGTTGCTTTGGGCACCATGTGCAGGGGGGAGGCCCATGGATGTCAGACCGCCGTATGATCCCCAATTCCTCCATCCTCTTGAACTCCTCCTTCGCTAGTTGGAGCTTGTCCGGGGGAAGCCTTCAAGCACAGGCGTGGAGGGGTGGTCCCTGGGTCAGGATGTGGTGCTGTACACCGTGTCTGGGCATGGCTGCCATGAACTGTGGTGCCAGAACTGATGGGAAATCCGCCAGGACTCTGGTGAAGTCATTGTCGGACAGCGTGATGGAGTCGAGGTGAGGGGTTGGCAACTGGGCTGCACCCAGGGAGAACATTTTAAAAGTCTTAGCGTGGACTAGTCTCTTCCCTTGCAGGTCAACTAGCAGGCTGTGAGCTCGCAAAAAATCCACTCCCAGGAGCGGTTGGGCAGTGGCGGCCAGTGTGAAGTCCCACGTGAACCGGCTGGAGCCAAATTGTAGCCGCACCGTATGGGTGCTGTATGTCCTTACTGTGCTGCCATTTGTGGCCCGCAGGATGGGACCCGGTTCTTTGTTACAGGTGTTGTAACTTGTTGGAGGTAAGACGCTGATCTCGGCTCCGGTGTCAACCAAAAAGCAGCGTCCCGGCTGCTTGTCCCAGACATACAGGAGGATATCAGATGGCCAGCTGCCCTAGCCATCAGCGGTGGCTGGCCCTGGTGCTTCCCGGGAACTTGCAGGGTGGGCAACAACGGCAGGCTTCTGCGCCCCACCGCTGGTGGTAGAAGCACCATTGTCCGTTGCCTCTGGGTAGCTGAGCCTGGTCTGATCTGCTGTTGGGCATGTGGTTTGGTGATCTGTGTGATGGACGCCCCACTCTCCTTCTTGGCTTTCCACAGCAAGTCCGCCTGGGCTTCCACCTTCCGGGGGTCACTGAAATCTATGTTGGACAGCAGCAGGCGTATGTCCTTGGGCAGCTGCTCCAGGAATACCTGCTCAAACATGAGGCAGGGTGTGTGCCCTTCAGCCATGGACAGCATCTCTTTCATCAAAACTGACGGTGGCCTGTCTCCCAAACCATCCAGGTGCAGTAAGTGGGCAGCTCGCTCACGCCGTGAGAGTCTGAAAGTCCTTATGAGCAGGGCTTTGAATTCAGTGTATTTGCCATCCGCTGGGGGAGATTGTATGAACTCCTCAACCTGGGCGGCTGTCTCCTGGTCGAGGGAGCTCACCACATAGTAGTAACGTGTGGCATCCGAGGTTATCTGCCGAATGTGGAATTGGGCTTCTGCTTGCTGGAACCATAGGTGAGGTCGCAGCGTCCAGAAGCTTGGCAGTTTTAACAAAACTGCATGAACAGCGGCGTCGGTCATGTTCGGTCCAAATATTGTTTGGGCTGTTGGGGTCACCAATTGTAGCGGTGTGCTGCACACAGCACTGGAATAATGATACACAGATGGTGAGTTGCAGTTGTGTAAAAGCTTTATTCAAACTTCGCGGCCTCGCTTTAAAGCCTTCCCGTTTCCATACACCCCAGGCAGAAATGCTGTAAGGGGCACATATTCACAGTCCCTTCCCACGAACGGGCATTTCCGCTTGCTGGTGAAGAAGGCCTGGCACCCTTTTTGGGGTCGGCTTCTCTGCCGGCGTGTCATTTTGTGGGCAGGTTTGAGTGTGCTGGGAACTGGGTCGCCCCATAATATCATTTATCACACGTCATTTGTGAAAGAAGGTTGCAAGTCAAGGGTGTACAGCACAGGCCCACAATCAAGCATACTTTCTTCAGCCAGTGATTGGTGTATCAAGGCCGACCTGGATGGGAAAGGCAGTTTCCCGGAGCAAATAGCTTTCACCACAATGCGTCCAGATATAATCGTCTGGTCTGAGACCAGTAGAGAAGTGGTTATCGGTGAACTCACAGTCCCCTGGGAAGACAACATCGATGAAGCCCATGAGCGCAAGTTAACCAAGTATTCAGAATTAAGATCAGAGTGCAGAGACAGAGGGTGAAAGGTGTCATGCTATCCATTCGAAGAAGGGTGCTGTGGCTTTATTGCATTCACTTTCCAGAAATGGCTGCGTGACCTTGGCTTCACTAGAAGAGAGATCAAGTCAACCAGCAGGGCTGCAGCTGAGGCAGCAGAGACAGGATCATCATGGGTGTGGACTAAGTATGTCCAGAGGGGCAGATAGTCGGACAGTGTATCTGTCTTTTGTAAACCCTTCAGTAGCTGCATTGACAGCTGAAAAGTAGACTATCTGTTGGATAGAAGCGACCAACAACTCTGATAGAGGCAGATGACAAGTTGTTTAGCTGGTCAGTGGAAGATGGTGCTTTAGCACTGCTGGCCCACCATCTCGAGGGAGTCTTGATTATAATCGGGCCGAAACTCCTGAGGACAGGAGGCAGATCAACTGATGATCCCACTGATGATAGCACAGGACAGTTAACATCTTAGTTCATGTGTATTTTCAATTCTAATACCTTTAGTGTTCCAAGTCAAATAGGCTTGGTCCATAATAGAGGAATAGGAGAAAAATTTAGATACAATAGGACTTGCTAGAATAAATTGATTCAACCCAAAAAATTTCCAAAATTGAAACCATATTTGTAAAGTGTATTTAACTATCCGATTATCTAATTGTTTATACAATTTCGCAAAAGCAAAGGAAAGCGAAGTCTCTGAAATAGAACCCAGTGAAAAAAAACCCTTGTACTGATTTACATTCAAGATTTACCCAGTGAGGGTTTGAAGTCATATCCATGTCCCACAGCCAATATTTCAAATAGCGGATATTGATTGCCCAATAATAAAATCTAAAATTCAGCAGAAGCAGACCACCCTCCTTTTCAGACTTCTGTAAATATCTTTTGCCTAGCCTGATTTTTATTCTGCCAAATATAAGAAGAAATTTTAGAATCAACACTGACAAAAATAGATTTCAGAATAAAAATTGGTACTGCTTGAAATAAATATAAAAATTTAGATAATATAGTAATCTTCAGCATTGATCTGACCTATCAATGACAAAGACATTGGAGACCAATTAGTAAACAAATGTTTAATCTGATCAATTAAAGGTAAAAAGTTAGCTTTAAATAAATCCTTACGTTTTTTTGTAATTTTAACCCCTAAATATTAAAATAGTCAGTAACCAATTTAAAGGATAAACGTCCATAAATTGGAACATGCATATTTAGAGGAAACAGTTCGCTCTTATTAAGGTTCAGTTTATAACCCGAAAAATTACTAAACTGAGCCAACAAAGATAAAACTGTGGGAATGGATTTCTCAGGATTAGAAATATACAGTAATAAAACATCTGCATATAATGATAGTTTATGTATCTCATTCCCACGGGTAATGTCAAAAATATTAGGTGATTCCTGAAAAACAATTGTTCCAGAGCAATATCAAATAAGAGGACAGTCTTGCCTGGTGCCCTGAAATAAGGGAAAAAAGGGAGATCTTTGTTTATTAATGTTAACCAAAGCTATTCGGGTATTATATATAAATTTAATCCAAGATATAAATGTTGAACTAAAATTAAATTTCTCAAGTACAGTAAATAAGTATGGCCATTCAACTCTGTCAAATGCTTTCTCAGCATCTAATGAAATGACACATTCTGGAGTACTACATGAAAGAGTGTAAACAATATTCATTAATCTCCTAATGTTAAGAATAACAGTTTTTAATAAATCCAGTTTGATCCACAGATATAATTCAGGTAACGCTTTCTCCAACCTAGTCGCCAATATCTTAGAAAAAGTCTTAGAATCTACGTTCAACAAAGACGTCGGTCGATATGATGCACAATCAGTAGGATCTTTATTCTTTTTCAAAATTAAGGAAATAGAAGCCCTGTAAAATTATTGTGGTAATTCACCCAGTCTAATTGCTTCTTTAAAAACTCTATCTAACCAGGAGAGAGAATGGAAGAAAAACACTTGAAAAATTCTACTGTATAACCGTCTGGACCTGGTGCTTTACCAGAATCCATTGAAAGAATAACACCTTTTATTTCTTCATCTGTAATGGGAGTTTCTAATATTAGACGTTCTTCGAGTGATAATATCGGAAAATTCAATTCCCTTAAAAAGTCATACATGAGATTAGGATCATTCGAAAAATCAGAATTATATAAAGAGGTATAAAAATCTTGAAAAGATTTGTTTATTTTGTCATGATTAATTGTCAAATTATCTTGTTCATGGATCTTAATGATTTGGCATTTAACCAAGGCAGTTTTTAATTGATTAGCTAATAATTTACCCGATCTATCATTGTATATAAAACTCACTTCTGGTTTTCATTAATTGATTTTCAATCGAGGATGTAAGTAATAAATTATATTCCATATGAAGCTCGACTTTCTGTCTATAAAGCTCCTTGCTAGGAACGATGGAATATTTCTTATCAATTTCTTTGATCTTATCAACCAATAATAATGTTTCATTCTTAATGCATTTCCTCATACCAACAGAATAGGAAATAACCTGACCATGGATATATGCCTAAAAGTATCCCGTTGGAGATTTCTTCTATAAAATTGGTTGAAAAGAAGAAATCAATCTGTTCCTCCATAAACTTAACAAAATCCATGTCTTGAAGCAGATTGGAATTAAATTGCCATTGTCTAATACTAGGAGCATTAGTAGGAGTTTCATTGGAGCATTATCAGAAATGTCAATAATGTCATAGTTACAGTCAATCACAGATGGAAGGAGACGAGAGCCAATATAATTGATTCTAGAGTAAGGATGATAAATGTATGGAAAAAAATGAAAACACTTTGTCCTTGGGGTGTAGAAATTTCCAAATATCCAAAATTCCAGAACCATTCATAAAAGAATTGATAAGAGTAGCCGATTTATTTGGTAAAGTTTGAGTAGATATGGATCTATCCATTGAGGGATTCAGACAACAATTAAAATCACCACCCACTATCAGCATACAATCATTTAGATTAGGGAAAGCAGTAAATAAATCCTTAAAAAATTCGGGAAGATCAACATTTGGAGCGTAAACATTAGCCATAAACACTTTTTTATTAAAAAGTAACCCAGTAATAAATAAAAATCTGCCATTCGGGTCAGAAACAGTTTCGTGATGAAACACCTATCATTTTAGCATCCGAACTCTTGGCCCTTCCAAAACCTGAAAAAAAGTTGATTAACCTCTTTTGTCACATGAGATTCTTATAGAAAAATAATATGAGCATTCAGTCTTTGGAATACTTTAAAAGTCTTCTTCCGTTTAATTGGATGATTTAAACCATTTGTACTCCAAGAGACAAAATTAATAATCAGAACCATAAATTCATAGAATCAACCCTTTGGTATGTAAAGAGTTAACCGTAATGCAAACTCATGAACCCAAAAGAGGAACAAAAGCTCAGGGAGGAACCAGAAGTAATGACACTGCAGACATCTTTGTACTTCTAAGACAGTCCAAAGGAAAAAGCTGAAAATATAAAAAGATTCCTCACCCTCCACCCACAAAGACACAAGCCTAAAGGCCAAAAAGAGAACTAACACTAAATCTACCCCCATTTCTCCAAAAGATAACTTCAAAAATACATTTAAAATAAAGACCACCCGAAATCCAGAAAAAAAAAAAGGATTATACTGTAACAATCTTCAGAAAGTGATTTCTGAAAACAGGAAGAAAAAGCAAACGTCAGCGTATATTATAAATCGTAAAAAATAGACATAAGTAAATAAAAAGTAACACTTCAAAAAACAAAAAAGCCTTATGTACAGGAGAATGCAAAAAGAAAAGAAATGGTGGAATAAAAGAACAAGAGGAAATATGAGATCAGAACGAACCGTCATCTTGATTATATGAAACAAAAAGAGAAACAAGATATTCCTCCCAAAAAAATCCCCGTCAATCGTTAATAAAAACGTCAAAAATCAAATAATTTTAAAAAAAGATTAGCAAAATTAAAAGGAGAGAAAAAAAGACAAGTACTTCAAGTAAAAACAACTATAGTTAAAGTGTAAAGTGTCACTACACTAGTAACCAAAAACAAAAAGCTTAAACTTCTAAAGATCAAATTTCATAGCAAAATTGTAGGCTTTAAAAAACAGGTGCATAAGCACATAGTCAGGACTACAAAACCGTAGATTTATTAAAAATGGGTATTTATTAAAAATGAGTGTTCATCCAAAAAACTTCAAGTGGCGCTTGTAGACAGAAGAATATGGCGTTGTCCATCGGAAGTAGTAATTCTGAGGCGCGCAGGATAAAGTAATGCTGGTTTGAGACCCTTTTCATAACATTCCGACATGAAAGATTTAAAAGCCTATTGTGCCTTCATCACTTCTGGGCTATAATCCTCCACAAGACAGAATTTATCATTTTGAAATTTGATCATATTTTGCTGACGAGGGATGCGAATAAGCTGTTCTTTAACATGCACACAATGAAACTGGACAATCACTGCTTGAGATCTAGCCCCAGGGCTCGGAAATTGGGGAAAAGAGCAATGTAATGTTTAAGTAATAGGGGTTCGTTTGGAAATTCAGAGGTAAACGCATCCTTTAAAAGTTGAGAAAAGAATTTTAAAGGGTCCCCATTCTCAATATCTTCGGGGAGACCGATTAGATTCTGTCCTCTGGATGGGTTTTTGAGATTGATGATCTTTGATTTACAACTCTCCAGCTGTTTAACTGTCAAAGACAGAGTTTGTTCCAAATGAGCAGAGATCTTTCTTCTGAGCGCTGTCCTGTAATTTTGTGATTTTAGATTGTTGCTGTTTAACTTCGTGATCGAGCACAGCCAAAGAGTCCTGGAGTACCTTAAAGACTTCTTTAATATTTTGGTGTAGTTCAGTAGATTGTGCCTTCAAAAGATCCAACATTTAGTCTCATAAGTTAATTCAGTTCGCTTAGGTTCACCTCTTTTCTTCTTACTGTTCCCGTCGGAATCTTTCTCATTTTTTGAATCTGTCCCTTTAGATCTTGTGCTCATCGTACTCATTTCCATGCTCGTTTCCTCAAAAATTCACAATCAACGCTCAAGAAACAGTTCAAAAATAAAGTCTTATAGTGTACATAAAAATAGGTTAGATAAGGGTGATCCTGGGTTAAAAAAAGTAACAGTAGTGGAGTGAAGCTGGATCCAACCTCACTCCATGAGTGCCTAGTGGAGAAATTGAGGGCTACGGTCTGGAGGCAGGTCAGTGGGAAGAGGTTAATAGTTTGGTGTAGACTAGATTGGTTCAAGAGCAAGCTTATAAGCCATAGTGTTCTACGACTATCACTCATGACTTAATAAACTTTTATCAAGTTGCCCCTTAGCCACAAATGCTCCTAGGAAAAGAATCCCAGTTCATCCAACTTCTCCACACAGGCAAGATCCTGGTAAACCTCATCTGTACCCTCTCCAAAGTCTCCATGTAATGTAATGACCAAATGCAACTTCTCCTCACAGGCAATATCCAGATAAATATTCAAGAGTGTCAGGGAAGTGAAGTATATGCAGTGAAAATTATGACTTAGAAGGTGCTCAAGATGCTTAATGCTCTGAGGGTGGATAAATCTCCTGGACCTGATGGAATGCACCCTCGGGTTCTGAACGAAGTACCTGGAGAGATTCCACAGGCATTAACAATGATCTTTCACAAATCGATAGTTTCGCAATTGCGAATGTTATTCTGCTAAACAGAAACTATAGACCTGTTAGCCTGTCATCAGCAGTTGGGAAGTTGTTGGATTGGTTGTTAGGGATAAGATTATCGAGTACCTGGAGGCACATGACAAGATAGTGTGGTTTCCTGAAAGGAAATTCCTGCCTAACTAACCTACTGCAATTATTTGAGGAAATTACAAGCAGGTGTTATGAATGTACCACAGCTCTGAGGGGCCGAAGGGGCGGGAGCAGCCCCCTCCTTCCGGAGAATCGCAAGAGCACTATTAATTGGGGTCTCGGACCCAGGCAAATGAGAGTCAATGTAACGGTTTTGGCCATTGCTCTTAGAGACACCTGTGCTGAGGGCATGTCCCTGCTTCGTGACAGCTACCATGGATATGGACACCCTCGGGCAATGTGGGGCTGGGGATTGCATCACCCTACTTTGATGGACATCTACAACTCTGCAAGTCAAGATAAAAGGGGACTGCAGAAGGCGGTACCCCAGCGACGCACCATAAGGACTCGATCGCTCAACGCTCCCGTGATAGCTGGAAGCCATTCAAAAGCCACGTGCGCTCCGTAACTCCTTTGCCTGGGGAGCGGGTAGCTGATGATACCGAGAAGGACTTCGAACTAATAACAGGAAAACAACGCTCCCCTGATTCAACGGAGTTGCTTCATCAAAGACCCGGGCAAGTTTTTCCGTTTCTCCTCACTCTCTCTGAAACACGTGAAACCCAGCGATTCCCCAAAGAGACTGAAGCCTGTAGACTTCTGAGTGATTTTTATATTTCCAACGGACAATATATTATCTCCTAGACAACAGTCGGGATGATTTCTTAATGATGATTATTGCTATATCCGCACTTTAGATTGTTTTGCCGATGTATATGTTCTGAATATTTGTATTAACCTTACTTTTGTGCCCCCCATTATGAATAAAAACGTTCAAAAATAGTGCCATCAGACTCCAACGGACCTCTCTATCTTTGCTGGTAAGTTATCCAGTTACGGGATACGTAACACAGGGTAGACAAAGGAGATGATTTTCAGAAGGCCTTTGACAAGGTGCCGCATATGAAGCTGCTTAGCAAGATAAGAGCCCATGGGATTGCAGGGAAGTCATTAGCATGGGTGGAGCATTGGCTGATCATCAGAAAACAGACGGTGGGAATAAATGGATCTTATTCTGGCTGGCTGCCGGTTACCAGTGGAGTTACACAGGGGTCAGTTTGGGACTGCTGCTTTTTATGATGTATGTCAATGATTTGGACTATGGGATTAATGGATTTGTGACTAAAATTCCCGATGATACAAAGATAGCTGAAGGAGCAGGTAGTGTTGAGGAAACAGAGAGCCTACAGAGGGACTTAGATAGTTGAGGGGAAAGGACAAAGAAGTGGCAAATGAAATACAATGTTGGAAAGTATAAACAGCATCACCAACATTTAATCTAAATGTTTGGCCTAAACCAGGCTAAACATCACCTTGACTTCTGCTACCCCGGACTAGTGCCCCAAGATCTCTCTGCTATTAACGGTATTTGACCCGCAAAGTGAAACACCTTACGTATTTCTCTGCCCATATTTTAGACTTATCATTATCCTCCTGTATCTTGGACAGCCTTCCTCAATATCCACAACTCCACCAACTTTTGTCTTGTCTGCAAACTTACTAATCATCCCATCTACATCTTCAAACAAAT
Organism: Hypanus sabinus; assembly: GCF_030144855.1. Taxonomy (NCBI): domain Eukaryota; kingdom Metazoa; phylum Chordata; class Chondrichthyes; order Myliobatiformes; family Dasyatidae; genus Hypanus; species Hypanus sabinus. Next base: position 505,040 of record NW_026779035.1, read on the forward strand.
CATTTACATGTGTCACTAACAGGAATCCAGCACGGGCACCTGTGCAACACCATCGGTCCTAGATCTCCAATCAGAACAACATCCACCTGCCACTGACTTCGCTCAGATATCCTCAAGTCAATTTTCAATCCTATCCACGTCTCCTCCAAGGATTCCACATACCTTAATCTTCTGAATCGGCCCACCATTAGGGACCATACTAAAAGCAATAGTGAAACCGAGTGATAGACAAACTAAGGTAGAACATACAAGGTAAATGATAGGGCACTGAGGAGTGCAGTAGAACAGAGGGATCTGGGAATACAGATACAAAATTCCCTAAAAGTGGCATCACTGGTAGAGAGGGTCGTAAAGAGAGCTTTTGGTACATTGGCCTTTATAAATCAAAGCATTGAGTACAAGAGTTGGAATGTTATGGTGAGGTTGTATAAGACATTGGTGAGGCCGAATTTGGAGTATTGTGTGCAGTTTTGGTCACTGAATTACAGGAAGGATATTAATAAGGTTGAAAGAGTGCAGAGAAGGTTTACAAGGATGTTGCCGGGACTTGAGAAACTGAGTTACAGAGGAAGGTTGAACAGGTTAGGACTTTATTCCCTGGAGTGTAGAAGAATGAGGGGAGATTTGATAGAGGTGTATAAAATTATGATGGGTATAGATAGAGTGAATGCAAGCAGGCTTTTTCCACTGAGGCCAGGGGAGAAAAAAACCAGAGGACATGGGTTAAGGGTGAAGGGGGAAAAGTTTAAAGGGAACATGGGGGGAGGGGCTTCTTCACACAGAGAACAGGGGGAGTGTGGAATGAGCTACCAGATGAAGTGGTAAATGCAGGCTCACTTTTAACTTTTAAGAAAAGCTTGGACAGGTACACAGATGAGATGGGTTTGGACCAATATGGTCGAGGTGCAGGTCAGTGGGACTAGGCAGAAAAATGGTTCGGCACAGCCAAGAAGGGCCAAAAGGCCTGTTTCTGTGCTGTAATGTTCTATGGTTACTCTGCAAACATCAGGTCGGCAGCAGCAGCACCTAAAAATATAACTATCTACACCTGATCCTTTGTTTCTTTATACATTTCTTCAGTTTCCAACTTAATGTTGTATTCTACATTCAATGAAGAACAAGTGCACACAGTGCGTACTTACGTACTACTACACTGCTTGGTTGCTGTATTTCTGCCACTTTTATGTTCTTTTGACTTGGAGCTTTCGATCTGCAACAGTAATCAGAACGTGGAAATGCCACCAACTTATTAGCATAAAGTTATTGGGAGTTTATGGCACAGAGTTATTTCTAACATAATAGCACTAAGTTATTGTTCACTTATTAGTGCTGTTATTGCTAGCTTATTAACAGTAAGTAATTGCAAACTTATTAGCACTGTTCTTGTTATCTTTGCAATATTGATAGGGAAAGGAGAGGTTCTGGAGGATTGGAGGATTGGAGAAAGGGAATAGGGATAGCCTAGGAAACTATAGACCAGTGAGTCTTACTTCAGTGACTGGTAAGTTGTTGAAGAAGACAGAGCTTGCAGCAGCCACTCCAGAGCTGATTATCTGTTATTTGTGACGTGGGGTGCCGTGTGCAATCATAATCGATTGAAAACAGACGTGGGAGTACGGAGAAACATCGGGACATTCCAGGAAGACGTTCTTCATTGCTGCTGCTGCTGTGGGGTCCGGGTCTCTGCTGAGAAGAACAGGCCCCCAGTCCTTGGGATCACGTTGCCGATGGCCGTTGGCGGGGCTGTCTTAATAGGCTCGGCAGAGGATGGTGCTCAGAGAAGCTGTTCAGGACGGGATGGTCGGAGGCTCGAAGGTTCAACAGACTTGGAGTCCGCTGAGGTCAGGTTGCTTTTAGTGTGTGCTGTGTCTGCGAGGCTGAGTTGGGTGATGCCACGGAAGTCCATACCGGGGTATTCCCTTCTGCCGCTGGCGTGGGATGGCAAGTCTGTCATCCTGGGGACCTATGGAAACTGTGGTGGTTTCTTTTGAACTTATAGTCTTTTAACATTTTTGGACTATTTTTACTGTGCCCATGGTCTGTTTTTTATCATCAATTATGCTATTGTTTGCACTGTTGTAACTATATGTTGTAACTATGTGGTTTTGTGCAGGTCTTGTAGCTTTAGTTTTTGGTCTTGTTTTGACTGGTGGCTTTGGAGCTCCTTTCTGGGGAATGCACTAAGATGGTAGCACAATATTAATACGCAGCAGCCTCTCCGGACTCTGGACTGGGGATTGCCAAACGTTACATGGATTATCTGGTGTAGTCTGTTTTGTCATAAATTTTCGTGATATCATTCTGGGGGAATGTTGTCTCAGTTTTTAACTGCATTGCATTTGTGGTTTCTAATGACAATAAACTGAATCTGAATCTGAAGATTCTGAGAGGCAGGATTTGTGAACATTTGGAGAGGCATAATATGATTAGGAATAATCAGCATGGCTTTGTCAAGGGCAGGTTGTGCCTTACAAGACTGACTGAATTTTTTGAGGATGTGACTAAACATGTTGATGCAGCAAGAACAGTAGATGTAGTGTACATGGATTTCAGTAAGGCATTTGATGGTACCCCATGCAACGATTATTGAGAAAGTAAGGAGGCATGGGATCCAAGGGAACATTGCTTTGTGGATCCAGAACTGGCTTGCCCACAGAAGGCAAAGAGTGGTTGTAGATAGGTCATATTCTGCATGGAGGTCGGTCACCAGTGGAGTGCCTCAGGGATCTTACTCTTCATGATTTTTATAAATGACCTGGATGAGGAAGTGGAGGGATGGATTAGGAAGTTTGTTGATGACACAAAGGTTGGAGGTGTTGTGGATAGTGTGGAGGGCTGTCAGAGGTTACAACGGTACATTGATAGGATGCAAAACTGGGCTGAGAAGTGGCAGATGGAGTTCAACCCAGGTAAGTGTGAAGTGGTTCATTTTGGTAGGTCAAATATGATGTCAGAATATAGTATTAACAGCAAGACTCTTAGCAGTGTGGAGAATCTGAGGGAGTCTGAGTCCATAGGACACTCAAAGCTGTTGCACAGGTTGACTCTGTGGTTAAGAAGGCGTATGGTGTATTGGCCTTCATCAATTGTGGAATTGAATTTAGGAGTGGAGAGGTAATGTTGCAGCACAGGTTGAGTGGACTCGGATTTTTCTCCTTGGAGCGACAGAGGATGAGAGGTGACCGAATAGAGCTGTATAAGATGATGAGAGGCATTGATCATGTGGATAATCAGAGACCTTTTCCCCAGGGCTAAAATGGCTAACAGAAGAGGGGAGTTATGAAGGTACCACAGCTCTGAGGGGCCGAAGGAGCGGGAGCAGCCCCCTCCTTCCGGAGAATCACAAGATCGCTATTAATTCGGGTCTCGGAAGTGAGAGACAATGCAACGGTTCTGGCCATTGTTCTTAGAGGCACCTGTGTCATGTGCAAGTCCCGGCTACGTGACAACTATCATGGACATGGACACCCTCGGGCAATATGTGGGTGGAGATTGATGGACAGCTACAACTCTGCAAGTAAAGTTAAAAGCGGACTGCAGGAGGCGGTACCCTAGCGATGCACCAGAAGAACTTGCTCGCTCAACGCTCCCGGGAGAGCTGGAAGCCACTCAAAGCCACGTGCGCTCCTAGCTCCTTTGCCTGGGGAGCGGGTGGCTGATAATACCGAGAAGGACTTCGAACTAACAACGGGGAAAACAACGCTCCCCTGATTTAACGGAGTGGCTTCATAAAGACACGGGCAAGTTTTCTTTTCGTTTTCACCGATCCCTCTAAAACACATGAAACCCAGCGATTCCTCGAAAGGCTAAAGTCTGCAGACTTCTGAATGACTTTTTATATTTTCAATGGACAAAAATATTATCCCCTAGACAACAGCCGAGATTACTTCTTAATGACGATTATGACTATACCCGTGCTTTAGATTGAGTATTAGTGATGTGCATTATCTGAATGTTTGCATTAACCTTACTTTTGTGCCCCTTTATAAATAAAAATGTTTGAAAATAGTGATATCAGACTTCAACGGACCTCTCTATCTTTGCTGGTAAGTTATCCAGTTACGGGATATGTAACGGGGACAGTTTTGAGGTGCTTGGAGGTAGGTACAGAGGAGACATCAGGGCTAGGTTTTTTTACTCAGAGAGTGGTGAGTGTGTGGAAATGGGCTGCCGGCAACAGTGCTGCAGGCGGATACAACAGGGTCTTTTAAGATACTCTTGCATAGGTAAATCAAGCTTAGAAAAATAGAGGGCTTTAGGTAACCCGAGATAACTTGTCTGGTTAGGACACGTTCGGCATGGCATTGTGGGCCAAATGGCCTGCATTGTGCTGTAGGTTTTCTGTGTTTCTAATTTAGTGCTCATAAGCTTACAATAGTGCTAATAAACTTAGTGCTAATAAGCTAACATAGAAACAGAGAAAAGATCATCGCCAGAGGCTCAGTAATCTCATCTGACTCCCACAACAGCCTGGAGTATATCTCGTCCTGGTGACTTATCCAACATTATGCTTTCCAAAAGCTCCTGCACTCCCTCTTTATTAATGCCTATATGCTCAAGCTTTTCAGTCTGCTGTAAGTCATCTCTACAATCGCCAATATCCTTTTCCATTGTGAATACTGAAGCAAAGTATTCATTAAGTACCTCTGCTATTTCCTCTGGTTCCATACACACTTTTCCACTGTTACACTTGATTCCTATTCTCTCACGTTTTATCCTGTTGCTCTTCACATACTTGTAGAATGCCTTGGGGTCTTCCTTAATCCTGCTCACTAAGGCTTTCTCATAGCCCCGTCTGGCTCTCCTACTTTCATTGTTAAGCTCCTTCCGGCTTGCCTTATAATCTTCTAGTTTTTTTAACCTTTCTTTAGACTTGTCCTGATGACATGTAAAAATTAAGATGTTAAGCTATGTATGATTCACTGGCTTTTTGCACCTGCAGGATGTGGTAAACTAATTATACTTTGCCTCCAAATATGCAGAATGAAAAATAAGGAATTATGTCATTGCGCACATTGTCTCGGTTGTCTGAACTTGACTGCCTTTTAAGGTGATTAATTGGTTTTTGTCTCGAAATACCACTGTTGCTGGGCATGTGATTATGGGGGTAGCTAAAAAATTGCTTCCTGTGTATGTGACAAAAAATAGTATAAAATTCTCTGTATCTCTGTGCTTTGGGAGAGAGACCCCTGTGTGTGCCTAAGGAGGGTCTCTCCAGTAGTGAACTACTAATAAAAAGCTGTTGCTTTATCCTCCGTAATACTCTGTGTTCTTCATCGGGTAATGGGTAATGATTAGAAGTAAGGTTTAACAGATTTACAACACTCTTTGTACATCCTCCCATCCTTTCCCTGTCTCACTGGAACAAACCTATACAAAACTCTACGCAAATATCCCCTGAATATTTGCCACATTTCTGTCGTACATTTCCCTGAGAACATCGGTTCCCAATTTATGCTTCCAACTTCCTACCTGATAGCCTCATATCTCCCTTTACTCCAATTAAACTCTTTCCTAACTTGTCTGTTCCTATCCCTCTCCAATGCTATGGTAAAGGAGATAATATTGTGCTAAGCTGCTCTCCCACTGAGAGATCTGACACTTGACCAGGTTCATTTCCCAATACCAGATCAAGTACAGCCTCTCCTCTTATAGGTTTATCTACATATTGTGTCAGGAAACCTTCCTGAACACACCTAACAAACTCTACCCCATCGAAACCCCTTGCTCTAGGGAGATGCCAATCAATATTTGGGAAATTAAAATTTAAATCTCCCACCACGACAACCCTGTTATTATTACACATTTCCAGATCTGTCTCCCAATCCGCTGCTAGATGTTCCTGTTACTATTGGGTGGTCTATAAAAAACAACCAGTGGAGTAGAGTTATTGACCCCTTCCTGTTCTTCCACCCACAGAGACTCAATAGACAATTCCTCCATGACTTCCTCCTTTTCTGCAGCTGTGACACTATCTCTGATCAACAGTGCCACACCCCCACCTCTTTTTCCTCCCTTCCTGTCCTTTCTGAGACATCTAAAACCTGGCATTCGAAGTAACCATTCCTGCCCCTGAGCCATCCAAGTCTCTGTAATGGCCACCACATCATATCTCCAAGTACTGATCCATGCTCTAACCCAGGCATGGGCAAACTAAGGCCTGCGGGCCATGGGCAGCCCGTTAAGCTTTTTAATCCAGCCCGCAGAACGATGAAATTATATTAATAAACCTTGTTAAAGTTTTTTCCCCGCAATTCTGGCGTTTTCCCAATAGATGATTAGACGAATATACATTCGTGGCGACCCATTTCCTGGCACATCCGAACCGGCTCACAATTAGCCAGCGTTCCGGATAAGGGAGATAGCCTGCGGGGATTTGCGAGCACAGTGCTTTGGAGCCTCTGCGCCACGGGGGGGGGGGGGGGGGGGCAGGTTGAGGGAGGCTTAAAAGTGAGGCTGGGGATTTCGAATAAAGTTTTTTTCTTTGACTGCAGTTACCAACTCCGTGTCGTAATTTTAGTGCTGCATGTAGCACACCTCTACACATTGACCTTTGTTGAGGTGCAGCATATTACTCCACATTTGCGCTTTACTCTTTGTTCGGCTCAACCTATTTGTTTGAACAGTCGTTCAGCAAACATGTTCATGAACATCAACAAAGCCAGCCACAGATCCAAGTTAACTGACCAACACCTCAGATCCATCCTGAGAATCGCCACAACAAAACTAAATCCAGACTTCGATGCGCTGGCTAAAAAGGGAGACCAACAACACTGTTCCCACTGAAATTAAAAATAAGTTTCTTCGTTGTGTTATGTAAAAAATGCATTTGAAAATATTTTTTTCAATAAGCCTTACATGTTACATGTCATTTCTGTTAAGTGATGGACATGAGTAGTGCGCAGGTGCACATACATTCTCAAAATAAAAAATGCGCTCCAGATCAAATAACGCGCTCCGCATACTGGCGCGCTGTCACTGTTCTGTCATTGTGCGTGTCGTTGTTGAGTTTTGGCACAGGAGACAATTGAATGAGAAGGAGCCAGACAAGCAGACCTGCATCTCCTACCGTTTTTGAAATAAAGACAGTCAGGGGGAGAGTGATGATGATAATATCTTGAAGGATAACAGAATTTTCAGTGCTTTAAAATAATAACTGTTACTATTAAAAAAAGCTGTATTTTATTCATTTAATTTTCAGTTTTAAAAGTCATTTCAATAAATAGCTAAATACCATGGGACTTCAAAGACAGATATTTTGTTGTAATGCATTTGTTCATTTTCAATTGAAATTAAAGCACATGTTTTCTACATATCCCATGATATTTTATTTTCTCTTATGAGGTGTATTACCAAAACACTCCGTCCATCTGCTCCTGGTCTGGCCCCCCTGTCAAATTTTAGAATCCTTTGTGGCCCTCAAGTCAAAAAGTTTGCCCACCCCTGCTCTAAGCTCATCCGCTTTGTTCATAATACTCCTTACATTAAAATAGACGTATCTCAAGCCATGGGTCTGAGTGTATCCCTTCTCTATCACCTGCCTATTTTCCCTCTCGCACTGTCTACAAGCTTTCTCTATTTGTGAGCCAACAGCCCTTTCCTCCGTCTCCAGTTTGTTTCCCACCACCCAGAAATTATAGTTTAAACTATCCCCAGTAGTCTTAAGGAAAATCCCCTGCCAGGATATTGATCCCCCTCGGATTCAAGTGCAACCCGTCCTTTTTGTACAGGTCATGCCTTCCCCAAAAGATGTCCCAATGATCCAGAAATTTGAATCCTTGCCCCCTGCTCCAATCCCTTAGCCACACATTTATCTTCCACCCCATTCTATTCCTAAACTCACTGTCATGTGACACAGGCAGTACAACCTTTGAGTTCCTGCTTCTCAACTTCCTTCCTTATCTGCTTTCAGGACCTCCTCCCTTTTCTTACCTATGTCTTGGTACCAATATTTATTTCCCTCCCCTTCCTTATTTTTTCTCTCTCTGCCCCTCTCAGAATCATTCTTTGCCTATTCTCCATCTCCCTCTGGTGCTCCTCTCTCCTTTTCTTTCTCCTGAGGCCTCCCGTCCCATGATCCTTTCCCTTCTCCAGCTCTGTATCCCTTTTGCCAATCACCTTTCCAGCTCATAGCTTCACCCCACCCCCACCGGTCTTCTCCTATCGTTTCGCATTTCCCCCTCCCCCCACTACTTTCAAATCTCTTAGTACCTTTCCTTTCAGTTAGTCATGACGAAAAGTCTCGGCCTGAAACGTCGACAGTGCTTCTCCCTATAGATGCTGCCTGGCCGGCTGTGTTCCACCAGCATTTTGTGTGTGATGTTTGAATTTCTAGCATCTGAAGATTTCCTCGTGCTCACCCACATACTTCCTGTCTCTATTCTATACAGGTAACATCTGCCTTGATCCATTGAGCGAAAACTCTCCTTCTCTGTCTCCCTTTACTCTGTCACCTGCTCTATACAGCTGTTATCTTTTTTAACTCTATTTGCTGTTCTAACTGGCTGACGTTCCCGCACTTGCGCAGTCGTCCCTCGATCAAACCGCTGAAGAAATAACTGTCTCCTTTTAAATTCTTCTCGCTCTTCTAACCGGCTGATATCCACACGCTTGCGCAGTTGTGTCTCACTCCATTAGCACTACGTTATTCCTAATATGGTCCAACACTGTTCTAAATCTATAAAATTCATATTGAATTCATGAGACCAAAAAATCAGGGACATTCTGAAGAGGAGTACTATACCCACCCCCCATCTTCCATAAATGCCCCAGCCAATCTGTGCACTGCGAACAAATCGTATAAGCTGAATGTGCTTTTAAACAAGTGGGGATCACAAGAAAGGATTATTTTTAGGTGTGACATTATTGGTAAAATCATAAAGATTGACTAGATTTATTTGACACATTGATGCACCATCAATAACTCACACTGAGACGTAGGCGAGATATCGGCTTTTATTGACTGGAAGAAGGAACCAGGAGTGAGTGTCTATCATACAAGGTCCTGGAGACTGAGGCCGATCTTCAGGCCGCAGGTCTCCTTTATACAGGGGCCTGTGGGAGGAGCCACAGGAGCAGTCAGCAGGGGCGTGTCCAGACAGGCACATAGTTCACCACATTCACCCCCCCTTCGTTTGAAAAAGTCCTCATGTAGCGAAGGTTCTTACAAGTCAAGCCGATCAGGCGGTCGAATCTGTCGCTGCGATCTACGTAGCACCGGCTGTGACCGCATAGGTGCCGGCAACATTGGCGATTGCACAGGGGACGGGGGTTGCGCGTGTTCTTGCCCACTAGGCGCCGGTGATCCCTCATGCATGTGCGAGGCGCCTGGTATAAATGCGTACGAAACGCCCGGTATACAAGTGTCGTGAGGAGTCTGTGTAGGGCCTGGTGAGTACGGTGTCACCTCTGGTGCAGGGTTCACAGTTACCGGAGAGCCTTCAGGGTAGTGGTCTGCTGCACCTGCGGGTGCCAGGTCGCGGATGGAGACCGTGTCCTTCCGCCCATCAGGTAAGACCACGTAAGCATACTGGGGGTTCGCATGGAGAAGGTGAACCCTCTCCACCAGCGGGGAGTATTTATTGCTCCTCACATGTTTCCGGAGCAGCACTGGCCCCGGGGACGTCAGCCAAACTAGTAGGGTGGTCCCAGTGACAGACTTCCTGGGAAAAGAGAATAGGCGTTCGTGAGGGGTGGCATTGGTGGACGTACATAACAGAGAGCGGATAGAGTGCAGTGCCTCAGGGAGGACCTCCTGCCATCGAGAGACCGGCAACCCTTTGGACTTAAGGGCTAAAAGTGTGGCCTTCCACACTGTGGCATTCTCCCGCTCTACCTGGCCATTACCCCGGGGATTATAACTCGTGGTCCGACTGGTAGCAATGCCCCTAGCTAGCAAGTACTGGCGCAGCTCCTCACTCATAAAGGAGGACCCTCTATCACTGTGGATATAGCAGGGATACCCGAACAGAGTGAAGAGCTGGCGCAGGGCTTTTATGACGGACGTGGCAGTGGTGTCGGGGCAGGGGATGGCAAAGGGGAACCGTGAGAACTCGTCAATAACACTGAGAAAATAGACATTGCGGTCAGTGGAGGGAAGGGGGCCCTTAAAGTCAACACTCAGGCGTTCAAAAGGGCGGGTGGCCTTGACAAGTTGTGCCGTGTCAGGACGGTAGAAGTGCGGTTTGCACTCGGCACAAATTTGGCAGTCCCTGGTCATCGTCCTGATGTCCTCCAGGGAGTACGGCAGGTTCCGAGCTTTCACAAAATGGTAAAATCGGGTGACCCCCGGATGGCAAAGTTGTGCATGAAGGGCGTACAGCTGGTCGAGCTGTGTGCTAGCACATGTTCCCCGGGATAGGGCATCAGGGGGCTCATTGAGTCTGCCAGGCCGGTACAGGATATCATAGGTGTAGGTGGAGAGTTCTATCCTCCACCGCAAAATCTTATCATTTTTGATCTTGCCCCGCTGTTGGTTGCTGAACAGGAACGCAACCGAGCGCTGGTCGGTCAGCACAGTGAATCTTTTGCCAGCAAGATAGTGCCTCCAGTGCCTAACAGCCTCCACTATGGCCTGGGCTTCTTTCTCCACCGCGGAGTGCCGAATTTCAGAGCCTTGGAGGGTGCGAGAAAAGAATGCTACTGGTCTGCCTTCCTGATTAAGGGTAGCAGCCAGAGCGAAATCGGAGGCATCACACTCCACTTGGAAGGGAGCGGTCTCGTCCACTGCATGCATCGTAGCTTTGGCAATGTCCGCTTTAATGCAGTTGAAGGCCGCGCAGGCCTCAGCAGAGAGGGGAAACGAGGTAGACTTGACCAGGGGGCGAGCCTTGTCTGCGTAATGGGGGACCCATTGGGCGTAATAGGAAAAAAAACCCCAGGCACCGTCTGAGGGCCTTGAGAGTGGTGGGAAGAGGGAGCTCTAACAGGGGGCGCATACGTTCGGGATCAGGCCCAATAACCCCGTTTTCCACGACATACCCAAGTATAGCAAGGCGGGTGGTACCAAAAACACACTTGTCCCTGTTATAAGTAAGGTTCAGAGCTGCGGCCACTTGGAGAAACCGTTGGAGGTTGGCGTCGTGATCTGGCCTGTCATGACCACAGATGGTGATGTTATCCAGATAGGGAAATGTGGCCTGCAGTTGGTACTGGTCCACCATCCGGTCCATTTCCCTCTGGAAGACAGAGACACCATTCGTGACACCGAAAGGGACGCGCAGGAAGTGATAGAGCCGGCCGCCCGCCTCGAAGGCGGTGTAGGGGCGGTCCTCTGGGCAGATGGGGAGCTGGTGATAAGCGGATTTCAGATCTATTGTCGAGTACACCTTATACTGAGCAATCTGGTTGACCATATCCGCGATGCGGGGTAGGGGGTATGAGTCAAGCTGCGTAAACCTATTGATGGTTTGACTATAGTCCACCACCATCCTATTTTTCTGCCCAGTCCGAACAACAACCACCTGGGCCCTCCAAGGGCTTGTGCTCGGCTCAATGATCCCCTCCCTGAGCAGCCGCTGCACCTCCGACTGAATGAAGGCCCGGTCCCCCGCGCTGTACCTCCTGCTTTTGGTTGCCACAGGTTTACAGTCGGGGGTCAGGTTGGCGAACAGCGGTGGGGGAGGGATCTTGAGAGTGGAGAGGCTGCAAGTGTCGGTAGCGCAGCTGTTGGCCTGGTTCTGGATGGGATGTGTGTGTCCGTGTGTGTGTGTGGTCAGTAGCGGGGTATGTGAAGAAGTCCCACAAAACTGAGGATTCTTGACAGTGAGTGGTGGGAGGGGCCCGTCGTATACCATAGTCACACTTTCAAGATGGCTCTGGAAGTCCAGCCCCAATAGCACAGGTGCACACAGATTAGGCATGACCAGCAGTTCAAAGTCCCGATATTCTGTGCCTTGCACCACCAAAGTCGCTACACAACCCGCCCGGATGTCTGCGGACTGCGACCCAGAGGCCAAATGGAACCTCCGACTGACCGGCCGCGTTGCAAGTCCGCAGCGTTGCACTGTGTCCGGGTGAATAAAACTCCCAGTGCTGCCCGTGTCAAACAGGCATCCAGTCCAATGCCCCTCCACCTGGATGTCCATCATGGATCTTGCAAGCTGGTGTGGGGCGCTTTGGTCGAGAGTCACAGTGGCCAGAGTTGGATCGCCGTCGGGGTACCCGGTCAGCATCGGAGGGTCGGGGGCGGGGCATGCTGACGCCGACAAAGATGGCCGCTCACATCCGGGGTACCCGGTCAGCATCCGAGGATCGGGGGCGGGGCGTGCTGACGTCGACAAAGATGGCCGCCCACATCCCGGCATGCAAGATGGCGGCCCCCACGTTTCACCCGCAGCGCTGCACTCCGCTCGAGGTTGAGACTTACAGACCTTGGCGAAGTGGCCCCGCTTTCCGCAGCTGGAGCAGGTCGCTTCTCGCGCTGGACAACGTTGTCGAGGATGTTTCTTTTGGCCACAGAAATAACAAAGCACGAGTTTCTTACGGGCCACAGCCGTGGTCTGGGTCGGGGAGCTCGTGGAATCGCGACTGGCGGCGGCGTTGGCGAATTCGCTCCCGGGAGCCGGCGGTGGCGGGGTCTGAGGCGTCCACGAAACCGGCGGGGAATCGCGCGACTGGACAGCGTCGGCGTTATGCCGCGCAGCTTCTAGAGCGTTGGCCTTCTCTATCGCCGAGCTTAAGGTAAGATCCGAGTTCTCCAGCAGCCGCTGGCGCATGTACACTGACCTCAGTCCCGTCACAAAGGCGTCTCGCACCAGCAGCTCCGCATGCTGTTCTGCCGTGAGCGTCTTGCAGTCACAAGCTCGGACGAGTGTCTGTAGTGCTCGGAGAAACTCAGCGCACGATTCGCCAGGCCGCTGTTGCCGGGTAGCTAAGCGATGTCTTGCGTAGACGGTGTTCACCGGCCGCAGGTACTGTCGTTTGAGGGCGTCCAGTGCCCCTTCGTAGGTCGGCAGGTCCCGGATAAAGGAGTAAACTTTGGAGGAGACCCTCGAGACTAGGATTCTGTGCATAACGGCGGGTTCAGTCGCACGAAGCTCCGCCAAGTACGATTGGAAGCATGCAAGCCAGTGTTCAAAAGCGAGAGCTGCGTCAGGGTCTTGAGGGTCCAAATCCAACCGGTCCGGACGCAAAACGGGTTCCATGTTTTAAAACTTCCAGTCAATAAAATTGATGCACCATCAATAACTCACACTGAGACGTAGGCGAGATATCGGCTTTTATTGACTGGAAGAAGGAACCAGGAGTGAGTGTCTATCTTACAAGGTCCTGGAGACTGAGGCCGATCTTCAGGCCGCAGGTCTCCTTTATACAGGGGCCTGTGGGAGGAGCCACAGGAGCAGTCAGCAGGGGCGTGTCCCGACAGGCACATAGTTCACCACACACATGTACATTAAAACTCACAGCAAAATGCATTGTTGGTGTCAAATCAAATCAGCAAGGATTGTGCTGTGCTCAACTGTCGCCATGCTTCCAGCAACAACTCACTAACCCCAGCGCGTATGTCTTTGCAATGTGCCGGGAAGCCAGGCCATCCAGAGGAAACCCACACTGTCATGGGGAGACACAGGTACTACTTACAGACAGCAGCGGGAATTGAACAACAATCAATGATTGCTGGCGCTGTAAAGTTGTGCGCTAACCACTGGGCTATCACCCTCAAAATAACTGGACAGCTCGGTAGTAATTACGAATCAAATAACTGCTCATGGCTTTCTTTCCCCATTTATGTAATTAGCTAAGTGTAACTTTGTCCTTCGCTGTTGTGGGACTTGAACTTAGTTCAACATTTCAGTGATGTACAATCTACAGCTGTGGAGGGAAACAGCAATCCATATTTCAGAGGTCTGCAGTTAAAGACCAGATGACTGTCTCAATCTGAAAAGCTGACTGTCCACTTCCCTCGGTAGAGGCTGCCCAATCTGTTAAGTTCCTCCGTGGGGTTTGTTGCTATGGATTCCAGCATCTGCAGTCTCAAAACATACAGTGAAATGTGTTGTTTTATATAAAAACATCCGGGAACACGCTGGGGACAGTCCACAAGTGTTGCCATGTTTCTGACATCAAACTAGCAGGTTTGGAATGTGGGAGGAAAGCGGAGCCGACTGATTGCACTATAAAGTGTTGCACTGAGAGCTACGCCACCGCAATAACATTGTGTTTCAATTCAGTACCATCAAAGAAACATAGAAAGTCTACAGCACAATACAGGCCCTTCAGCCCACAAAGTTGTGAAGAACATGTCCCTACCTTAGAAATTACTAGGCTTATCTATGGCCCTCTATTTTTCTGAGCTCCATGTACCTATCCAAAAGTCTCTTAAAAAGACCCTATCATATCCACCTCCACCACTGTTACCGGCAGCCCATTCTACACACTCACCACTCTGAGTAAAAAACTTATCCCTGATATCTCTTCTGTACCTACTCCCCAGCACCTTAAACCTGTGTCCTCTTGTGGCAACCATTTCAGCTCTGGGAAAAAGTCTCTGACTAGCCACACAATCAATGCCTCTCATCATCTTATACACCTCTATCAGGTCACCTCTCATCCTCTGTCGCTCCAAGGAGAAAAGGCCGAGTTCACTCAACCTATTCTCATAAGGCATGCTCCCCAATCCAGACAACATCCTTGTAAATCTCCTCTGCACCCTTTCTATGGTTTCCACATCCTTCCTGTAAGGAGGCGACCAGAACTGAGCAAGGTACTCCAACTGGGGTCTGACCAGGGTCCTATATAGCTGCCAAATTGCTTTAGGCATCCTAAGGACTCGGAACCCAAGATCCCTCTGATCTTCCACACTGCCAAGAGTCTTACAATTAATACTATATTCTGTCATCATATTTGACCTACCAAAATGAACCACTTCACGCTTATTTGGGTTGAACTCCATCTGCCACTTCTCAGCCCAGTTTTGCATCCTATCAATGTCCTGTTGTAACCTCTGACAGCCCTCCACACTATCCACAACACCTCCAACCTGTGTGTCATCAGCAAACTTACTAACCCATCCCTCCACTTCATCATCCAGGTCATTTATAAAAATTACAAAGAGTAAAGGTCCCAGAACAGATCCCTGTGGCACATCACTGATCACCAACCTCCATGCAGAATATGACCTGTCTACAACCACTCTGTGTCTTCTATGAGCAAGCCAGTTCTGGATCTAAAAAGCAATGTCCCCTTGGATCCCATGCCTTGCTGAAATCCATATTCACAACATCCACTGCTCTTCCTTCATCAATGTGTTTAGTCACATCCTCAAAAAATTCAATCAGGCTCGTAAGGCACAACCTGCCCTTGACAAAGCCATGCTGACTATTCCCAATCATATTATACCTCCCCAAACGTTCATAAATCCTGCCTCTCAGAATCTTCTCCATCAACTTACCAACCACTAAGGTAAGACTCACTGGTCTATAATTTCCTGGGCTATCTCTACTCACTTTCTTGAATAAACAACATTTGCAACCCCCCCATTCCTCAGGAACCTCTCCCATCCCCATTGATGATACAAAGATCATCACCAGAGGCTCAACAATCTCCTCCATCACCTCCCACAGTAGCCTGGGGTACATTTCGTCTGGTCCTGGCAACTTATTCAACTTGATGCTTTCCAAAAGCTCCAGCACATCCTCTTTCTTAATATCTACATGCTCAAGCTTTTCAGTCTTCTGCAAGTCATCACTACAGTCACCAAGATCCTTTTCCATAGTGAATACTGAAGTAAAGTATTCATTAGGTACCTCTGCTATTTCCTCTGGTTCCATACACACTTTCCCACTGTCACATTTGATAGGTCCTATTCTTTCAAAGCTTATCCTCTTGGTCTTCACATACTTGTAGAATGCCTTGGGGTTTAAATTCTGCACGCCAAGGTCTTCTCATGGCCCCTTCTGGCTCTCCTAATTTCCTTCTTAAGCTCCTTCCTAGTAGCATACTAGATCTCTAACATTTCTTAGCTCTCTGAACCTTTTGTAAGCTTTTCTTTTCTTCTTGACTAGATTTATTACAGCCTTTGTACACCACGGTTCCTGTACCGTAGCATAACTTCCCTGTCTCATTGGAATATACCTATGCAGAGCTCTACACAAATATCCCCTGAATATTTGCCACATTTCTTTCACACTTTTCCATGAGAATATCTATTTCCAATTTAAACCAATTTCCTGCCTGTTAGCCTCATAATTCCCCTTACTCCAAGCAAACGCTTTTCTAACTTGTCTGTTCCTATCTCTCTCCAGTGCTATTATAAAGGAAATGGAATTGTGATCACTATCTCCAAAATGCTCTCCCACTGAGAGATCTGACACCTGACCAGGTTCATTTCAAATACCAAATCAAGTACAGCCTCTCCTCTTGTAGGTTTATCTACATACTGTGTCAAGAAAGCTTCCTGAACTCACCTAACAAACTCCACCCTACTTAAACCCCTTGCTCTAGGGAGATGCCAGTTGAAATTTGGGAAATAAAAATCCTCCATCACGACAACTCTTATTATTACACCTTTCCAGGATCTGTTTCCCCATTTGTTTCTCGATATCCCTGTTACTATTAGGCAGCCTGTTAAAAAAAAACTATTAAAGTTACTGACCCCTTCCTGTTCCTAACCTCCACCCACAGAGACTCCGTGGACAATCCCTCCATGGCGTCCACCTTTTCTGTAGCCGTGACACTATCTCTGATCAACAGTGCCACGCCCCCACCTCTTTTGCCTCCCTCCCTGTCCTTTCTGAAACATCTAAAACCCAGCACTTACAGTAACCATTCCTGTCCCTGAGCCATCCAAGTCTCTGTAATGGCCACAACATCAGATCTCCAAGTACTGATCCACGCTCTAAGCTCATCTGCTTTGTTCACAACACTCCTTGCATTAAAATAGACACATCTCAAGCTTTCAGTCCCTTCTCTATCACCTGCCTATACTCCCTCTTGGACTGTCTACAATCTTTCTCTATTTGTGAGCCTACCTCCTCTTCCTCAGTCTCTTCAGTTTAGTTCCCACCCCATAATAATTCTAGTTTAAACTCTCCGCAATAGCCTTAGCAAACCTCCCTGCCAGGATATTGGTCTCCCTGGAATTCAAGTGCAACCCATCCTTTTTGCACAGGTCACAGCTGCCCCAAAAGAGGTCCCAATGATCCAGAAATCTGAATCCCTGCCCCCTGCTCCAATTCCTCAGCCACGTATTTATCCTCCACCTCTTTCCATTCCTATTCTCACTGGCGTGTGGCAGAGGCAATAATCCCGAGATTACTACCTTTGTGGTCCTGCTTCTCAACTTCCTTCCTAACTCCCTGTAGTCTGCTTTCAGGACCTCCTCCCTTTTCCTACAATATGTACCATGACCTCTGGCTGTTCTCCCTCCCGCTGCAGGATACCTTGGATGCGATCTGAAACATCCCAGACCCTGGCACCTGGGAGGCAAACTACCATCCGAGTTTTTTCCTGCGTCCACAGAGTCATTGGTCTGCCCCTAACTGTACAGTACCCTATCACTACTTCCTTCCTCTTCCTTTCCCTATCCTTCTGAGCCATAGGGCCAGACTCTGTGCCAGAGGCATGGCCACTGTCACTTCCCGCAGTTAGGCTGTTCTCCCCCCCCCCCCCCACCAACAGTACTCAAATAGTTTTCCCCTCTTCCCCTTCCGCTTGCTGTGACCCACCTGTCTGTCTTCCATGGCCCTGGTGTGACCACCTGCCTATAACTTTTTTCTATCACCTCCTTGCAGTCCCTGACTAGGCGAAGGTCATCAAGCTGTATCTCCAGTTCCCTAACTCAGTCCCTCAGAAGCTGCAGCTTGACACACCTGGTGCAGATATGGCCATCCGGGAGGTGGGGAGACTCCATGACCTCCCACATCTGCCACCGAGCACAGAAAACTGGCCTCACACACATACTTCCTACCTCGCCTCGTCCCGTTACTGCCTAAGCCTGGTGAGCCAAAGCCCTACCACTCCGCTGCCTGCTCCGACACTGCCTGCTGGGTATGGCTGCTTTCTTTTTAAACCTTTTGCGCTCTACCGGCTAATGACATGCGCAGTCTTGCCTCTCTTTGACCCAAGCAGTTAAAAAAAAATTCCCTTCGCTCCGAAAAATCAGCAGTTCACTTGCAGCCTTCTTGCTCCGAATCATCACTGAATCCAGGAACTCTGCTTACCATCCCATTCCATCATTTTTTACTGGCTTGATGGAACTATATAAAATTGCAAATCCTATTTTACAGGAACAGCAAACTTCATGGCAACAAACTCACCGTCTTTTGCCTCGAATCTTGAAAAATGTCAACCTTCCAGATGCATCCCATGCAGTCAGGTGTGAGGCAGTCTAAACCCAGAATATCCTGCAATATTCCCAAACAAAATCAGTTTTAAAAGCAAACTGTACATTACACACTCTCTTCTCACTGCTGCTGTCAGGAAGGAGGTACAGAAGGGTCAGAACCCACACCATCAGGTTCAGGTAAACTTATTACCCCTCAACCATCAAGAATGAGGTATAGGAGCCCCCGGACCCACACCACCAGGTTCATGAACAGTAATGGCTCCTCAACCATCAGGATCTTGAACCAGAGGGGATAACTTCACCCTCACCCCAATACTGAACTGTTCCCACAACTTATGAACTCGCTTTCAAGGACTCTTCATCTCATGTTCTCGATATTTATTGCCTCTATTATTATTATTTTGTTCATTTTGTATTTCTTTTGTACATTGATTGTTTGTTCATCTTGTGTGCACTTTCATTGACTCTATTCTGCTTCTTTGTACTTACTGAGTATGCCCACGAGAAAACTAACCTCAAGTCGGCATATGATGACAATATACGTACTTTGATAATACATTTACTTTGAACTTTTAACATGATTTCCCACGCATTCTGACTCCATGCAGGAAATAGAAATACCTGTCATTTGATTCCTGGCCCTTTCTAACCATCGTTTCTCAGTCTGATATCTTTGTGAAAAATAATTACATATGCATTTCAACTTTTACATTCAATTCCTTCTGTACACTGCTTCCAAACAGATAAACATTACAGAAGACAACATATTACTAACTTTTTCTATTTTATCTTGGAACTCTTTAATTTTGCAGCGTTTCCAGCAGTATAGATGGTATTCAATACGGCAGTCATAGCTGCAATGAACTCGGACAAACCCCTGCGGAAATAGAAAGTGCAGCTTTAATTTTTTTTATAACTAAATTATATAACAAAGTTCAGTCACCTGGCATCCACAGTGAATGGAAACTGCCAGCTGCACAAGAAGGGCTCAAATAGTAATTACTGTACATCATACACAAGTGTTCTATATATAAACAACACACACAAATGCTGGAGGAGCTCAGAAGGCCAGGCAGCATCTATGGAAAAGAGTACAGCCGACATTTTGGGCCGAGACCCTTCCTTAGGAAGACCCGCCTTGAAGAAGGGTCTCATCACAAAAATCGACATACTCTTTTCCATGGATGCTGCCTGGCCTGCTGTTCCTCCAGCATTTGTGTGTGTTGTTTGGATTTACTCTTGTTTATTCTTTATATATACCTTTCAATAACTCATTGAATTATGTCACACTCTTACTCTTTTAAGGATTTTTTTTTCTTTTAAACATGCAATTTCTTGAAATGAAAGAAGATTGGTAACTTGGGTTGGCTGTTTGTTTGTCGGGTTCTTCGACGAGCCTGGAGGTGAGCTCACAAATGTTACATCACCAGTCAAGGTGACATATCATTGTGCAACTGAGTGTTGTTTCTGTCTAGGGCTCATGTTTAATTTGGTTCAATTCATTTAGATGTTGGCTATCATGATGGATCCTAGCTAACCGGAAAATAGAGTGATCTCCAGTGGCCCGTGACCCTGGTCATCAGTTGGTCTGTTGGGTTGGGTGTCGCACTGGATCCTGGCTAATGGGAAAGCTGAGTGATCTCCAGTGGCCAGTAACCCTGGCCATCAGTCAGTCTGAGCATTTGTTCTCCAGTTCACCCCTCGGCCCCAATCCTGCAGATGCATGTATTCGTAAATTATGCCCAGATCATTCTACTTGTCTTCCACTGAGAACCAAGCTTCAAAAAATTCTCTTGATTTCTTGTTTTGTGCTTCTGATTATATCACCTCGACTGGTGCCAAAACATCTGCAACCTAACTTCCAGGTTTTACGAACAACTGTGCAAACAAATCACAACTCTATATTTTAAGGTCAAGTAGTATCTGTGTCAAACACAAAAGTGAGTTAAATGAATGACTGTACTCCCTATCAGTGTGCCTGCTGTTTGTAAGCCTACAACTGCACTGCTACACAAAATAAAAATGTAATTTCACACTTAACTTTTGAAATAAATTCCACAGTTCATATTATTTATTTTATAACCATATAACAATCACAGCACGGAAACAGGCCATCTCAGCCCTCCTAGTCCATGCCGAACTCTTAATCTCACCTAGTCCCACCTACCCGCACTCAGCCCATAACCCTCCACTCCTTTCCTGTCCATATACCTATCCAATTTTACCTTAAATGACACAACTGAACTGGCCTCTACTACTTCTACAGGAGGCTCATTCCACACAGCTATCACTCTCTGAGTAAAGAAATACCCCCTCGTGTTTCCCTTAAACTTCTGCCCCCTAACTCTCAAATCATGTCCTCTTGTTTAAATCTCCCCTACTCTCAATGGAAACAGCCTATTCTCGTCAACTCTATCTATTCCTCTCAAAATTTTAAATACCTCGATCAAATCCCCCCTCAACCTTCTACGCTCCAATGAATAGAGACCTAACTTGTTCAACCTTTCTCTGTAACTTAAGTGCTGAAACCCAGGTAACATCCTAGTAAATCATCTCTGCACTCTCTCTAATTTATTGATATCTTTCCTATAATTCGGTGACCAGAACTGCACACAATATTCCAAATTTGGCCTTACCAATGCCTTGTACAATTTTAACATTACATCCCAACTTCTGTACTCAATGCTTTGATTTATAAAGGCCAGCGTTCCAAAAGCCTTCTTCACCACCCTACCTACATGAGACTCCACCTTCAGGGAGTCTTTTATTGGTAGCATGAAAATTCCAGACACATACAAACTGTAAAATCAAGCTTAAATTTAAGGTAAGTCAAACGAATATGACACAAAACAAAACACAAGATTCTTGGAATACTCAGCTGACAGACGTGTCCAGTCTCCTCCTGAACGTGACGACTGAATCTCCTCCAAACAGATCCTAATGAACTAACAAAATCTTTTCATGCCAATCATGGCCAATGCTTCTAGACCCGTTTGATTTTAAATACTTCACAATCTCATTTGTTCTGATGATGCTACTTTAATTGTCTTTCTCACTCCGATCTGCCTGGGGTCTCCTGTGCTGTTCCTCAATACAAGTTTAAGGAAAGGTATCTCATCTTCTCTCTGGATATCTTCCAGCCTTTTGGACTCATTACTGAATATACATCTTTGAATGTCTTACATTATTTACTTCTGAAGGAACCTTTCTTTTAAAACACCGCAATTCTATATTTTAATTTTTAAGGGCAAGTAGTAACTTGCTTTCTTTGTATCAGAGCTAACTACTTAAGCAGCAAGACATTCACACATTATTCCTACATTATTCCTCTCATTATTCATACAGCCTGACCTACTGAACATGTTCTGCAGCACTGCATTTTACACCTTTCAACACTGTTTCTGTGTGTGTTCCCATGATAACTACCCTCTCTAACTGTCTCCATTGACTAGGCAACCTCTAATATTCATGCCCATGGCAACACTGCCACAGTTCTTTCCTTTGACCTCTGCAAATTTGACTTTACAATCAGAATTATTGCTCAGAGTGTGTGCCTTCAGGCTCCTGTACCTCCTCCTGTTGGTAGGAATGCCCTGAGTGGTGTAAGCTGCCTTTTTGAGGCATTGCCTTTTGAAGGTGTATCAATGGTGGAGAAGCTAGTGCGCATGATGGAGCACGCAGAGGTTACAACCCTCAGCAGCTTTTTCCAATCCTGTACAGTGACCCCCTTTACACCACACAGTGATGCAACCAGTTAGAACGCTCTCTACTATATATCTGTAGAAATGCGTTAAGTCTTTCGTGACATATCAAAGACTCTAGCAATTTTGATGACAATGATTCAAATGGTAAATATTTATCTCATACATTTGCCAGTATACAAATTAAATTAGCCTACCTTAAAGTCAGGATCAGACCTATAAATATCCTGTTTGCTGTTATGGGTGGAACAGAATCGATAATGGCAGACAGCATCAGGCTTTGGTGGACACAAACACTCTTTAAGAAGCGCGTTCAACAGGTCCTAGGTTAATAAAAACACAACAACATAAGTAACCACAAAAGTAACAACTCAAACTGAAACCAAATACAATGAAGAGGAAAAAAAGACAGATTAATAAAGGAAGCAACACACACTAAATGCTGGAGGAACTCAGCAGGTCAGGCAGCATCTATGGAAACTAATTTCCCTCTCAGGACATGTCAACCTTTTCATGCTTTCCTCCAGCATTTTGTATGCGTTACTTCATCAGCTGTGCAGTATTAGCCTTGTTACAAAACGAATAATGGTTAGACAGTAAGACATAGGGGGTAGAATCAGGCCATTCAACCCATCGAGTCTGTTCTGCTATTCCATCAGTCCTTATCTCTGTTCTAGAAGGTCGCCCTCTAGATCTGGATACCCCCACCACAAGAAACATCCACTCCACATCTAGTCCTTTTAACATTCGGTAGGTTTCAATGAGATCCATCATCACACTCCCCCCCCCCCCACCCCACCACATTCTTCTAAATTCCAGTGAGTACAGGCCCAAAGTTGCCAAACACTCCTCATATGGTAATCCTTTCATTCCTGGATATTCCAATGATACCTATTGGCATTAATATCATTTTCTCCTTACAGTAACAAATCCCAATCCCCTATTCCGCACTCGACCTTTTACCTCTTCTCAGCTGCCTATCTTCTCCCCTGGTGCCCTGCTTCCTTCCCTTTCTCCTGTACTCCTCTTCCCTCTTCTATCAGATTCCATCTTCTCCAGCTCTTAAGCTTTCCCACCCACACAGTTTCACCTATCACCTTCCAGCTAGCTTCCTTCCCCTTTCCTTAAATTTTTATTCCAGCATCTTCCCCCTTCCTCCTCAGTACTGAAGAAGGGTCACAACCCGCAATACTGACCATAAGATATAGGAGCAGAAGTAGGCCATACGGCCTATCGAGTCTGCTCTCATTAATGAAATATGACCATTCATTAATCAGATTCATTTCCATTGTCGCTGCCTGACCTGCTGAGTTCCTCCAGCATTTTGTGTGTGTTACTCCGGATTCTCAGCATCTGCAGGATCTCTTGTGTTTAATTTTTTCCAGAAATGTTGCTTGACCTGTTGTTCCTCCAGCATTTTGCTTGTTTGTGTGCATGCGTGTGTGTGCCAAGTATGCATGTGCGTTTTTGTCTTGCTCTGGATTTCCAGCATCTGCAGACTTCCTCATGTTTATAATATACTAAATGTACCTGGTTTGCAGCAAAAACTTTATTAGTGATTGGCATATTAGTCTTCTGAGCTTACGTGCTTATGATGCCCACCTACAGATCATTTCCATTCCAACTAAATGACCTTACAGTTCGTCCTACAAATTGCATTATTTTGCATCTTTCGGTATTGAACTTCATTCAATCACTTGCCCATTCTGCAAGTTTATGAACATTTTCTATTAATACACATTGCTCAGTATTGATTATTCCCACCATCCCAACCCACCCATCCAATTTGTAAATTGTCAAAACAGCAATAGTCCAATTATTCAGCCGTGTGAGATTTCACAACTGCCTTATTGCCAAAAGCTACTGTTAGTCAATGTTCTCTCCAGAAACCAACTACCAATTCATTTTTCTCCTTGATCTGCTTTGCTCTTGATTCACTACACTTCTTTTGGTCTGATACTGACCTCTGTTGTGTTAGGGAATCACTGACTAAACTGCAAGGCATTTGCACATTCTCCCTGTGACCATGCTTGCTTCCTCCAGGTCCTCCGGTTTCCTCCCACATACCAAATGTGTACACGTTAGGGCTGTGAGCATGCTGTGTTGGTGCCAGAAGCTGGGCTGTTCCCAGCACAGCCTGGGACTGTGTTGTTATTGAATGCTGAGCAAGTTATGTTGCTACCAGAAGCACAGGGATGCTTGTGGACTGTACCCAGCACGCCAGGACAGTGTCATTATTGAATTGTGAGCTTGCTATGTTAGTGCTAGATGCACAGCGACACTTATTGGCTGTTCCCAGCACATCCCAGGACTGTATTGGTTATTGAATTGTCAGCATGCTATGTTAGTGCTAGAAGCAGGGCGAGACTTGTGGCCCATTCCCAGCAAATCCTCAGTCTGTGCAGGTCACAGATGCCAACAAAGCACTTCCACAGGGTGTTTCAACGTACATGCGACAAGTAAAGCTAATGCTCAATCTTTACAAAGTGATAGCACCATAAATTAAAATCTGCGCTTCTCAGATTGTCTCCGCTTTAAAACATTTCTGGGGGATTTTTTTCTAATAGAATCTTGTGTAAATAAGCAGCAAACAGACCATGTAGAGCATTTCATAAATCTTGTACAAGATGTTACATAAAGCATAGGGTGGAGTACCTGAAAATTAATTCCTAAGAGCAGTGCTCAGACACTCCTATACTGTAGTAGCTCATTGAAGAGAAATTTACTTAGATAACATCCACAGGGCCTTGAATTACACACAACTTGACGTGAAGACAAGGTCACCTACTTATCATGTAAACTCACTAGTGTCCACAGGACTCTGCTCCAAAGTGTTTCAAATCCCATTGAGGATATTGTAATAACAAACTGTGCTTAGAATGAGCAGTCTGTATTCCAGTTCATCACACCATATTTGAGTCCTGGTTACTATCAACTGTTTTTCCTTACAATGAGACTGATGGGTGTTTCTCCCAAAAACACAAATCTGAAGTGACTAACTGTTTCCCCCCTCTGCAACAATGCATATAGACAACATGCTGCCTTCTAGTAAATTAAATTTCATTTAATCTGATGTACAGCAAAACCCAAATACTAATTATATAAATGTAATTTCCTATTTGTTCATGTCCAATCTTGATGAATAATTCACCTCTCACACTCTTACAGGGACTTTTCAATGGAAATTCCACATTTTGGAAGCCCGTTTCATCAGGGCAGCACAAGCTTGTCATTCTCAATTGCTGAATAATGCAGAATATCAAAGATACAGTTTTCCAGACATTCCATGAAATATTGTCTAGGAAATTATTTAAATGCAGCATGCATAAATATCACAGTGAGCAGGTGTAATCAGTCCAAGTTACATCAAGTAGCGTTCTAACTTGGTAATCACCCTTACATTAACCTATTTCATTATTATACCTATTATACATTAACCTTTTCTTCCCTCAGTTTACGTACAGATTTCTGGGCACCCTGATCAAAAATTTCAATCAGTTCAGAAAAAATAATTTCATCCAATGTCATCACATAATTTTAAGGATGCAAGATTATTTAATAAATTAACTTTTCACAATACACACGCACAAACACATATATATAGATAGGTAGCTAGGCTGTCTAAGACTTGTGCACATTCCTGTACTTAGGGGACATGCTACACCATGCTATGATGGTGCCAGAATATGTGGCAATACTTCTGTCCTGTCTGCAACACATACTCGGGTGTGTTGGTTGTTAATGCAAATGACTCACTTCGCTGCATGTTTTGATGTAGACATGACAAATAAACAGGAACCTTGAACAGTTCACATTGCAATTACCTAAATGCCGCAAAGAGCAACACCAAATATAAAAAAGGATAATAGCTTTAAAACAAAAACAGAATATTCAAGAAAAAATTGAGGAGGTCAGGCAGCATCTATGCAAGGATAAACTCAAGAGATTCTGCAGATGCTGGAAATCCCGAGTACTGCTTACAAAAAGCTGGAGGAACTCTTCCTCAAAAGGCTTCTCATTCCGATGAAGGGCCTCAGTCTGAAATGTTGACCTTATTCCTTCCCACAGTTGCTGTCCAAACTGAGCTCCTCTCACATTTTGTATGCATGTCTTTGTTAGACACAGTCAATGTTTCTGTCCTGCAACCCTTTGTCAGCTGCAGACCCAAAATGTTGACTGTATCTCTCTCTCACAGGCACTACCTGACCTCCTGATATTTTTCTGCATATTCCATTTTTGTTCTAGATTTCCAGTATCGGCAGTTTTGTGATTTTCGTAAAACTTTATGACCCCATGAAATGCCATCATAGGTAGATAAACATTCAGTATGGCTCTGAAACAATAATCGACCTCAGCCTAATTCACACTGACATTCCTTACCTTCAGCACACCATCCCTGGTTTCTTCAATTGCTGTATCTGTGCCCGGCCAGGTCTGAAGCCCTGGGACTAAATTACTCTCCACCAACTTCAGAGACTTCTCTATGAATGACCGTGCTTCTTTATATCTGGAAGAAATAACTTGTCAGAATGCTTTGTGACAAAAATACAAAACCATAAGGTTTCCAACATGCTAGTTCATGGCCTCCTCCACTGCTACAATGAGGCCACACTCTGCTGTCTGGGTGGACTCCAGCCTGACGGCATGAACATTGATTTCTCAAACTCCTGGTAATGACCCTCCCCTCTCCTTCACCATTTCCCCTCTCAACTTACGCCCTTACCTGCCCATTACCTCCCTCCTGCGCTCCCGTTCCCTTCCTTCCATGGCCATAGGTCCTCTCCTATCAGATTCCCCCTTCTCTACCCCTTAATCTCTATCACCGATCATCTTGCCAGCTCTTTACTTCACCCCTCCCCACCCCCAGTTTCACCTATCACCTACCACCTTGTACTTCTTCCTTACCCTCACCCTCTTACTCTGACTTCTCATCTCTTTTTACCAGTCCCGATGAAGGGTCTTGGCCCAAGCCATCGACTATTTACTCAGCCGGAACTGCTGAGTTCCTCCAGCATCTTGTGCCTATTACTTTGATTTCCAGCATATCCAGATTTTCTCTTATTTATGTTTCCCCTATCTTCTGCATAGTTCCAAAATTAACGGATGCAGAAGCTATCTGCAAGCCACTTTGCTAAATTTACTGTCATTAGCTGCATTACACTCTGCGATGGGAACACCAATGCATAAAATCAGACAAAAGATCATGGATTTGCCCCAGTACATCACAGGTAAAGCCCTCCCAACCATTGAGCACATCTACATAAAACATATCCGTAGTAAAGCAGTATCCAGCATCAAAGATCCTCACCACCCAGGCCATGCTCTTTTCTTGCTGCTGCCATCAGGTAGAAGGTGCAAGAGCCTCAGGACTGAAGTATGCTGCAGAAAGTTGTAAACTCAGTCACAACCACTATAGGCACCAGCCTCCCCAGCATCCAAGAAATCTTCAAGAAGCGATGCCTCAAAAAGGTGGCATCCATTATTAAGTACTCTCATCAGACAGGAGCTGCTACCATCAACAAGGAGGTACATAACTCTGAACACACACACCCAATGATTAGGAACAATTTCTTACCCTCCGCCCTCATATTTCTGAATGGACTTTCAACTCATGAACAGTCCCACACTACATTTTTCCCCTCTTTTTGCACTGCTTACTTAACTTTTTTAACTTCAGAGGCAAACACTGAGAACCATCTAGACCTGTGCTTTTCCAATAACCTGTAGCTGCCTGGAGTGTTCCTTTTGACTTCACGGTGTATTTCTGCCAAGACATTGACTCTCCAGCAACTGGAGCTTGCAGATACAGGTGTTTATTTACTACAATCAATTGAAACACCTTGAACATGGTGATCTTCATTTAACTAACACATCCTTACTGTATTTTACACTGTTTTAGTTTGTATTGCACTGTATTACTGCCTCATATCAACAAATTTCATGTCTTATGCCAGTGATTCTGATGGCTGACGTGAATGAACCGAACAGAAATGTGATCCCTCTAATGATTTGTAGAATATGGTGAGGGTTCAATCTAAAGTATTATTACAGAATGCTATTGAACGTTTGGTTATACAGATTTCTATTGTGTGGGGGGACCACTGACTTCGGACTACGTACAAACATTTTTTCCTCAACCAGCAGCGAACATCCACAGAGACAAAATTGTCCAATTAAAGTTACACAGATGAGAAGTGAAAACCTTTTTACTTGCCCAGGTTGTTTATTAACCCAGACACAGAGATCACAGGAAACACCATCCACTGATATTCCAGTTCACTTAATAAAAAAAAAACCCCGGGCACAAAGATCAGAGGGAACACTATCCACTGATAATCCATTACGCAATTAACTATTCTCCCAGACACAAATGTCCCAGGAAACAACAACTGCTTTCTACAACCTGAGCCCATTCCACCTCTCATGGAAGCCGCGACTCGACACCACGACACATGCACGCGGCCAGCGTCAGCAGCACCTCACGATGCTCACAGCAGCAACACCAACCGGGCAGAGCTACCATGTCCACTTTAAATTGAAGCAAGAGGAGGAGAGTGAAGAAGTAAAGTCATCTCAGACAGAAGCCTTTTTATTAAACTGATCGGGGAAAAGTGCCTAGCCTACACAGGCGCGTGACGTAGCGCACCAAAGGTTTCAAAAAATGACAGCCATATACAGCGGCCATCATCGGAAGTGGACTGAGTCAGAGTGGGACGGCTTTGGCTCAACAGGCTTCGGCGTGAATGGGCAGAGGCCAGTAAGTTTTGTTTGTTCGTTTAGAGTAGACAGAATGCCAGGCAGGATGTTGAACTACTCCTCTTGCAGGATGTGGGAAGTCAGGGAGACCTCCGGTGTCCCTGACAACGACACCTACAGGAACTGCATCCAGCTGCAGCTCCTATCAAACCGCATTAGGGAACCGGAGCAGGAGCTGGATGATCTCTGGATCATTCGGGAGACTGAGCAGTTTATAGATAGTAGCTTCCAAGAGGTAGTTACACCAAAGGAACAGTGCACAGGTAATTGGGTTACCATCAGGTGAGAGAAGGGGAATGGGCAGGTAAAGCAGGGCTCCCCTGTGGCCATTCCCCTTAACAAGTATACCAATTTGGATACTGTTGAGGGGGAATGACTTACCTGGCACAAGCTGTGGCAGCTGGATCTCTGGCACTGAGTCTGGTTCTGCAGTGCAGAAGGGGGGGGAAGAAGAGGAGAGCAGTAGTGAAAGGGGACTTGATAGTTAGAGGTACAGACAGGAGGTTCTGTGGTCGCGTCAGAGACTCCCAGATGGTTTGTTGCCTCCCGGGTGTCAGGGCCAGGGATTTCTCTGATCACGTGCACAGCATTCTGAAATGGGAGGGTAAGCAGCCAGATGTCATGGTACACATCGGTACCAATGGCGTAGGTAGAAAGAATCAGGAGGTCCTGAAGAGTGAGTATAGAGAGTAGGAAGTTAAAAAGCAGGACCTCGAGAGTAGTAATCTCAGGATTGCTACCTGTGCCACGTGCCAGTCAGGTTAAGAATAGGATGCTCTGGAGGATGAACACATGGCTGAGGAACTGGTGTAGGGGGCAGGGTTTCAGATTTCAGGATCATTGGGACCTCTTCTGGGGCAGGTGGGACCTGTACAACAGAGATGGGTTACACCTGAACTACAGGGAGATCAGTATCCTTGCAGGAAGATTTGTTAGAGCTATGGGGGGGGGGGGGTGAGGGGTTAAACTAGATTTGCAGGGGGATGAGAACCAGAGTGACAGAGTAGATAGTGGAGCGGGGGTGAAAATAAATGATGTTGAAGTTTCATGCTAAGTCACAGCTGACGAGCTGAGGGCATGGATTGACACATGGAGTTATGACATTGTAGTTATTAGTGAAACTTGGCTACAGGAGGGGCAGGAGTGTCAGCTTAATAATCCAGGGTACCGAGTTTCAGACGTGATAGAGGCAGAGGGATGAAGGGTGCAGGGGGGGGGGGGGGGGGGTGGCATTGCTAGTCAGTGGAAATGTTACAGCAGTGCTCAGGCAGGACAGATTAGTGGGCTTGTCTACCGAGGCCATATGGGTGGAGCTGAGAAACAGGAAAGGTGTGACCACATTAATGGGGTTGTATTATAGACCAACCTATAGTCAGCGAGAATTGGAGGAGCAAATCCACAGAGAGATAGCAGACAACTGCAGGAAACATAAAGTTGTGATAGTAGGGGATTTAATTTTCCATGTATTGATTGGGACTCCCACACTGTTAAAGGTCTAGATGAGTTAGAGTTTGTAAAATGGGTTCAGGAAAGTTTCCTGAATCAATATATAGAAGTACCGACTAGAGAGGATGCAACATTAGATCTCCTATTAGGAAACGAGTTAGAACAGGTGACGGAAGTGTGTGTAGGGAAACACTTTGGTTCCAGTGATCAAAACACCATTAGCTTCAACTTGATCATGGATAAAGATAGATCTGGTCCTCGGGTTGAGGTTCTAAACTGGAAAAAGGCCAAATTTGAAGAAATGAAAAAGGATTTAAAAAGTGTGAATTGGGTTGTTCTCTGGCAAGGATGTCGTTGGTAAGTGGGAGGCCTTCAAAGGAGAAATTTTGAGAGTGCAGAGTTTGTATGTTCCTGTCAGGATTAAAGGCAAAGTGAATAAGAATAAGGAACCTTGGTTCTTGAGGGATATTAGAACTCTGATAAAGAAGAAGAGAGAGATGTATAACATGTATAGGAAATGGAGAAAATAAGGTACTTGAGGAGTATAAAAAGTGCAAAAAAATACTTAAGAAAGAAATCAGGAGGGCTAAAAGACATGAGGTTGCTTTGGCCATCAGGGTGAAGGGTAATCCTAAGAGTTTCTACAGGCATATTAGGAGCAAAAGAATAGTAAGGGATAAAATTGGTCCTCTTGAAGATCAGTGTGGTCGGCTATGTATGGAACCAAAAGAAATGGGGGAGATCTTAAATGGTTTTTTTTGCATCTGTATTTACTAAGGAAACTGGCATGGAGTCAATGGAAATAAGGCAAATGAGTAGTGAGGTCATGGAACCTATACAGATTGAAAAGGAGGAGATGCTTGCTATCTTGAGGCAAATCAGAGTAGATAAATCCCCAGGACCTGACAGGGTATTCCATCAGACCTTGAAGGAGACTAGTGTAGAAATTGCAGGGGCACTGGCAGATATATTTAAAATGTCGGTATCTACAGGTTAGATGCCGGAGGATTGGAGGATAGCTCATGTAGTTCCATTGTTTAAAAAAGGCACTAAATGTAATCCAGGAAATTATAAACTGGTAAATTTGATGTCGTTAGTAGGTAAATTATTGGAAGGAATACTAAGAGGTAGGATCTACAAGTATTTAGATAGACAGGGACTAATTAGGGAGAGTCAACACAGCTTTGTGCATGGTAGGTCATGCTTAATAAATCTATTAAGAGTTTTTCAAGGAGGTTACAAGGAAAGTGGATGAAGGGAAGGCAGTGGATGTTGTCTACATGGACTTCAGTAAGGCCTTTGACAAGGTCCCGCATGGGAGGTTAGTTAGGAAGATTCAGTCACTAAGTATACATGGTGAGGTAGTAAATTGGATTAGACATTGGCTCAATGGAAGAAGCCAGAGAGTGGTAGTGGAGGATTGCTTCTCTGAGTGGAGGCCTGTGACTAGTGGTGTACCACAGGGATCAGTGCTGGGTCCATTGTTATTTGTCATCTGTATCAATGATCTGGATGATAATGTGGTAAATTGGATCAGCAAATTTGCTGATGATACCAAGATTGGAGGTGTAGTGGCAAGTGAGGAAGGTTTTCAAAGCTTGCAGAGGGATTTGGACCAGCTGGAAAAATGGATTGAAAATGGCAGATGGAGTTTAATACAGGCAAGAGTGAGGTATTGCACTTTGGAAAGAAAAAACAAGGTAGAACACACAAGGTAAATGGTAGGACACTGAGGAGTGCAGAGGGATCTGGGAATACAGATACAAACTTCCCTAGAAGTGGCAACACTGGTAGATAGGGTCATAAAGAGAGCTTTTGGTACATTGGCCTTTATAAATCAAAGTATTGAGTAAAAGAGTTGGAATGTAATGGTGAGGTTGTATAAGGAATTGATGAGACTGAATTTGGAGTATTGTGTGCAGTTTTGGTCACCGAATTACAGGAAGGATATTAATAAGGTTGAAAGAGTGCAGAGAAGGGTTACAAGGATGTTGCCTGGACTTGAGAAACTGAGTTACAGAGAAAGGTTGAATAGGTTAGGACTTTATTCCCTGGAGTTGATAGAGGTGTATAAAATTATGATGGGTATTGATAGAGTGAATTCAAGCAGGCTTTTTCCACTGAGGCTAGGGGAGAAAAAAACCAGAGGACATGGGTTAAGCGTGAAGTGGAAAAGTTTAAAGAGAACATGGGGGGAGGGGCTTCACACAGAGAACAGGGGGAGTGTGGAATGAGCTACCAGATGAAGTGGTAAATGCAGGCTCACTTTTAACTTTTAAGAAAAACTTGGACAGGTACATGGATGAGAGGGGTTTGGAGGGAAATGGGCCAGGTGCAGGTCAGTGGGACTACGCAGAAAAATGGTTCAGTACAGCCAAGAAGGGCCAGAAGGCCTGTTTCTGTGCTGTAATGTTCTGAGTTCTATTTAGGAGAGCACCAACCACGTCATCAAGAGTAATCAGCATCCTGGAGGCTTTGGTGTTACTGCTTCATATATTCCATCCAGCATTAGGGTACAAAGATATGGACAGCCTAATTGCGCCACGCAGAAAGAGAAGGGGGACATTATGGTCAAGCGATGAGGCCAAACATCGTCAGGAAGCGGCAAGGAGAAGGAGAGAACAAGAATCGGATGAGGCCAGGGCTGCATGACTCCAGGATCAAAGAATCAAGACAAAAAAAGAGGAGGGAAGAGACAGAGGAGAGGCCTGCACGTTTCCAAAATGACAACAATAGGCACAGAAGGAGGAGAAAACAAGAATCAGATCAGGCCAGTGCCGCATGACTCCAGGATCAGAGAAAGAACAAAAGGTAGAAGAGATCACGAGTCGAAGGATGAAAGGGCTGCTCATCTCCAGAATTACAAAAACAGGCAGAGGAGGAGAAGAGACGAAGAGACAGAGGAGAAAAGGAAAGATCAAATCGAGAAAATGCAGCAAAGACTAATTATTGCAAGAGTTGCTGAAGACAACAATGGCTGCTTTCAACAACAATACCTCGACAGAGAAAGAGCAAGGCAAAATGCACGACTCACACGGCGTAACATTTCTGCGGATGTTGATATGATGACCGGAGTATGCCCTCACTGTCGTGCCTTCCTATTCACTGGAGAAACCGCACATTTCTGCTGTATGAAGAGAAAGGTCAGGATAGGCCATTTGCAGCCTCTACCCAATGAACTCAATTTATACAGCAATGATGAACCTATTGCAAACAAGTTCAGGAAGAACATTAGATAATACAGTTGCCTCTTCTGAATGACATCCTTTGGTCCTTCCAACGAGGAATGGATGGAATTATTCTGTGACTATTCAAGGCCAAATCCATCATTACATCGGACATTTAATGCCAGACCCCAACAAGTAAGCCTTATTCCTTCAAATTTACTTCATGGATACTCAAGACAGCAAAGAATTGAGAATGGGGATACTACAAAATGATGGAATTCAACGTGAGATTGTTGAATTATTGGAAAACCTACTACAACAATGAAACCCATACATTGTGTAACTTCGACTTGCAAAAGAACAAATTCAAGGCATGCCAGGGGCATTCATTGTCATTGATCCTGACCGGAGACCGGCATTTGAACATGAGAGAAGATTTAATGCACAAATTGGCAATGAAGTCGGTCACCAAACCTGAAGCAAGATAACGGCACATTGTGTCGGAAGAACAAGGTCATTTGCAAATAATATCAGAGTCCCATCGCACATATGACAGCTTTCAATATGTACTTTTCTTTCCACTTGGAGACGATGGCATCATCAGTTCTGAACGACCAACAAGAAACTGACGGCAATGCATTATTAAGCGTATCGAATAATGAACCATGAGAATGAGTTTAATAACCCCCTCAGAGGAGGACGTCTATTCCAACAATTCTTGGTTGATTATGGCTGCTAAGATTGAAGGCAAGAGGCTGAGCTACATCTGAATGAATCAAGCAACCTTGAGATGAACAACATACAGAGGCCTGACTGATGTATTGAATGATGACGATGATTTCAGAAACATCGGAAGGCGCATCATCCTCTCCTCAACATTTGTCGGTGGAACATGATGGAACGATGTCAGGATGCCATGATGTATATACTGAAGTATGGTATGCTTCATTGTTCATTACAATGATATGCAATCCAAACTGGCCCGAAATCCAACAGCATCTTTTTTTGCATCAGCAACCAAACAATCAGCCGGATTTAATCACGAGAGTGAAGAGAAAGTTGTTTATGAAGTACCTCACTGGAACAGATGGTCTCTTTGGTAGGTATATCGTTTACTTTTTAAATATTTTAAAATATTGTTGAATACTAAAAGTGGGGTCTGCCTTATTTGCACTGTCTGCTGTGGCTCGATGAGGCATCCAAGCCGAGACCACAAGATTATGATAGATTTGTGCAAGCAGAAACACCAGACCCAAAAGAAGATCCCGAGCTGCATGAATTGGTATTGAAGCACATGATACATGGTCCGTATTGTACCATTAAATCACCGTGTTGGCAAAATAGTACATGCAGTAAGAGGTACCTAAAGCCATGTATGAGCATACAAGGTGTGGGGATGATTCATATCCTGTGTATAGGAGACGGTCTGTGGAAATGGGAGGATTCGAAGGTCATCAAGTAGGACGACAAAGTCTAACTATAACTTCTGAATTGGAGGTCCCCTATAATGCCCAACTATTGAAGCTGTTCAATTGTCATCTAAATGTGGAAATATGCTCACCTGTCCATCAAATACGTGATCAAGTATGAAGGGGAGTGATCGGGCAATTTCTGGAGTGAATAGAGAAGACGAAATCACACAGTATTTGACAGGCAGGTATATCGGGCCCTCTGAAGCTGTCAGATTGATACTTGGATTTCCAATTCATAATAGGGAACCAGCCTTTCGCCTTCAAGCACACCTTCCCCAACAGCATCAAGTATTCTTTCGAGATAATGCCGCTGTGCAAATGGATAATGATATGGCAAGAACCACTTTAACAGAATTCATGGATCTTTGCATTGGCAATCCATTTGTAAGAACCCTGTACTATGCGGATATTCCCAGATTCTGCACTTGGACATGAGATTTAAAAGAAGGAGAATGGGGAAAAGAGTGGAGGAGTACTCTGGGAATTTTGAAGCAAAGGTCTGGGTAGAGTGTATACTGTTTCTCCACGGAGTGGTGACTCTACTATTTGAGAATTCGTCTTCATCACATAAAGGGACCAGCACCTTCCGAATCATTGAAAACACATGATGGAGCAATCACAAGGAAATCTGCAGATGCTGGAAATTCAAGCAACACACACAAAATGATGGTGGAACACAGCAGGCCAGGCAACATCTATAGAGAGAAGTGCTGTCAACGTTTCAGGCCAATACTCTTCGTCAGGACTAACTGAAAGGAAAGATAGTAAGAGATGTGAAAGTAGTGGGGGGGAGGGGGAAATGTGAAATGATAGGACATGGGTGGGCAAACTTTTTGACTTGTGGGCCACAAAGGGTTCTAAGATTTGACAGGGAGCAGGAGCAGATGGACGGAGTGTTTTGGTAATACACCTCATAAGAAAAAATATCATGGGATATGTAGAAAACATGTGCTTTAATTTCAATTGAAAATGAACAAATGCATTACAACAAAATATCTGTCTTTGAAGTCCCATGGTGTTTAGCTATTTATTGAAATGACTTTTAAAACTGAAAATTAAATGAATAAAATACAGCTTTTTTTAATAGTAACAGTTATTATTTTAAAGCACTGAAAATTCTGTTAACCTTCAAGATATTATCATCATCACTCTCCTCTTGACTGTCTTTATTTCAAAAACGGTAGGAGATGCAGGTCTACTTGTCCTGCTCCTTCTTATTCAATTGTCCCCTGTGCCAAAACTCAACAACGACCCGCACAATGACAGAACAGTGAGAGCGCGCCAGTATGCGGAGCGCGTTATTTGATCTGGAGTGCATTTTTTATTTTGAGAACGTACGTGCACCTGCGCACTACTCATGTCCATCACTTAACAGAAATGACATGTAACATGTAAGGCTTATTGAAAAAAATATTTTCAAATGCATTTTTTACATAACACAACGAAGAAACTTATTTTTAATTTCAGTGGGAACAGTGTTGTTGGTCTCCCTTTTTAGCCAGCGCATCAAAGTCTGGATTTAGTTTTGTTGTGGCGAATCTCAGGATGGATCTGAGGTGTTGGTCAGTTAACTTGGATCTGTGGCTGGCTTTGTTGATGTTCATGAACATGTTTGCTGAACGACTGTTCAAACAAATAGGTCGAGCCGAACAAAGAGTAAAGCGCAAATGTGGAGTAATATGCTGCACCTCAACAAAGGTCAATGTGTAGAGGTGTGCTACATGCAGCACTAAAATTACGACACAGAGTCGGTAACTGCAGTCAAAGAAAAAAACTTTATTCGAAATCCCCAGCCTCACTTTTAAGCCTCCCTCAACCTGCCCCCCCCCCCCCCGTGGCGCAGAGGCTCCAAAGCACTGTGCTCGCAAATCCCCGCAGGCTATCTCCCTTAGCCGGAACGCTGGCTAATTGTGAGCC
This sequence comes from Hypanus sabinus, assembly GCF_030144855.1. NCBI lineage: Eukaryota > Metazoa > Chordata > Chondrichthyes > Myliobatiformes > Dasyatidae > Hypanus > Hypanus sabinus. Next base: position 541,785 of record NW_026779035.1, read on the forward strand.
GGTTCGGATGTGCCAGATGTATATAGAGTGCGTCATCTATTGGGAAAACGCCAGAATTGCGGGGAAAAAACGTTAACAAGGTTTATTAATATAATTTCATCAAGTTCTGCGGGCCGGATTTAAAAGCTTAACGGGCCCCATATGGCCCCCGGGCCGTAGTTTGCCCATGCCTGTGATAGGAGAAGACCAGAGGGGGTGGGATGAAGCTGAGAGCTGGAAAGGTGATTGGCGAAAGTGATACAGAGCTGGAGAAGGGAAAGGATCATGGGACCGGAGGCCTGAGGAGAAAGAAATGGGGAGTGGGGAGCAGAGGGAGATGGAGAACAGGCAAACAACTAAATATGTCAGGGATGGGGTAAGAAGGGGAGGAGGAGTATTAACAGAAGTTAGAGAAGTCAATGTTCATGCCATCAGGTTGGAGACTAACCAGCCAGTATATAAGATGTTGTTCCTCCGACCTGAGTTTGGATTCATTTTGACAGTAGAATGTTAGGGGAGATGGAGGTGTTGTTATTGCTGTAGCTGATTTTGCTACAGTGGTAGATGCCTGGTGATAGGGCAGCGCATTCAAGATTCAAAATACCCCTCAAAGTCAATGAAAGTGCCATTTGGACCATCGATAAAAACACCAATACTGCAAATTTACTCCAAAATGCAAGGCTTATTGTCTGGGATGAGTGCCTCATGATTAGGAGGGAGAGCTTCAAAGCCGTGGACCGGACTCTTCGTGGTGTATGTGGCAAGAATGAGGCCTTCGGGGGTATTTTAACCATTTGCTGTGGCGATTTCTGTCAGCTTCTACCAGTTGTGAAACGCAGAAATGATGCTGATGTGGAGAATACATGCATAAAATTATCCCACTTATGGAGAAGCTTCACCAATTCAATTGAAGAGAAACATGCAACTAAGTGAGGGAGAAGGACAATATTCTGTGTTCTTATTGGATGTTGGAGAAGTCAAGATTGAGGAAATTTCGAACAATGAAATTGAATTATCTGAAGATGTGATTCTGCCATCAAAAACTATGGAAGAATGCATTGATTTCATCTACCTGACATTCGACAAACCTGCAGAACTGCTCTCGAGGAATTCTATCTTGGTTCCTCTCAAGGAAATGATGCAAAAAATAAACTTCACATGCATTAGATGCTTCCCTGGAATCATGAAAGAATACTGTTCCTTCAATGCCGTAAGTGAAGGAGCTAACGCCACTCATTTTCCAACAGAATTCCTTGATTCGGTCGAACTCTCTGGATTGCCACCACATAAACTGGAATTGAAGAGGGGATCTCCGATCATTTCAATGAGGATCCACCAAGGCTTTGCAATGGAATGCGAATGATAGTGGAAGAACTGCACGACAATCTCATCGTAGCAAAGATAAACATTGGTGCGTTCAATAATGACATCGTCATGACCCCAATTTATCAGAAGGGGAAGATGTCCCTCTACAGCAGAGCTAGTTCCCAATACTTTGTATTGCTTATGTAACACTTACCCAAAAGGCTAGTATATGTCTAGGGGAAAAGGAGATCCAGCAACTCACCAACCCACCTCCCGTTTGCACAGGTGCTGTGAGAATACATAAAAGGAAAAAAACAAAAGGCGCCAACTTACCAAAGTTCAGTCTGTTTAGTGCACTCGTTGGAGCTCAATCAACTAACCAATCGACCCATCCGGCCGTCGCACCTGGGACCACCCCGGTGGTCTTACGAGCAGTCCAGCACACGTCCACCTTCCTCGGTGTCTCCCTCCTGACTCCCCTCACACCAAAAACCCGCGAAAACCCCTCCCCCAAGTTCCCAGCATCACAAGACACAATAACATTCCCCATTGATTAACAAATGAATACAATTACCATATCAGCCATTCTAAAGCGAAACAACAGCGAGAGAAACACTTATCTGACAAAGAAGTATTCCTACTTGTAACAAACCAAAGAAGCCAGGTTCTCCCGGTACCACGTATGTCAACCGCTCTGGGGGGCGCCTAATCCTCTGAGTTCTCCGCACCCCTTCTGCCCCACTGGGCTCCCTCGTCACCTGCAAACCCCTTGTCTCGGACACCCCAGATCTACCTGACAGACCCGCACCCCCTTCCTCACAGGGGTCCTCCCTCACCTCAGATCTCTCCGGCTCACGCTCTGGTTCCACCCTCTCTCCCACCAATGTCGGCTGCCTCTCCATCTGCCCCTCAAGACCTTCCCTCCTTTCACCCAATTCAGTATGGGAAGGGCCAGGAGCCTCCTCTCCTGGTACTGGAGCGCCAGCTCATCTGAGTCGTCCTCTTCCGAATCGGTAGCCATTCCTGGGTGAGGGACCCAAACCCGCTCTTCAGCAGCGGCCTCCTCCCTTTCTCCACGCCCTCGCAGAGTCCTTGTACTAGGCGTAACCTCCCACTTGGGCTCCTTATCCACCTGCACCACTTGACCCAGTGGCAGCAGGTGATTCCGATGGAGTACCTTGATAGGCCCTTTCCCATCCTCAGGTTTCACCCAGTAAACTGTCAGGTTCAGCACCTGGCTCTCTATTACATAGGGGCTGGCAGCCCATCGATCTGCCAACTTGTGCTTACCTGGGAGTCCCAAATTCCATAAAAGGACCCGGTCGCCCGGCAATAATTGGACAAACTTCATCTTTCGATCATACCACATCTTATTCCTCTGATTTTGTTTGGTAGCCACCGCCTCGGCCAACTCGTATGCCCGCTGTAACTCCCTCTTCATGTCAGACACATACGTTAGATGGGACTTCCCGAGTAATTCACCCACTCCACCCCCAAAACACAAGTCAATGGGCAACCTCGCTTCCCGCCCGAACATCAGATAATAGGGCGAAAACCCTGTAGCATCATTGCGAGTACATTTGTAACAGTGAACCAATTGTCCAATATGACGACTCCACCTGCTTTTCTGCCCAATCTCCAGCGTCCCGAGCACATCCAACAGGGTCCTGTTGACTCTCTCTGGCTGAGGATCTCCCTGTGGGTGGTAAGGGGTAGTCCTGGATTTCTCAACCCCAAGCATAGTCAGTAATTCCTGGATAAGGCGGCTCTCAAAGTCCCATCCCTGATTACTATGGATTCGCCTGGGAAGGCCGTAATGCACAAAATACTTCTCCCATAACACCTACGCCACTGTCGTCGCCTTCTGATCCTTGGTGGGAAATGCCTGAGCATAGCGAGTGTAATGATCAGTGATGACTAAGACATTCACGGTGTTGCTGATGTCAGGCTCAATCGACAGGAAATCCATACATACCAGGTCCAGAGGTCCCGCACTCTGCAAGTGCGACAGTGGAGCCGCCAAGTGGAGCCGTCTTCCTCTGGATGCAACGACGGCATCCCCTACAGTATTCTTCATCCTCACGCCTCACCCGGGGCCAGTAGAACCGGTCTTTGAGTAATCCATATGTCTTTTCCACCCCCAAGTGTCCAGAATCATCATGTAAGGCCTGGAGTACAGCCTGGTGATATTCCTCCGGCAGGACCAGTTGCCAACAGCGGGTTGGTCCGGAGGCGTTGTTACCCGGTACAAGATTTTGTTCTTTAACTTCAACCGAGACCACTCCTTCAATAACAGAGACACGAATGGGTGTTTCGCCTTCTCAGCCAACGCCACATCCCCCTTCTCGACCGCTCTCCACACTGTGCCAATGCCCGGGTCATTTTGCTGAGCAGTTGCCACTTCCCCTGGACTCAGTTCCGGCAACTGTTTAGTCCGCAGTGCGGTCAGGTCACAGTAAGCTAGGGGTATGGCATCGTCAAAAACCCCCAAATGGTCCACAGCTCATTCTAGCCTTCCTCTTCCCTCGGCCTTCATGGTGATAGCAAACTGACACATCGCCTTCACTCCAGGGCCAGGGACACTCTCCCACTCCTCGTCCCTCTCCTGCTGTTCCCCCGGCTCCCGACGAAACAACACATCCGCATCGACATTCTTGCTTCCTGGGCGGTACCTCAGGCTGAAATCATATACCGACAAGGCCGCCAGCCACCGATGTCCTGTGGCATCCAGCTTCGCTGAAGTCAAAATATAAGTAAGAGGATTGTTATCTGTTCTCACCACAAACTTGGCTCCGTACAGGTAATCGCCCAGCTTGTCCACCACAGCCCACTTCAGCACCAGGAACTCCAACTTGTGAGTGGGATAGTTTCTCTCTGATGGCGACAAGCTTCGGCTGACAAAGGCTACCGGCCTCAATGCTTTGCCATGCTCCTGGTACAGAACAGCCCCAAGACCCTCTCGGCTGGCATCCTTGTGCAGCACATATGGCTTCTGGGGATCGGCAAAAGCCAACACTGGGGCCTGGGTCAGTGCCCTTTTCAAAGATCGGAACGCCTCTTCACATCGATCATCCCATCTTGAGCCAAAAGGTTCTGCCTGGTTCCAGTATCCTCCAGTATCTTGTCTCTGGTCCCCCTTCCTTTTCTTTCCCATCGGGGGATAACCACACAACAGCTGAGTCAACGGGTGACACACTTTGGCGTATCCTTTCACAAATCGCCGGTAATACCCACAGAACCCCAAAAATGAGCGCAGAGCGCCCACTTTCTAGGGTCTCGGCCAGGTGGTCACGGCTTCTATCTTGGTTGGATCAGTAGCCACTCCCTCTCGCGAAATGGTATGGCCAACGTAGCTAACCGATAACCTGCAGAACTGGCATTTGTCCAGGGAAAGCTTCAACCCTTCTTCATTAAGCCGGCCCAACACCTTCAACAGCCTCTCCTCATGTACCTCCAAAGTCGATCCAAACACTATCAAATCGTCCAGGTACACCAGCACCCCCAGCAGATTCATATCCCCCACAGTTCTCTCCATGAGCCTCTGGAAGGTGGCTGGGGCTCTGGATATGCCTTGGGGCATTCGTTCGAACTGAAAGAACCCCAGTGGGCAGATAAAAGCGGTCTTCTCTTTATCGGCCGCACTCATCGGGATCTGGTAATACCCACTTCTTAAATCCAGCACACTGAACCACTTCGCACCGCTCAGGCAGACCAGCGCATCCTCGACTCTTGGGACAGTATATTGATCAGGGACAGTTCGCCGATTCAACGTCCTGTAGTCAACACACATGTGCACTCTCCCATTCTTCTTCCGTGCCACCACTATTGGGGACGCATAAGGACTTCGAGACTCAGCAATGATTCCGGCCTCCTTCAACTTGCACAAGTGCTGTCGCACGTCCCCAACATCTGCCGGAGCCAGCCGCCGGGATCTCTCTCGGAACGGGGTGTCCTCCGTCACCCGGATGGTGTGGCGAGTGCTTTTGGCGCAGCCAACATCAAACTCGCCCCGAGAAAAAACAGTTTCCATCTTCAGCATCTTCTCCACTAGCCGGTGTTTCCACTCCGGCGACACAGGGGAATCCCCGAAGTTAAAGGCTTCAGCGGTCAGCTCCCTTCGATGCTCCGATCCCTCCCCGTTAGGGGTCCTCACTGGTGCGCTAGACATTACCGTCACCGGGAACAGATGTGCCAGCGGCATTCCCCTCTGAAAGGTGATTTCTCTTGCTGTGGTGTTCCTGACACTTATAGTTATATGCCTCGCACGTACCACCCCTGGTCTCTGCACTTCGGGCCTCACCAGTGCCCCTGCCGGAAATCGTGTCTCCCCTTCAAGATCGCCTGGTGCGTCTACTAACAGGGCTTCTCCCGTCGGCACTCCTGGGAATCTGGGGGTCCCCATCACTAGTGCTACCTCCTCTGGTCGAATCACCTTGGGCCTCGCCTGCGTACACCACACCGTCCCTCGTTTACACTCCGGGTCCAGCCCTAGGGGGGCAACCCCTTCTTCGAACACCGCTTGAAACACTGGATGCACCGAGAGGGTCTCCAGAAAGTCTTCCCCCCCTTTCTCCTTACAAGCTCCCAGGAGCCGTCGCACAACTGGGGAGTTAGTCCCCACCAGGAGGGCAGCACCACCGGTTTCCACCGGGTCAGGACACACACCAACACCAACGTCTCAATAGCTTCGGACACTCCTACATCGCCCTCCGAAAACTCCAATCTCATCGATAGGTACCCATCGTACGGGTAGTCACCCTCGCTCACACCCCAAATCTGCAGTGCGTCAAATGGGGTTACGGGCAAATGCTTTAGATATTGATTGTAGAAAGACCGGTACAATAAAGTCACCTGCGATCCCGTATCGAGAATGGCTTTTGCGTAAACTCCCTCTGTCCGTAGACCCACACAGGCACGGGGTCCTACCAGCCCATCCGGAATAAAGGCGTGGGCATCCTGTGGTCCCCTGGCTGATCTCTGGGAACATGTTCCTCCAGAGGCTCCAGTCTGTTCCCTCACTGAGCCTCTCCTAAGTTTCCCCGACACCTCTCCCTTCTTAGTCGCAGGGGGGGCTTGTCCTCCGCGGGACTCCTTGTCTCTCACAATCCCAACTAAAGTGTCCCTCCTTTCCACAGCTATAGCACACCCTTGGCCTTCCACAGTCCCGCCTGAAATGCCCCTCTTTCCCCCAGTTAAAGCACATGCTGCCTGCCGCCCCTCCTCTCCCAGGACGGTTCCCGCTCCCAATCCACTGCACTGATCGCCCGAGAGTGGGTACCTCTCCTCCAGAGGGGGTTCCCTACTCCCCGGGGGGTTGTCATTCCTCCACCCAGCCACCACTTCCTGTATCGCTAAGGATCGCTCCCGTAGGTCCGCGCCCCTTTTCCGCCCCAATGCTCTCGCACCTCTCTAATCAGTTGCCCGAACGATGGAGGGGGACCTTTCCTATAAACCTGCCGGATAGTCCATGCCACCTTGTCCTCCTCCAGAGAGCCACTGAATACCTGACTCATCCTCACGCTAGCCACGTCAGTCGCCTTCACTACCCCCCGGCGCCGCAGCCCCGAGAGCATCCCCTCCATCCTAAATATGTACTCGGAGAGCTTTTCCCTTCTCCATTGTTCCAGGCGTTGGAACTCTGCTAAAAGCAGCCAGGGTTCCCCTGACAACCCAAACGCTCCCTCCAAAACTTCTAGGCATTCCTCCACTGAGGCCCCAGGCTTCTCAGCTTTCAACTCCCGGACGGTTTTGGCTGCTAAACCCCTCAAACTTCCCACCAATCGCTGCCACTTCTCCTCCTCCGAGCCTGGCCACTCCTCTAACATCAAAGACGTATGCTCGATCCAGGTCTCATAGTCCACCTCCCCATCTGGAGTAGGCTTGGCTCCGGAGAACACCCCCAGATTCAGCCGTGGCCTCTCGGACACCCCCACCAGGGAGTTGAGTGCGGCTGCCGGCTCCGAGGCTTCCACCCTACCTGGGGAGCGGGGCCTAGACACAACTCCCTCCTCCCACCTCCTTTTACTAGTGCCGGGCACCTCTCTGGGGTCCACCTCTAGATCTAGCTCCTCCTCCGATGTCTCCTCAGCCTCATCCTTGGAGAAGGAGTGGAGCCCCCACGGCCCCTCCTCCCCCGGTACGCTGACCGTCGCCGGCAGTCCCACCGTCCTGACGTCAGCACTCGTACGAACCAACACCCAGCTAGACTCTACCTCTTTACCACCGTCTAGCTACCAATTCTACCTGCCCAATACCCTTCACCGAACTTAAACCCCGCACTATCGCGTCTCCCGAAACTCGAAAATCCACTCCGCTCACTACGCATGCGTACTGTACTGGTACATCTTCAAACTGGCACCAACAAAAAATCTTATCTCTGTCCATTCCTCTCTGCAGCCTGCGCGATTCCACAGCCCCTGATAGTCCAATCTGGGACGAGCACCCCACAAATGTAACACTTACCCAAAAGGCTGGTATATGTCTAGGGGAAAAGGAGATCCAGACACTCACCAACCCACCTCCCGTACACGCAGGTGCCGTGAGAATCGAGTTAATGCCTCGCACACGCCAACAGTATCAAACCCACAACAAATACCGTTATGAAATACACTTTAAAGAGTTTATTAAAATTAAAGTAGGCAATACAATATATATAAGGAAAAAAACAAAAGGCGCCAACTTATCAAAGTTCAGTCTGTTTAGTGCACTCGTTGGAGCTCAATCAACGAACCAATCGACCCATCCGGCCGTCGCACCTGGGACCACCCCGGTGGTCTTACGAGCAGTCCAGCACACGTCCACCTTCTTCCATGTCTTCCTCGGCCTCCCCCAAAAAACCCGCGAAAAAAACCCCTCCCCCAAGTTCCCAGCATCACAAGACACAATAACATTCCCCATTGATTAACAAATGAATACAATTACCGTATCAGCCATTCTAAAGCAAAACAACGGCCAGAGAAACACTTATCCGACAAAGAAGCATTCCTACTTGTAACAAACCAAAGAAGCCATTTTAAGTAACATACACAAGACATTGTACACTTATGCTTTGTATGACTATACTGTTATGCCCACAGCCTCCTCCTTTGTGAGAATCGCAAGAGCACTAGTTTGGGGGGGGGGGGTCAGTAGACCCAGGAAATGGGAGAGAGACGTACCGGATGCCTCATTCCCCGGCGATGCAAAATAACCCGACATTGACCATTGTCTCCTGGAGAGCACGTTTCTGGATTGGGGACTATGCTACGTACAAGCCCTCGGGCAAAGTGGGCTGGTTGAGAGAGAAATTGCATCATCCCAACCTGATTGACATCTGAGACCCCGTGAGGAAGTATAAAAGAGGGTCTGGGGGAACAACACCTTCAGACGCACCAGAAGAAACGCTAACGATCCCATAGTAGCGGGAAGCCATTTGAAGGAAGCCACGTGCATTCGATTCTGCGGCTGAAATCGGTGGCTGGAAACACGGAAAACGGCTTTTAGCTAACAACGGGGAAGCCCGCTCCCCTGATTCAACAGATTTGCATTATAAAAGACCCGGGCAAGTTTCTTTTCTCAGAAATCTCTCTCTCTCTCCAACAAGTGAAAACCGAGTGGTCCCCAAAGGCTGAAGCCTGCAGGAAATCAGTGACTTTTATATTTCCATCGGACAATATATTATCCTCTAGACAAACGATCGAGCTGTTTTGTATTGATGGTTATTATTAGGCCCGCGCTTTTAGATTGAATAGTGACGACGTAAATTATCTAAATGTTAGTATTCATCTTATTTTAGTGCCCCTTTATAAATAAAGACTTCTAAAAATAGTACCATTAGCCTTCAACGGACCGCTCTATCTTTGCTGGTAAGTGACCTAGTTACGGAGTACGTAACAATACATAATGCGCAATGCTAAACCATGTCAAGAAGGTGTTGATTTATCTGGAGAAACCGGTATTCCAGCATGGTCATCTGTATGTGGCTTTAAGTCAGGGAAAAAGAACTGAAAACATTAGAGTCTTTTTAAAGGGTGGCAGATCAAACAGAAATGTTGCCATCAAAAGTGTCCTTTGTTAAAGGAGGAGTCGCTAAGTTTGTATGCATCTTTCTTCTTTAATAAACTGATTTTTATTCCTCAATTTCCAAACCACATCACATCAGCCTGCAATAACATTCTCCCTAAGCGGGCCCCAACGGGTCACCTGGTTGTCCAGTTACACAATAACAATACCCGCAGGCACAAAGATCACAGCAAACACCTTCTACTGATATTCAAATTACACAACTGCATTACCCGCAATACAACAATCACAGGGAACACCTTCTTCTGATATTCAAATTATACAATAACAATACCCGCAAGTACAACGATCACAGGAAACACCTTCCACTGATATTCAAATCACACAATAACAATACCCGTAGGCACAACGATCACAGGAAACACCTTCCACTGATATTCAAATCACACAATAACAATACCCGTAGGCACAACGATCACAGGAAACAACTTCCACTGATACTCAAATTACACAATAACAATACCCGCAAGCACAACGATCACAGGAAACAACTTCCACTGATATTCAAATTACACAAAAACAATACCCGCAGGCACAACGATCACAGGAAACACCTTCCACTGATATTCAAATTACACAATAACAATACCCGCAAGTATAACAATCACAGGAAGCACCTTCCACTGAAATTCAAATTACACAATAACAATACCCGCAAGCACAACGATCACAGGAAACAACTTCCACTGATACTCAAATTACACAATAACAATACCCGCAAGCACAACGATCACAGGAAACAACTTCCACTGATACTCAAATTATACAATAACAATACCCGCAGGCACAAAGATCACAGGAACGCATTCCACTGATGTTCAAATTACACAATAACAATACCTGCAAGTACAACGATCACAGGGAACACTATAACGTTCTCCTTTGCGTGTAACTGATAACGTCGAATTCAACGTCGAGATAAACCACAGTCAATGAGAACCAGATCGCAGTAAGATTAACCATTTACTGTTCACTCTTCACATTAACATATGGTGAAAACTGTTGATAAAACAATACAAGATTGATACAGTATTTGTTCCTTCCTTAATATCACATTTCAATTGTAAATACTTGCAAAGGTGACTATAATTACATTACACTAAGGTGCAGTATACAGGCAGAGTTTACCTGCTCCATTGACTACTTTAAATACACTTCAATGCAAACTATCCGCAACTCTTTAACTAACGAAAGCATAAACATTATCGACCGTCGTTACTTCTAACAGGATCGGCATTAACATCTTAGTTCAATATATCGATTATCTATTAACTTACAGCGTTGCTCTCACTGTGATTTCTCATGCCTGCAAAACTACTTCTGCTCAGGTGAGCCTCGTGGTGAGCCCCCACCCTCGCGTTAATTTCAAACCGGTACTTTCCCACAAGACGCGGCGAAACCGGATGTGATGTCATCGCATGCCGATATATTTTACATGCAATGAATATACTTTAAACACTTCTAATTCTAACTAGAAAATACTATCGAATGAATTACTAAGCGAAAATATTATAAACTAAATAACTGTCGTAAAGACAGCACAAACACGTTCCACTGATATTCAAATTACACAATTACATTACCTGCAAGTAGAACGATCACAGGAAACACCTTCCACTGATATTCAAATTACACAATGACAATTCCCGCAATCACAACGATCACAGGAAACACCTTCCACTGATATTCAAATTACACAATGACAATTCCCGCAATCACAACGATCACAGGAAACACCTTCCACTGATATTCAAATTACACAATAACAATACCCGCAAGCACAACGATCACAGGAAACACCTTCCACTGATATTCAAATTACACAATAACAATATCCGCAAGTACAACAATCACATGAAACACCTTCTACTGATATCCAAATTACACAATAACAATACCCGAAAGCACAACGATCACAGGAAACACATTCCACTGATATTCAAATTACACAATAACAATACCCGCAGGCACAATGATCAGAGGAAACACTTTCCACTGATATTCAAATTACACAAAAACAATACCCGCAGGCACAACGATCACAGGAAACACCTTCCACTGATATTCAAATTACACAATAACAATACCCGCAAGTATAACGATCACAGCAAACACCTTCTACTGATATTCAAATTACACAACTACATTACCCGCAAGTACAATGATCACAGGAAACACCTTCCACTGATATTCAAATTACACAATAACAATACCGGCAGTCACAATGATCACAAGAAACAACTTCCACTGATATTCAAATTACACAATAACAATTCCTGCAATCACAAAGATCACAGGGTGCACCTTCCACTGATATTCAAATTACAGAACAATACCCGCAAGTACAACAATCACAGGAAACACCTTCTACTGATATCCAAATTACACAATAACAATTCCTGCAATCACAAAAGATCACAGGAAACACCTTCTACTGATATTCAAAATACACAATAACAATACCCGCAGGCACAACGATCACAGGAAACACCTTCCACTGAATTTCAAATTACAAGATACCCGCAGGCACAACGATCACAGGAAACACCTTCCACTGATATTCAAGTTACACAATAACAATACCCGCAGGCACAACGATCACAGGAAACACCTTCCACTGATATTCAAATTACACAATAACAATACCCGCAAATACAACGACCACAGGAAACACCTTCCACTGACATTCAAATTTCACAATAACAATACCCGCAGGCACAATGATCACAGGAAACACCTTCCACTGAATTTCAAATTACAAGATACCCGCAGGCACAACGATCACAGGAAACACCTTCCACTGATATTCAAATTACACAATGACAATACCCGCAAGTACAACGATCACAGGAAACACCTTCCACTGATATTCAAATTACACAATAACAATACCCGCAGGCACAATGATCACAAGAAACAACTTCCACTGATATTCAAATTACACAATGACAATACCCGCAAGTACAACGATCACAGGAAACACCTTCCACTGATATTCAAATTACACAATGACAATACCCGCAAGTACAACGATCACAGGAAACACCTTCCACTGATATTCAAATTACACAATAACTATACCCGCAAGTACAACGATCACAGGAAACACCTTCCACTGATATTCAAATTACACAATAACATTACCCGCAAGTACAACGATCACAGGAAACATCTTCCACTGTTATTCCTTTACACAATAACAATACCCCCACACATAAAGATCAAAGGAAACACTATCTGCTGATATTCCATTACACGCAATAAACAATTCTCCCAGACACAAAGATCACAAGAAACACTAGTTCAGTTCAGTTTAGTCTCTGCTTATTGTCATTTAAAAACCACAAATGCAATGCAGTTAAAAAATGAATCAATGTTCCTCTAGAATGATATCACAAAAACACATGACAAAGCAGACTACACCAGAAAATCCACATAACGTTTGCCAATTCCCAATCCAGAGTCCGGAGAGGCTGCCACATATTAATACTGCACTACCATCTCAGCGCGTTCCCCGGAAAGGAGCTCGAATCCCACCAGACCAATCATTGAAGTCCTACACAAAACCACATACTTACAACAGTGTAAACAATAGCATTATTTATAAAAAAAAACAGACCATGGGCACAGTAAAAATAGTTCAAAGATGTTAAAAGACTATAAGTTCGAAAGAAACCACCACACAGTTTCCACAAGTCCTCAGGGACTCACCATCTCACGCCGGCGACAGAAGGGAATACCTCCACTATTGACTTCCACGGCGCCACTGGACCCAGCGTCGCAGACGCAGCACACAATGAAAGCTCCGTCGAACCCAGCTTTGCAGACACAGCACACACTGAAAGCGCCCCAATCACAGTAGACTCCGAATCCGTCGAACCTCCGACCATCCCCTCCGGCACAGCTTCTCCGAGCATCATCATCTGCCGAGCGTATTAAGATGGCCCCACCAACGGCCATCGGTAACGCGACCTCAAGGACTGGGGGCCTGTTCTTCCCAGCAGAGACCCAGACCTCACAGCAACAGCAGCAATGAAGAGAGCCTTCCTGGAGATTTCCAGATGTTTCTCCATGCTCCCACATCTGTTTTTCATCAGATTAGAATTGCGCATGGCTTAACAAATAACAGATATCAGCTCCAGAGTGGCCGCTGCAAGCTGTATCGCGCCACCATCTTGGCTTGTCTGTTGATATTCCATTACATGCAATAACAATTCTCCCAGGCTCAAAGGTCACAGCAAACACCTCCCGCTGATATTCCATTACACTCAAAAACAATTCGCCCAGGCACAAATATAATATTAAGAAGTTAGCATCTTGTAGACCACTTGTGACCCTGGCTATTTTTGTAAGGGTCATAGCAGCTAAGAGCTTGAGAAAAAACTATAGAATCCCAGATGTTTTCTCATAAGATAAGCTGAACGGGTGACACCATCCTTGGTGTGCAATCTGCACTTAACTTCGGTTTTGCTTAGAGTAACGTATCGTTGCCTGATTAATTGCAGTGAGAAACATATTATGCCTTGTGTTTCTTATGGCATCTGCAAGATAAGCAATTAGAGGGAGTGACTATTTACAAGGGCATCAGACTTTGGGGGGTGGGCCTGTGTCTGACTGCATCCAGACATAGTAGCAATTAAAACTGTTTATGACAATTAAAACAATTTATGACTGATAAAGTTAACAATACTCACCTGTACAGAAACTAAAGGGGTGAACCCACATGTATCTGTGTACATGACTTGTATGATATAGAAGTAACTGTATTTGCTTCAGGAGACACAGACCCTTAAAGCACCCTCCGAGAGAGAGTGCTTAAGGAGGGTTCTCTCGAGTAACTTGCTAATAAAGAGTTAAAGTTACTTTCACTGTAGTACGTGGTGTCTTTGCAACAGTTGATCGAAAGATGTTTACAACACAAAGACCACAGCAAACACCATCCTCTGATATTCCATTATACAGTAACTATTCTCCCTGACACAAGGATCATAGGAAACACCATCCGCTGATATTCCATGACACAATGGCAATTTCCCAGACACAAAGATCACAGAATTACCATCCACTGATACAGACAGTCCCCGGATTCCGTACAAGTTCCGTTCCTGAGTCCATCTTTAAGTCAGATTTGTACATAAGTCAGAACAAGAAACGTCCGGTATTATTTAGCGTCAGTTCGTCAGATGTTTGTCTTAGTATATACTATATATCTTACCTTTCTATGCATATAAAACACTTAAGAAACGTATGTTTTCCAAAAATTAAACCACTACGTTGCTTCGTAATAATTGTAGCTTTCATCTAGGCAGGGCTTTTCACATGCTCCATTATTCTCACTTTATCCTTTAAAAATGTTCTGATCATTGACCGACTGTAGCCTAATGCTTTTCCAATGACCGATGGCACTCCCAAACACTTTATTACTTCCACTTTATTTTCAATTGCATTTGCTTCCCGTCAATAGAACAGAAACACTCCAGATGGTGGGTCCCGACCTCCACTGGTTCCCAAGGTCCGCTGGGTCCTAAGGACCACTGCACTGAATTCCCCGGGTGCTACATTGCACCGTACTGAGAGAGGTTAAATAGGACAAGTGGGGACTGTGCTGGGTTTGGGTATTTGATCATTCACAATATTCCACGTGGGAATTTAAACTGGAGGTGGCAGTGTTTTTTTTTACGAGGTTGAGACGCGAGCTCGACATCAAGCCAGCACAAATGGTACAGGAGTTACTGGATCGACATCAACCCGGCATGGTTGATGTTTGTCTCCAAATCGAACTCGGGAACCTCCATTCTCTAGCCCAGTGCTGATCTGACTGCACCACCAGCCGACCGGAATAGGGGGTGGAGTCAGGGTGAATCTTACTAAGAAAAATTTAAGCCAAATACAAAATTAAACACTCAACACAGTGTCAACGGCAATGACTTAAAATGGTGGATGGTGTCATGATCCAATTTAAAATGGCGGACAGCGTTCTCCTTTCTCAGTTCGTAAGTACAAGTGTCCGTAAGTCAGATGTTCGTAACTTGGGGGCTGCCTGTATTCCATTACACATTAACAATTCTCCCAGGCAGAAAGATCACAGGAAACACCATCCGCTGATATTCCATTACACAGTAATAAAAATATCATCGCTTGCAATGCAGTCAAAACGTAAAAGAAAAAATTTTCATAGGTTAATACAGGTGACCATGTATTCATAAAATGGGTGACTGAAACAGTGATTTTCCATAACAAAAGCACATACCTGTTCCATCTGAGGTGGACCCGACTTAAACCATAATACGACAGGCAGCTAAAGTTACTGCAATCTTCATCCCTAAACTCCTCAAGGATTTTCTTGAAGTGTCGTTCAGCTTCTAAAACATCCTAAGAAATTAAAGAAACTCAGGATAAAAACTAATCTCTCACTTTCAATTTCATAGCATGTATATTACTATAAGGGGCCAATGTGGTTTAAATAACAATATTTTACTTGATTCTGCCTTAAATTTTTACCTAGTGATTTAAACTCAACTTAAAAAAAATTATCAATGTAGAAACTCTAACTGTATTGCTTCCTTGCCAAGTTAGCTGGGCACATTTTTCTAGTGACCAGCAGTAAAAATGAGAAAGAAAACTAACAAAGAAGCCAATCTCTTGTAATTACTAAATTAAATACTATATTTCACAATCTTGGATGCTACCTACCATGGAACTGTGCCTTGCTCCCTATTCAGAGATCCATTTAATATCAGAGAATGTATACAGTATACAGACTGAAATTTGTCCTCTTCACAGACACGCACAAAACAAGATAGCCCATAGAATGGATAGAAACACTGAAGCTCCCAATCCTTCATACAGCAGCAGCAAAACCCCCTTCCCCACCAGTTGCGGCAGCAGAAACACCAACCTGAACACCTGCCCCCACCAAGCAAGCAACAGCAAAATATTGAAATTCTATTTCAGACAGCTTCTATTGATTATAAAGCACCTCATCCCAAGTTTTAAAGCAGTGTTATCATAGTCTAATTCAATGCCAGTGAAGGTGCTCCAAATGCAAACTGACACATTTCACTGCAGGAATAGCAGACAAAATTTTATACAAGGCATATGGAATTGGATGGCCAAAAATATGGTCAAAGAGCAGAAAGAAGAGGAAAAGACAAGAGGAGAACTCCATTCACCAAATCTTTAATTTAATCATCCTCCAGGGATCTACCTTAAGTTATGATAGCAGGGGATTTGGTGCTTACATCGATAAAAATTATACAGATAGATACTTTATTGATCCCAAAGGAGATTATTTTGACACAGTAGCATTATAAATGCACAAATATACAAATGTTAGAAGAGAAGAAGGAAAGAATAAAAAATAAGTTATCACACACGGTCTAACAGGAGGAAGTCATCACTTCCCTGGCTATAGGTTGACTCATTATAAAGCCTAATGGCCGAGGGTAAGAATTACCTCATTTCGCACTCTTTGGAGCATCACATTTGTCTTAGTGCATATATGTCAAACTCAAGGCCCGCGGTGGAATTATCTTTGGCCCGCGAGATAATATCTAATTACTATTAAAGCTGGCCCCAGTAATCGAAGCGCCTACGGCGTATGATATGGCTAATGCTGAGTTTATTCAGGTACCAGGTTTTCAGGGTTTTTAGTGTTTATTCGGTTTCCCTGGTTTATTTCCTGAATATCATTAATGAATAATTTTTTTCTCTATTAGAGCTGGCCCACCGGTATATTGCATGCACCACTAATACTACAAATCCCACAATGCACTGCCAGTGCATTGCTCGTGCTTGCCTTACTCTCTCCTCAGCATCCTTATGGCGCTAGTCACGTGTGGTCAACTTTCAGCTATCCCTCACCCCAAAAATGGCTGAACGAAAGATGGATTTTGAAAACAGGGGTTTTCAAGGCAGGTGGGAGGCAGAGTATATGTTCGCAGATATCAAGGGCAAACCTGTTTGTCTTGTGTGCGGAGACGGTGTGGCTGTAATTAAAGAATATAACGTAAGACGACACTATGAAACGAAACACCACGACAAATACAAGCATCTGGACAAGAAACAGAAGCCCGCGATGTGCGGTCAAAAGAGTGGATTGGTGGGCAGGATCCGGGAGAAGATGCGGGAGGAAAACGGCGCAGGTGAGCTGACAGCTTATCACTGCATCATACACCAGGAATCGTTGTGTGGCAAAGCCTTGAAAATGGAACATATAATGAGCACCATAACACGAGCAGTTAACTTCATAAGAGCCAAAGGTTTAAATCACCGCGAGTTCAAGTTGTTTCTGGAGGAGTTGGGTTCAGAATATAATGATTTGCC
This sequence comes from Hypanus sabinus, assembly GCF_030144855.1. Classification (NCBI taxonomy): domain Eukaryota; kingdom Metazoa; phylum Chordata; class Chondrichthyes; order Myliobatiformes; family Dasyatidae; genus Hypanus; species Hypanus sabinus. The sequence continues at coordinate 559,455 of NW_026779035.1, forward strand.
CTATCACACAGAGGTGCGATGGTTAAGCCAAGGAAAAGTGCTGAAAAGATGTTTCGAGTTGCATGAGGAGATCTGTCGGTTCATGGAAAGCAAAGGGAAAGACACAACAGAGCTCCGGGATAAAAAGTTGCTTTGTGAAATGGCGTTTCTGTGTGACATCATGAGCCATCTCAATGCGCTCAACCTGCAGCTTCAGGGGCGGGGTCGTGTGATTACAGACATGTACGCTGCAGTGATGGCTTTTAAAACCAAGCTGTGCCTGTGGGAGACGCAGATGCAGCAAGAAAACTTGAGCCATTTTCCGTGTTGCCAAACTATGAAAGAGCAGGTTTCTACCGCAGTGTTCCCACGTGCAAAGTTTGCTGAAAAACTTAGCATACTTGGTGCCAACTTCACACGGCGATTTGCCGACTTTGAAGCCCAAAAAAGCAGGTTTGAACTGCTCAGTAATCCATTTGCAGCTGACGTGGAAAGCGCACCAACCAACATACAAATGGAGCTGATTGAACTCCAATGTAGTGACACACTCAAGGCAAAGTATGACTCGGTGGGCGCTGCACATTTTCTACGTTTCACTCCCGACACAATGCCCCAGCTGCGTACCCAAGCTGGTCAAATGCTCTCTATGTTTGGCAGCACATGTCTGTGTGAACAACTGTTCTCTGATGAAGATAAACAAAACATCACACAGGAGTCGTCTTTCTGATGAACACCTTCACTCAATTCTGAGGATTTCCTCAGCTCAGAGCCTGACTCCAAACATTGATGAACTTGCATCCAAGATGAGTGCCAAGTATCTGGCTTAGACTAGTGTGAATCACAGAGTGTTGGCCTGTGGAAAAATGTTTTCATTAGAAATTACTCCGGAAAAGCTGCAGATAAAGCCAAAAGAATGTAACCCCCTGGGTCACCTCAGGCTCGCTCAGCTCGTTCTCGTCTAGGGGGAGCAGCCTTCGGCCCCGCCAAACTGGGTAATCAGCTGGTGTGGATGCTGTGTGATGTCCCCGCCTCACCCAAAAACAGACAGTACACCATAAGCGATTAAATGAGTACAATTTATAAAGGTTACTATAACTAAGTGATTAATAACGATACAGTATATATGAAGAGAAAAAATAAAGAAAAGGCGCCAAACTTATCAAAGTCCAAACCACTTCATGCAAAACCATTGGAGCTCAATTACTGAAGTCTTCTGGCCACCATTCGATCCCCTCCGAACTCCTCGACTCGCAGCTCAGGACCCTCCGAACTCCTCGACTCGCAGCTCAGGACCCTCCAAGTGGTCAACCAAGCACATCTAGCTTCATCCCCCCTCCTCGGAGTACCTCCTGGCCTCGGACCCCCACTTGGGGTCCGATCCTCGCCCAGCTTACAGCATTGTGTCCTCTCTCTCAACCCCTCACGCCGATCTGCCCAAAAGCCCGTCAACAAAAGCTTACAGACTCAGAAGAACATTAATCCCAATTTGGTTTACAAAGGAATACAATTCTCGTTATGTAAATTTTAACCCAAACAATCTTCCAGCACTCTCTCGCAACAAAGAAGCATTCCCGCTAGTTAACAAAACAAAGAAGCCCTTTTGATTACATACACAGTAACAAAGAAAAAAGAAGAAACCCCATTTACAAGAAGTAAATGCAACTGATTTTTTATTTATTTAATGTTCAATGTTGTTTTTGTAGGCAATAATCTAAGCTTTGTTAGTTCCAGGTTAATATGTGTAATAAATTCATTTCAATAAGTTTTGCAATAAACGCTGAACCAGTCCGGCCCTCGACTTGTACCGATTTTTAAATTTTGGCCCACTGTGTATTTGAGTTTGACACTCCTGCATTATGTCTACATTTGTGTTTGCTTATGCTTGATTTCAAACGGTTTATTAATGGAAAAGGTACGGCTCCCAAAACAATCTTAGCCAAAATAGCATCGTTTCTATCTCGTTGCCTACTTTCTTGTAATCTACGTCTGTAAGTTAATACCAATCATAAAAAGAATGCTTGCTAGGCAATCTGCCTCATAAAAAACAAAATTCATAAAGTGAAACAATTTTAGATATAGCAGAGACTGAGACACATGAGAGCAGGTTGAAAAAATGAAGGCAACGAAAGCTGTGGGAGCACGCATGCGTGCACAACTGATCCGGCCCGCATGAAGTCACATTTTTCTCAATCCGGCCCGTGACCTAAAATGAGTTTGACACCCCTGTTTTTAGTGTATCACTGAAAGTGTTCCTCTGTTCAGCTAAAGTGGCACACAGAGGGTGAGAAACATTATCCAGAATTTCCTGGATTTTCCTTTGTTCTACCACAGCCTCCAGTGTGTCCAGTTTGACTCCTGCAACAGAGCCAGTGCTTCTAATCCTGTTGGCATCACTTGTGTTGATGCCATTGCCCCATCACACCATCGCATAGAAGATTGTACTGGCGACAACAGACTGGTAGAACGTGTGAAGGAGAGGCCTGCACCCTCCAAAGGATCTCAGTCTCCTCAGGAAGTAGAGGCAACTCTGGCCCTTCTTGTACACAGCCTCTGTGTTGGTGCTCCACTCAAGTCTGTTGTCCAGGTGCACCCCCAGGTACTTGCAGGTTCTCACCACATCCATGTCCTCACCATCAATAGTAACAGGGAGCTGTGAAGGCTCGGACTTCCTAAAGCCCATCACCATCTCCTTTGTCTTACTGATGCTGAGCTGCAGATGATTCAGCTTGCACCAGTTGACATCCTCCACAAGAGCCTGTATTCATCCACTCATCTTCCCTTTATACATCCAATTATTGCTGAGGCATCAGGGAATTTCTGCAGATGACATGACTCAGTGTTGTATCTAAAGTCCAAGGTATAAAGGGTAAACGAGAAGGGAGCCAATACAGTCCCCTGTGGGGCCTCAGTGCTGCTTATAGCCATGTCTGACACACAGTTCTGAAGCTGCACATACTTTGGTCTGCCAGTCAGGTAGTCCATTATCGAGGATACAATGGAAGTGCCAGTCTTTACTGAATGAAGGCACTCAAGAAATCAAAAAACATCATCCTCACTGTGCTGCCCTGCATATCGAACTGGGAGTAGTAGGCTTTGCTCAGCAGGTAGATAACAGCATCGTCAACTCCGAGTGTAGGCATACTGCAGGGCATCAAGGGCTGATCTGACAAGTGGTTGTGAGCCAGGACCAGCCCCTCTAGGGCCATCATATTGTGTGAAGTCAGGGCCAATGGACAGCATTCATTCAAGACTTTCGGTTGGCCCTTCTTGGGTACTGAGACCACACACAATGAATTCCACACAGTTGGGACCCTGTCCAGGCTGAGCCTCAGATTGAAAATGTGCTGAGGAACTCCACACAGCTGCTCAGCGCACTCCTTCAGAACGCTGGGGTTCACTCCATTCGGTCCCAAAGATTTGCCGTGTCTGCGTTTCCCAGGTTTCCTCTTCTCACCTGCTCAGTAGCGAAGGTGAGTCCATGATGACTGGGGAGTTGGTGGAAGGTGGGGTTTGGGAGAGCTAAAGATCAAGACAATAGCAGTCGGTATGTTGAGGTGTGGTGGTAGGTGCAGGGCAAGGGGGGAGATGAGGGAGAGAGAAGGCATTGGTGCTGAGGGAGCTTTGGGTGCCTCTGCACCTGGATGGGAGTGCTGAAATGGGGTGGGAACAGGAGGACAAATGTCAAACCTACTAATCCATTCATGCTACCTTCCGAGCCTCTACAGCTAGGCTGATTGAAGTCAGTGATGTTTTTCATGCCTCTCCACATCTTCTGGGTGCTACTCTGCCCAAGCTTCTTCTCCAGCCCTTTCTTATTATCTGTTCAGCCACCTTGATCTTCTCCTTTAGCTCCCTCTGCACGTTTCAATTCCTCCCCATCTGCTGATCCCTTTTTGTGGTTGAGAAGACCCTTTAGATCACTGGTGACCCAGTTAGGGAGCAGCTTGCCGTCAGGCCTTGATGGTATGATAGTGTCCACACAGAAGATAGTGTAGCCAGTGATGCAATCAGTAAGTCCATTAATATCCTTCCCATATGGTTCACAAAGTATTTTCCAGTCAGTAAGCTCAAGCAGCCCTGCAAGGTTTCGGTGGTTTCTGGCAACCATTTCTTTACTATCTCAGTGGTAGCTAGCTGTTGCTGTACTTTGGGCATGAGGTGAACCAGGTTGTAATCTGATCTTCCAAGTGGGGGGAAAGCTGTGGAGCTGCATGCATCTTTAATATTTGCATACAGGGAATCCAGTGTGTTTTGACACTTGACAAACTGATTGAAAGTGGGTAGTGTCATCAAGAGAGAAACATAGTTGAAGTCTCTCAGTGTTGAGTCTGGAGTCTCACGATGGTAATGTGTATGACATCACATGCAGTAGTTGGGAAGCCAGAATGTAGACAACAAGCAATATGGCGTGGCTGAACTCACACGGCAGATAAAACAGATGCAAACTCACAGCAAGCAGTTCAACATTGGGACTGCAGATTTATTCTTTCACAGAAACGTAACCGGGATTACACCATCTGTTGTTCACTCACAAAGCAAGCCCACCTCCCTTCCTCATACCACACTGTAGATCAAGTCGGTCTGCTCGTAGTGCTGAGAACCCATTCACAGTGGCACTGGAATCTGGGATTTACTCAATCAAACATATAACGCTGCATTCCCAGTATTCATTCTTTGTCCCTGTGAGTATTGCTAGTTCCTCCATTTTATTTGCCAGTGATCTTATGTTCCCCATGGTGATATACAGGAGACATAGTCTATATCTCCAACTCTTGTTGCACCACTTGTTACCCAATCTACAACCTTGGTACCTCATCTCAGCTCGTCCGGAAAATCGACCTTATGCTGGGCAATCAGAAGTTGCTTCCCAGATGCCAGCAGTTGCTCCCTATACAATATTGCCTCCGATACTCGGTCAAAGCACTTGATGGAATAAAGTATCCCAAGAGCCAGAAGGATTATTTGTTTTGCAGTTTTGCTAGCCATTACAAAAACAAACGAAAGAAACATGGTAAATAATGTTCAGACAAACAAGCGGAGCTGCTGTAATCTGCTGCCTCACATGACAAAGCATGCGCGCACACACACGCACATAAATACACCAGCACACACACACAAACATACAAAACTTAATATAACCAAGTTTTATTCAGGGAAGCAGCTCAAACTAACATCCACTGTCTTGTGCTACAACAGCTTAACTCTAAGCCAGTCAAGGCCATTGCAATTGCAAACTGAATTTTAAACACGAGTTTTGTTTCACTTCCAGCTGGAATCCAGTGGTGTTCTGACAAGCTGCAGCAGCTCCTCTCACCAAATCCCAGTTCCTCCTACAATATGATCCTTGTCCTGTGTCATCTGGCTAAAATGACGGGTTTGAATAAAGTTTAGCTTCAACAAACAAAATCAACTTGAAAGGTATCAAATTTCTTTCAAAACTGCTCACTGACTGCCCCCTCCCAACATTCAGCAAAGAATGAAGATTCATACCTGTAGTAAATTATTTCCTAAAAAGGCAAAACCGCAGGCATACTCAACCAGTATGTACTCCATCGTTGTCAAGTTATAGACCTGGAATGGAAAATAAAACACATCCATCCTCCGGTTCAGAGACACCAGAGATTGCAATGTGGGACAAAGCTGTATGTAATCAAGATTAAAGAGGCAAAATGTCAGACAATGTTTCAAGTTGAGGTCTTGCATCCAGACTGAGAAAAAAGCCACCATGCAGAAGAGAGATACAGGCCGGGAGGTGATCGGTGGAACCAGATTGGGTGGGGACTGGTCAGTGGAACCAGACCAGGAGGAGGGAGAAGTGATCGTGTCAAGGCTGCAAAGTGGTCATTCCAAACCGACATGAGGGAAACTTGGCAGGTGGATCTGGTATGCAGTAGAAAGAGGGAGGATAAAGATAGAGGCTGGAAAGTGATAGATGGAATCAGATAAGGACGATTAGTGAGAACAGAAACAGGTAGGGGGCTCATAATGAGAAATGGGTAAAAAGGTAACAAAAAGGTAAGAAAACCTGGGTTGACGGAGGAAAGTAACACAGAGGTTACGGGTTAGAAAATACAACACTCAGACCAAAATTTGTATCAAACCAGATATAATGCAACTTTATTGGCATGCTCCTATTATGAACTGCACAGCAGAACATTTACAGTGAAAGGGAAGGCACTAATACAGTTCCCTTCTACAGTGAACAGAGAAGAGATTAATACAGTTCCCCTCGACAGTGCAGACAAGGGAATAATACAGTTCCATAGTGAACACAGAAGAGACTAATACAGTCCCCTTCGACAGTGAACAGTGAAGATAATACAGTTCCCTTCGACAGTGAGCAGTGAAGAGATTAATACAGTTCCCCTCGACAGTGCACAGTCAAGGGGATAATACAGTTCCCTTCGACAGTGAACAGTGAAGGGACCAATACAGTTCCCTTTGACAGGGAACAGTGAAGGGACTAATACAGTTCCCTTTGACAGGGAACAGTGAAGGGACTAATACAGTTCCCTTTGACAGGGAACAGTGAAGGGACTGTTACGAACCCCGTAACTGAGTCACTTACCAGCAAAGATAGAGACATCCGTTGAAGTCTGATGATACTATTTTTAACAATATTTATTAGTAAAAATACACAAAAAAAATTAATGCAAATACACAGATAATATACGTCGTCAATACTAGATCTAAAAGTGCGGGTTTAATAATAATCAATAAGAAATAAACTCTATCGTTGTCTAGAGGATAAAGTATTGTCCGATGGAAATATAAAGTTCACTCAGTTCATGCAGGCTGCAGCCGTTGGGGACCGCTGTGTTGCAATGGTTGGAGAGAGAGAGAGAGATTTGGAGAAAAACTTGCCGACTTTCCTTTAATGATTTTGATCCGTCAGGAGTCTCGTTTGTCATGGCCTTTCACTTGTGGCCTCTCCTTTAGCTAAGCCATTCTTCCGTGATGAGCCCGCAACCCTGGCAAGGGAGGACGCACACGAGCCCCCTCAGCTGTCGCTATTAAACGCTGTCACATGATCTCTAGCATTTCTCCTGGTGCGTCTAAAGGGGTTGTTCCCCAGACCTTCTTTTATCCTTACTCATGGGGTCTCAGATGTCAATCAGGTTGGGATGATGCAATCCCTCAACCAGACCACTCTGGTTGTCCCCTGAGGGGTTTCAATGAATTGTACAGTGCTCAATACACAATTCCGTCTCCAAGAGACAATGGCCGTTATCAGTGGTTCCGTTTTTGCTAAGGTCAGGACACATTCCAAACTTTGTGTATTCTGGATGTCTCTCTCATTTCCTGGGATGCAGACCCGAATTAATAGCGATCTTGCGATTGTACCCTTCGGCCCCTCAGAGTTGCTTCACATTCATAACATCCCCTTCCTTCTAAGATTTTTGCCACAGGTAAAAGTTAATTAATACAGAGTCTTACAGGATTTCAGAATCTAACGCAATTTTTTTTTCACTACAGAGTAATACAGTTATACATTCAATTCAGCATCTAAACAGTTAGCGATTACATTGTCACTTTCTTTATCTTAATGTACCTTAATAAATTCTTGTAGCTTCAGACTCCAATTTAATAACCACCTATTTATATTCCTTTTCTTCAGCAAACAAAAACTAAAGAGTTGTGATCTTAGCTTACGTGTATATTACAAAAGTTCATGCATATACTAATCTTTATTTTACTTTCAAACTTAACAGTCAATCTTCCATGGGGGTGTCTTTATTATTCACATGCTTTGTCGAAATCCCTTAAAACTGGATCCTGTTATTTAAAGTGAAATCCCGTCAACCCTCGCCCCTTTTCCACGTTAACTCCCACGTGGTTAGCTTGTATACCAGTGTGGAATAGGCTTTTGCATGCTCCTTTCATAGGAGTTATTTTATCAACAATGTTTTCCAAACGTAGCCCATTTGCCAAATTTCCACACAATTCTTTATTTTTAAGCAAGTCGTTAATTTTATCTTCAGGACCCTTCATTCTATTGGTTTTCAATTTAAAATCTGCAAGCGATCCCTCTTTGTCCAAACAGCATTTCAAATTCTGCCTTTTCACAGCAGCCTTGAATAACAATAGCGTGTGGGGCAACTTTACATTCCAAATCAACCTGTAATTGATTCGCAGGCATCGTGTTACCAAGCCATTGTCCCTTCAGCCTGGTTACTGCTTCTGACATCAATCCAGACTTTAAATTTTCTTCATTCAATTTAGGAACTACACTTTTCCCTTTTCCTTCAATAATAATATCCACATCACCACCTTTTATCTCCTCAATAACTTTGAACACACCTTCGAACACAAACAACTGGGAATTCTCACTTCCCACTATTACCAAGGTTAACTCTTTCTTCACTGAACCAAGTCCATCTGACCCACAAGGACTGCATTCCTTTTCAACTGAATCAGATACCTCACACTTTTTCTGAGCTCCATTACTAGGTTCAGTACCACGTGCCTCCACATCTTGAACACACTCAAATGGGACATCTGCCTCTTCCAGGCTTTCAATACCTGTACCCTTTTCAAATTCTAAATTCCTCTGATCCTCCCAGTTACTCTCTGGGCAACTCCCTTCCGGAGTAAACTCAACCCCGCGGGTTAAAACAATTTCATCTGCCAACCCAGCAAATTTCTTCAAGGTAAGGGCGTCCTTTTCATCTAGGACTGCCCTCATTTCATTATCGGGAACACATTTAGAATTTTCAACTTCTTCAAATAGTTCTGTCAGACCAGACAGATCAACCATGTCCAACCCTGGACCTTCTAACAGCCTTATCTGTTTCTCATTTTTACTCCGTGCCTCTATAAATTTCCTCTTGGCTAAGGGCAGGTCTACCGCCTCTCCTTTATTCTCTTTCACCTCCCTATTCTCCTTTTTACCACCCTTTAACCCCTCTTGGTACAGGGTCGGTAAAAACGTCTCAGCCAAATCGATACTGGCCTCTTTCTCAGCGGCCTTTCTCGACACGCTGCGAGTGGTCGCGCATGTGGGGTAGATCTTTGAATCTAGGGGCGTGACCTCAACACTTACAGGCTGGTTTGTCAGCTCCATGGCCGACCAAACGTCACCACCAGCTAAATCGCTACCCAGAAGGACGTCTACGTCAGTTCTCGGGAATTCTGATCGCACCCCTATTTCAACTGGTCCAGATACCAGCTCACAATTTACAATGATCCTATGCAAAGGCACAGCTTCTGTCCCTTTTCCTATGCCTCTCAAAGCTAGCTCTCCAGTCTTGGGGCCAAAATCTAGTACCTTACTGAGAATCAATGACTGCTCAGCTCTAGTGCCTCTCCAGATCTGCACTGGAACTGGTGTGTCTCCCTCTTTCACAGACACAGTTCCTTCTGAAATAAATATCTCAGGCCCCTCTCGTATTCTGTCCACCTGAGGCTTTCTCATCGATTTACTGATCACCACAATACATCCTGTAGGGACTGCTGCTTTCCCTTTTCCTGTCTCCTTCCTCGAAGCAAGGCACTTAGATGCAATATGACCCACCTTTCCACAATTAAAACAGGTCAAGCCAGGACCTCTCCTGCCGACTTGCCTTTCCTCCTTCTCAATTTTACCACTAACTCCCGGCTGGATCTCTGCCTCAACCGGCGGGCTTTCTCTACCGTTCCCACAGTCTTTCTGGTAACTTTTATTCGAGGAAAACTTGGTCTTGTGGGTTAGGGCATATTCATCTGTGAACCTAGCAAATTCGGATTTTGTCTTATTCGGCTTCTCGTTCGAATACATACGGCTATCATCCGAAACACAACCTTTAAATTCCTCAATCAGAATTAACTCTCTGAGACGCAAAAGATCCTCTTCCACCTTTTCTGCTGCACACCAACAATCAAAGAGCACACCCTTCTCATAGGCAAACTCTGCATATGTTGATTCCACCCTTTCTTTAAATCTCTGAACTTTGGGGTTGTTCCCCAGACCCTCTTTTATCCTTACTCACGGGGTCTCAGATGTCAATCAGGTTGGGATGATGCAATCCCTCAACCAGCCCATTCTGGTTGTCCCCTGAGGGGTTTCAATGAATAGAACAGCACTCAATACACAATTCCGTCTCCAAGAGACAATGGCCGTTATCAGTGGTTCCGTTTTCGCTGAGGTCAGGACACATTCCAAACTTTGTGTATTCTGGATGTCTCTCTCATTTCCTGGGTCCCAGACCCGAATTAATAGCGATCTTGCGATTCTCAAAAAGGAGCGGGCGACTTTGTACCACTTCACATTCATAACAGTACTAATACAGTTCCCTTCAACAGTGAATAGTGAAGAGGTTAATACAGTTCCCTTCGACAGTGAACAGAGAAGAGACTAATACAATTCCCTTAGACAGTGAACAGTGAAGAGGTTAATACGTTCCCTTCGACAGTGAACAGTGAAGAGATTAATACAGTTCCCTTCGACAGTGAATAGTGAAGAGACTAATACAGTTCCATTCGACAGAGAACAGTGAAGAGACTAATACAGTTCCATTCGACAGTGAATAGTGAACAGACTAATACAGTTCCACTCGACAGTGAATAGTGAAGAGATTGATACAGTTCCTTCGACAGTGAACAGTGAAGAGTTTAATACAGTTCCCTTCGACAGTGAACATTGAAGGAACTAATACTGTTCCCTTTGAGAATGAACATTGAAAGGACTAATACTGTTCCCTTTGACAGTGAAAATTGAAGGGACTAGTACAGTTCCATTCCACAGTGAACAGTGAAGAGTCTAATACAGTTCTCTTCGACAATGAACAGTTGTTATGTCCGCTGCCCCCTCCTTTGTGAGAATCTCAAGAGCACTAGTTGAGGGGGGGGATCAGTAGACTCCGGAAATGGGAGAGAGACGTGCCGAATACCTCGTTCCACCACGATGCAAAATAATACAACATTGACCATTGTCTCATGGAGACCACGTGCAAGCCCTCGGGCAAAGTGGGCTGGTTGAGAGAGATTGCATCAGCCCAACCTGATTGACATCGGAGACCCCGTGAGGAAGTATAAAGGAGGGTCTGGGAGGGAACAACCACTTCAGACGCACCAGAAGAAACGCTAATGATCCCATAGTAGCGGGAAGCCATTTGAAGGAAGCCACGTGCGTTGGATTCCATGCCTGGAATCTGTGGCTGGAATCACGGAAAACCGCTTTTAGCTAATAACGGGGAAGCCCGCTCCCCTGATTCAACGGATTTACTTCATAAAGACCTGGGCAAGTTTTCTTTTCTCACCAATCTCTCTCTCTCCAACAAGTGAAAACCCAGCGGTCCCCCCCCCACCCCACCCCGAAAGCCAGAAGCCTGCAGGAATTTGAGTGACTTTTATATTTCCGTCGGACAATATATTATCCCCTAGACAAACGATCGAACTGTTTCTTATTGATGGTTATTATTAGACCCGCACTTTTAGATTGAGTAGTGACTACGTATATTATCTGAATGTTTGTATTAATCTTATTTTTGTGCCCCTTTCATAAATAAAGACTTTTAAAAATAGTACCATCAGACTTCAACGGACCTCTCTATCTTTGCTGGTAAGTGATCCAGTTACGGGATTTCGTAACACAGTGAAGAGGCTATACAGTTCCTTTTGACAGCGAACATTGAAGAAACAAAAACTTTGTACTCGATCTTCATGATAATGGTAGAGTTTGTTATCAAAATGTCTATTATCTAGTAATTCTGAAATCTCGGCTCTGTGGATGTCATACCATCCAATACCACATTAAACAAGGGTGCTTAAGTTTTTTGTACAGTGTTGTATTTACATTAATTATGGGTAGAAATGTACTTAATAAAGCGTGGGTTAATTGTGTGTGGGTTATCTACACTGTCTGAATTGATGAAGGACTTAACCAAAGCTGCAGGATTTTCAAAGAATCAAACGACGAAGTAGGAACAAAGTCAGATAAAGAGAATGTATGCATACTTGGGTCTTATTGACTGGATAGGGATTAATTGTAGGCATAAAAGTGAGTAACTTTATGGAGGTGAAAGTAACAATCTTAGAGAGAGGACATGGAGGGTCAATTTTGGGTTGTACAGACCACTGTATTGCAGTTCAGCCAGAGTGAGTTTCATGTCTTACTTATCCTTCTTTCTACAAGCCTGCATCTTCATCTTTCCACTCCATGATTGATCAATTGATCACCTGCTTCCACCCACTGCTCCAAACTCCGGCCTTTCAAGGAACCGACAGCAAGATGAAAGCACCAGAACACTCTCTCAATTCATGGCTTACCTTCAATCTGAACTCCTCCAAACAAAAATAAATTCCTACAACAAAATTCTTCCCCCCCCCCTCGGGTTTCAACATTTCTCTCGGTGTTCTCCCTTTTCAGTTCCATTCATTCTCCACTGAAATAAACATTTTTCCGTGGTCAATCTCTGTGATACTTTTAGACACAGACATCATGCTAAGTAATGGAGGAATAATAGAGAAAGCTTGGAACAGTGTGAGAGGGAAGATAGGCAAGTGATAGAGAAGGGACACGCTCAGACTGATGGTTTGAGATGTGTCTATTTTAACGCAAGAAGCATCATGAACAAAGAGGATGAGCTTAGAGCATGAATCAGTACTTGGAAGTCTATGTTGTGGCCATTAGAGAGACTTGGATGGTTCAGGAGCAGGAATGGTTACTTAAGTGTGTCAGACTAAAGATGTTTCAGAAAGGACAGGGGGGAGGCAAAAATGGTGGGGTGTAGCACTGTTGATCAGAGACAGTGTCACGCTGCAGAAAAGGAGAAAATCATGGAGGGGTTGTCTACAGAATCTCTGTGGGTGGAAGTTAAAAACAGGAAGGGGTCAATAACTCTACTCGGTGCTGTTTATAAACCACCCAATAGAAACGAGGTTATCGAGGAGCAGATCAGGAAACAGATTCTGGGAAGGTGTAACAATAACAGTGTTGTCATTGTGGGAGATTTCAATTTCCCAAACATTGATGAGCAAGAAATTTAGATTGGGTTGAATTTGTTACATGTGTTCCAGAAGGTTTCCTGACACAATGTGTAGATAAACCTACAAGAGGAGAGGATTCTCTTGATCTGGTATTGATCAGGTGTCAGATCGCTCAGAAGGAGAGCATTTTGGAGATGGTGATCACAGTTCTATCTCCTTTACCATAGTTTTGGAGAGTGAAAGGAACAGACAAGTTAGGAAAGCATTTATTGGAGAAAGAGGAAATATGAAACTCTTGGGCAGGAACTTGGAAGCTTAAATTGGGAGCAGATGTTCACAGAGAAATGCACGGCAGAAATGTGGCAAATGTTCAGGGGATAATTGCATGGGTTCTGCATAGGCATGTTCCAGCGAGATAAGGAAAGGATGGTAGGATACAGGAACCGAGGTGTACAAAGGCTGTTGAAAATCTAGTCAAGAAGAAAAGAAAAGCTCACAAAAGATTCAGTGAGCTAGGTAATGTTAGAGATCTAGAAGATTATGGCTAAAGGAAGGAGTTTAAGAATGAAACTAGGAGAGCCAGAAGGGGCTATGAGAAAGCCTTGGTGGACAGGATTAAGGAAAACCCCAAGGCATTCTACAAGTATGTGAAGAGCCTGATAAGACGTGAGAAATTAAGACCAATCAAGTGTGACAGTTGAAAACTGTGTATGGAACCTCAGGAGATGGCAGAGATACTTAATGAATACTTTGCTTCAGTATTCACTATGGACAAGGGCCTTGGCGATTGTAGGAATGACTTACAGTGGATTGAAAAGCTTGAGCATATATACATTAAGAAAGTGGATGTGCTGGAGCTTTTGGAATGCATCAAGTTGAATAAGTTACCGGGACCAAATGAGATGTACCCCAGGCTACCATGAGAGGCTAGGGAGGAGATTACTGAGCCTCTGGTGATGATCTTTGCATCCCGAGGATTGGAGGGTTGCAGATGTTGTTCCCTTATTTAAGAAAGGGAGAAGTGATAGCCCAGGAAATAACGGTCTAGTGAGTCTCACTTCAGTGCTTGGTAAGTTAATGGAAAAGATCCTGAGAGGCAGGATTTACGAAGATTTAGAGAGGCTTAATATGATTAGGAATTGTCAACATGCCTTTGTCAAAGGCATGTCGTGCCTTATGAGTCTGATTGAATTTTTTGAGGATGTGACTATACACATTGAAGAAGGTAGATCCGTAGATGTAAATTGATTTCAGCAAGGCATTTGATAAGGTACCCCATGCAATGCTTACTGAGAAAGAAAGGAGCACAAGATCCAAGGGGACCTTGCTTTGTGGACTCAGAACTGGCCTGCTCATAGACGGCAAGGAGTGGTTGTAGATAGGTCATATTCTGCATAGAGGGCTGTGGTCAGTGGTTTGCCTCAGGCATCTTGTTCTGGGACTGCTACTCTTTGTGATTTTTATAAATGTCCTGGATGAGGAAATGCAAAGATGGGTTAGTAAATTTGCTGATGACACAAAGATTGGAGGTGTTGTGAATAGTATGAAGAGCTGTCAGGTTTTATAGTGGGACATTGATTAGGATGTAAAACTGGCTTGAGAAGTGGCAGATGGAGTTCAACACAGATAAGTGTGAAGTGGTTCATTTTTGTAGGTCAAATACGATGGCAGAATATAGTATAAGTGTAAGACTCTTGGCAATGTGGAGGATCAGAGGGATCTTGGGGTCCGAGTCCATAGGACGCTCAAAGCAGCTGCACAGGTTGACTCTGTGGTTAAGAATGCATACGGTGCATTGGCCTTCATCAATCGTGGAATTGAATTTAGGAGCTGAGAGGTAACGTTGCAGCTATAAAGGACGCTGGTCAGACCCCACTTGGAGTAGTGTGCTCAGTTCAGGTCGCCTCACTACAGGAAGGATGTGGAAACCATAGAAAGGGTGCAGAGGAGATTTACAAGGATGCTGCCTGGATTGGGAAGCATGCCTTATGAGAATAGGTTGAGTGAACTCGGTCTTTTCTCCTTGGAGTGGCAGAGGATGAGAGGTGACCTGATAGAGGTGTGTAAGATGATGAGAGGCACTGATTGTGTGTAAAGTCAGAGGCTTTTTCCCGGGGCTGAAGGTTTTTTACGCAAAGAGTGGTGAGTGCACGGAATGGGCTACCAGTAATGGTGGTGGAGGTGGATACAATAGGGCCTTTTAAGAGACTCCTTGACACGTACATGGAGCTCAGAAAAATAGAGGGCTACAGGTAACCTTAGGTAATTTCTAAGTAAGTACATGTTTGGCACAGCTTTGTGGGCCAAGGGGCCTGTATTGTGCTGTAGAGAATTTCATGGGAAGAAACAGATCAGATAGCTTCAACCTGTTTTTTTTAACTGCAAAAGATTTCCCTTTCTCTGCAACTATCTTAAGCATGTAACCCACTTAACCCATAGAATTAAAAGATTCCTATGTGTAGTGACAGTCTAGACTGAAAATTCCACTTCATATATAAAATGCTAAACCAGTGGTCCCAAACCACTGGGCCGCGGACCGGTACCGGGCCCTAAAGCATGTGCTACCGGGCCACGAGGGAACAATATGGTTTGGTTTATATGAAACATGTCAGCTTTCCTCATTCCCTGTCTCGCCCACTGTTGAACTTGAATGCATGCGAGGTCATCAGACGGTCATTAACCTACAACTACCCAATGAGTAAAAAACAAACATCACTTGACAGTTTCTTTGGAGGAGGTGGTAGGGACATAAAAGGCCTAATGATGACGATAACACAGAGACAGCTGAGGCCAAGACTGCAAAACAAAATAAAGCTCCCTTCAACAGAAAATATAATGAGTCGTACATAAAATATGGCTTTAATGCGACCAGTGACTCACACGCTCCAAGCACTCTGTGTATGATATCAGGAGACAAGCTGTCTAATGATGCAATGAAGCCCTCAAAAATGCTTCAGCACCTTTAGTCCAAGTACCCTGCACTTAACAACAAACCCACTGAGTTTTCTGAGCAGAAAAGATGTGAGCAAGCGGGACAGAAGCAAGAGCTGAGAGCCACCACCTCCACAAATACAAATACTTTATTGTTACCAATTGGTACTAGAGCGTACAATCATCACAGGGATATTTGTTTTTGCGCTTCGTGCTCCCTGAAGTACAAAAGAAAATGGTGGGCCTAAAGCCCCTCCACTTCAATCTGACCAGCAGCCCAACTCTTTCCCCATGCTTCCTCGGCAATTTGTGCATCTTTCCAGATTTCCATCGATGCAGTGTGTTGTTGGCAGCTCTATGGGTTGGTGGACACGTCCCACGGGGATCAATCGGCGGGTCGCATCATTGGGCGCTCCAGGTCGGGCCGAGTGATGGGGGGAGGTTCTACTGCCATGTCCAACTGTCGAGGGCCCGGGCTGTCGATCGGGTCAGGCCCCAAAGCCGACACTTAATCCCAGAGGGCCGGGCTGCCGGCTGAAACAAGTCTGTGAACTGAGTCACGGTTACGGAGGCCTCCGCTCCAGCCGAGCCCCAGGCTCGATTTCCGAGGTCGGCGACGGAGGCCTCACCTACGGTGGTCACTCCGGGGAAGTGTCTGGGGTATCTTGAGGTCTCCGACATCACTTCTGTGTGCTCGTTTGCTTCGGAGAGGTGCTGGTCGGAATAGGCCACGTCTCCAGGCGCTCTGACACGGTAGCAGGCCGCGGATCTCTGGGAACGCGCTGGACCTCGGACCAGGGCTCGACAATTGGGTCCAGGTACGGTCTGGAGTTGAAGCAATTCTGTGCGAGTCGATGATCTCCAGCTGGGTCAGTAACTTCGCCAGGGTGTTGTTGATCTTGCTAGATGTAGCAGATTGGAGGTTTAGAAAGGTTTCTCGGGTATAGGACAGTGTAGAGGGCAGTTTGCTCAGCAAAGCACGCGCAGAGTTTCCAGTTACCGGCGCCATCTTAAAGTTATTTATTTGTTTTTGCTGCTCTGAGAGCATCGTATTTAGTGGCTAGCCATATTGCTAAGGCTAAAGAACCTTTCACTGTGTGAAGAATTGATTCTGTGTGCTGCCAAGGACATGTGCCATGAACTGTTGGGAGAAACTAACAAGATGGCACAGGTTTCTCTTTCAGCTACCACAGTTTCAAGGACAATCGATGACATAGCGGAGGACACCGAAGCACAGCTGCTGGAACGGCTTAACAAGTCACCATGTGACGTGGAGTGGATAGCAAAACCCACTTATCTGTGTGACATCTTCGACCTGCTCAATGAACTCAATTTGTCACTTCAGGAGTGTTGTGATGGAAAATAACTGGTTCTTTGAGTCTCAACAGTAGAGGCCTGGACACACACAGTTTTAATAATAAGGAATTTATTTACAGGGGGAAGTTGGGTCAACACAAGCAACTACAATACACAGGAAGCGGTGTGGGGACAGGGTACAGAGAGGCAGAGAGGTTCTGGATGATGGCCTTTCCCAGTTATGGTACAGCCCAGCTGTCTCGGGAGGTGATCCAGATGACCAATCTGCTCGAGATTCTGGCCAACGAGATGGCAGTGGCACTGCAACATACGGAGGATGCCCTGACCCGAATGGCAGCAGAACTGACAGCTGTCAGGATGGTCGCCCTGCAGAACCGAAGGGCACTCGACTACCTACTGGCTGCTGATGGTGGAACGTGTGCAGTGGTTGGTAAGGAATGCTGTACCTTTATCCCTGATGAGTCCAGCAACATCACTCACTTGGCCGCTCACATTCGGGACTCGGTGACTAAAATTCAAAAATCAAGGGACCAGCTCCTCCAGCACAACACCTCATGGGGCAATTGGTGGCACTCTGTACTGACTGTTACAGATGATCTTGGAGGGGGGGAAATAACAATTGGCTCCCACTTAGCCGCCCCGACGACAATAGTGGTTCGCACGATGCCGAAGGTGAATTTGCCCGTTTGTTTCAAGTGATTGTCCTTTTAAAACATTGATCCCAAGGATACATTCCGGGGAGGAGGCAATAAGGAACTGTACATGTCTGGGGGAATGGCTGCCTATGGTTAGGCGAAGTGTGACCTCCCTAGCGGGTAAAAGGGAGCCCCCCCCAATCCCTCTGTCTGCATGTCCATACCCCTCCATAAGGCAGGATTGCCTGGGATAATGGTGTGCTGGGCACCTGTGTTGACAAGCGCCATCCACCTCTGTGTGTTTCCCTTTCCCCAATGTACTGTGACGGGTATATGTGGCAGGTCCCCCAGGGGGAAAGGGCAAGAGAGCAAATGCACCGGGGGCCCTGGCCTTCATCCTATGGGAGGGGGGAAGAGGGCTGCCACGCCGGGGGTGAGGCACTTTGCTGGTGGAGGTGGGACATTTCCTGCCTGAGTCCTGCTTTGAGGGCCTTCAAGACAGTTTCGGGCAGGGGAGGCGCGGAGGGTGGCTCAGTGTGGGCATGGTCTGGCCTGGTGGTCTTTTTGTAAGTAGTCTTCCCCCTGCAATGCTCCTTCCACAGGGCATATAGGTTGGGGGTGGTAACGCCATCTATCTGGTTACGATCCACCCTTGCACGCAGCAGGTCCGTGTACAGCTGCCTGCGTGTATATCTGAGAGGGATAGTGTCTAGGGCCCTCATCTCCATCATGCGGACCTGCGTAGATGCCCCCCCTCTGCGTATATTCTAATCCCTCCAGGAGGGTGATGGCATCCCATATGGTCCTACCGCTAGCTGGTGCCATGAGGGGCAGGATTACCGACTTCAGATCGGGGCACGCGGTAGTGACCAAGTATCCCACTAGGGCACCGGTCACGCGTGTGTTTTCAAGGAAGTTACGGTCGCAGGCACCTTGATAGATGCCATTGACCAGTGCCCATTCCCTGATAACCCGGGTGTCCTCACTGACCGTACCCCATTGCGGGCACCCGTGTAGATCCCACTCCAGAAGTGTGGGATAGCGAGCTCGTACCGCGGTCACTACCCGATCCCACAGGGTTGTGCCGTCGCGGATTTCTGCTTGTGGCACCTGCAGCGCATTGTTTATGCTCTGCTGGTCAGAGAGGCTTCCCAGGGCGTTTGCCTCCTGATGGGGGAGGCTGAGGTTGGGCCCCCCTCGTCCCACAGCTGGAGCAGCCAGGTGGCCAGGTGCTCGGTACTGATCCGCCAGTTGGGTCAGCTCCTTGGGGGAGAAGTACCGGGTCTCCGTGGTCTTGGAATGACTAGGGGAAGGTCCAGGGTCTCCCCCTCAGTCCCTTCCTTCCTGCGGTGAACCTGGTGCCACGTGGTGACGGGTCGGGCATGTTGGAGCTCGGGTGAGAAGCGGGGTGGGTGGTTGTGGGACCTTGGTTCCTCGGGCACCCCCTCATCGTCCCCATCCCCCAGCCATGCGTCCAGCTTGTCGCCACACTGGACGAAGGCTCGAATCTTTAATGGGTTTGGCTGCCAGCCAGACCGATGGGCTGCCCTGGCCTGCTGAAGTTTTATGAGGCGACAGGCAAGTTCAGTTCCCCGAACTTCAAGGTCATCGGCTCGGGCCTGGGCAGCCTGTGCTGCTTCCTTCAGCGTGCAACAACGCTGACCGAGGTCTTCAATTTCCCTGTCCTTCTGACCACACAAGTGCTGCAGGTGATCAGTAATTCCAACCTGGCGTCTCAGCAGGGACGCAAACAACCAGAAGGCAGCCCTTTGACTCCCCTTGGCTTTGGGGAACCCTGATTCCTTCAGGAGGGAGACCACATGATGGCCCTGCTTCACTCCACTGGGCTCTAACTGCTCAGACCAGTCCCCTGGTTTTCCATGGTCTGCCAGCATGCTGGCCAGACTCTCAAATCCTTCCCTTTCATCAGCCCGCCCGGGGATCTTATCCTGGGAACCTGCACTGGCTTTCTTTCCCCTTATTCCAGAACATTATCCCCTGTGCTTGTGTCCAGCCAAAACCTATGAGACCCTGCTCGCAGCGCCAAATGTTGTGATGGAAATAACTGGTTCTTTGTCTCAACAGTAGAGGCCTGGACACTCACAGTTTTAATAATAAAGAATTTATTTACAAGGGAAGTCGGGTCAACACAAGCAACTACAATACACAGGAAGCGGTGTGGGGACAGGGTACAGTCACACGAACAAAGAACAAGGGAAAAGCACTACAACAGCTATCCTCCTTTGACCTTGAATAGCTACAGCTCCCTTACCAGGACAAACGATAAACCTTCCCAAACATAAATCAATGCATTTACCTCCAATGTGGTGGTCTGTAAGAGAGGGTGAGCCGGGGACAAGTCTCACCTTTTATAGCATGGGGCTGGGTGAGATAATCCAATTAAGGTGATCTATAATTTAGGTGTGCATTGATTAGTTGGGAGGGACCAAATGTTGATTGGCATGTGGTGTGTCCTCCGACCAGCCAGGTGGTATTGAGAAATATACCTGACATAATCATTATATATACCTGAAATATAATCACTATGTATTAGCTATTTACTATACTATATAATCACTTCTAGGTACTGAATATTAATATGTATTATTTTACTAGACACATTTTGCTATTTGTTGTTTTCACTAGATACTTTGTACTCTCTTAGCTGCATACCATGGCACTTACAGGACACCTTTTTAGTTAGCAGCACTATTAGCTGAAATGTACCCCACGTATTACACTCAGCCTTTGTTTAGTACGAGATAACGGTGGCAGACAGGATGCTGCGAGCAGGAATGTAAGGTGAGGGAGGTTGTCTGGAAAACATAATCTTGGCCACGTATAAGGCCCCAATGTGAACGGGTGAAATATAATGGTGGCGCACCGCGGGCTAGGCAAGAGCAATTGATTAATTCATATATAAATGATATGCAATTAAAACGATTGGGTATGCTGATGAAACCGAAATGTAACTGAGATAAGAAACTACTATAAAGAATGCTGTACACCGGAGCTCGGTGACAAGTTCATTAATTGCCTCAGCCTTTGTTTGCAAATAAAGGTTTTATTTTCTTGAAGAATTGTCTGTGTCTCCTGGTCATCTCAAGTAACCATGACATTGGCAGTGCATCTGTCATGTGGCTGGTATCTCTGGATACAAGGAGAGAATGACAACTGTCTTCAAGTTGGCAGATAAAGTGTCTGCTTTCAAAGCCAAACTGGAACTCAGGGGACAGCGAGTAGACAGGGGCATATTTGACATGTTCCTAACATTAGCTGGGATTTTGGGAGAGACTGAGGCTGCACCATCCTTCTCACAGCTGCTGCGCGATCACCTATCTTCACTATTGACTGAATTCGAGCGTTACTTCCCAACTGCAAACGATCCAGGACATGCGAAGGAATGGGTCCGTGACCCATTTGTGAATGTTCCCGATGAATCATTCATGTTAGCGCGGGAAGAAGATCAACTCCTCGAGCTTGCAAATGACGGTGGGCTGAGAAGTATGTTTGACATAGTATCTCTGCCGGCATTCCGGATCAAAGTCAAGGCTGAAATAGACACGAAAGCTCTGAAAACGTTGCTTCCATTTCCAACATCATACCTCTGTGAAGCAGGGTTTTCTGCAATGAATGCAACAAAAACTAAATTGCGGAATAGACTGGACATAAGGAACCCCCTTCGAGTATTGCTGTCTCCCATCAACCCACAATGTTGCAGGGAAACAAGCCCAGGGCTCCCACTGATTCAGCGATATTGGTGTGTTGCAATGATTTTATATGTTCATACGAGGAAAATATGCGCTGTGTGTTTAATATCCAAATGTTACTTAAAATGTAATGATGTTATTGACTTATAAGTGACGTATAATTGACTGATCACTATATTCATGTGAGCAAAATACGTGCTGTGTGTTTAATATTAAATTCATTAGATAAACCCTTTAGAAACAAAATTGAGTGTATTAGACACTTATAATTGACTTATCACGTATATTCCTGTCGTGATTAACACCCCCCATCAGCCGGTCCGCGGTGCATAAAAGGTTGGGGACCCCTGTGCTAAACCACAAAATAAAACAGCTAATCTCAGCTCTGTAAAATTTTTAAAAAAGCAAATGCCATGGAAGATTGAAATGTAATACCTTTACGCCAAAAATAACATTATTTAAGAGACAATAAAGCTATGTAAAGTTCTGTAAGTGCACACTGGAACCTGTGGCAAGAAAGAAAAAAATATCTTTGGTGCCCACATGAAAGCAATGAAGTTCCAATACAAGGAGGCGTAACTAAAGTGAAGTATAGGGGAAATAAGACCATAAGACATAGGAGCAGAATCAGGCCATCTGGCCCATCCAGTCTGCTCCACCATTCAATAATGGCTGATCCTTTTCCTATCTCCTCCTCAACCTCAGTTCCCGGCCTTCTCCCTGTAATTGATGCCGTCTCCAATCAAGAACCTATTAATCTCTACTTTAAATACACCCAACGACCTGGTCTCTACAGCTGCACGTGGCAACAAATTCCAAAAATTCACCACCCTCTGGCTAAAGAAATTTCTCCACATCCCTTAGAAAGGGTGGCCCTCTATCCTGAGGTTGCACCCTCTTGTCCTAGACTCTCTCACCATGGGAAACATCCTTTCCACATCTACTCTGTCTAGGTCTTTCAATATTTGACAGGTTTTAATGAGATCCCCGCTCATCCTTCTGAATTCCAGCAAGTACAAACCCTGTGCCATCAATTGTTCCTCATATGAGAACCTTTTCATACCCGGAATCAGAACCTCCTCTGGACCCTCTCCAATGCCAGCACATCATTTCTAAGATGAGGGGCCCAAAACTGTTCACAATACTCAAGGTGAGGTCTCACCAGTGTCTTATAAAGTTTCAGCATCACATCCTTGCTCTTGTATTCTAGACCATTTGAAATGAAGGCTAACATTGCATTTGCCTTCCTCACCACCGACTCAGCCTGCAAGTTAATCATCAGGGTGTTCTGCACAAAAACTGCCAAGTCCCTTTGTATCTCAGATTTTTGGATTTTCTCCCCATTTCAAAAATAGTCTGCACATACCAAAGTGCAGTTTCCAACATTGTATTTCATTTTTTTCTTGCCCACTTTCCTAATCTGTCCAAGTCCTTTTGCATCCTCAACACTACATCAATCTTCGTATCATCTGCAACTTGGAAACAAAGCCATCTACTGCATCACCTAAATCATTTACATACAGCATAAAAAGAAGTGGTCCCAACACCGACTCTGCAGACCCCTGCCAGATAATTTTTTTTTTACACAGAGTGGTAAGTGGGTGGAACACTGTGCCAGGGATGGTGGCAGAGACATTTAGGCACATTTAAGAAGCTCTTAGCCAAGCACATGGATGATAGAAAAATCAAGGGCTATGGCAGGGAAAAGGGTTAGATTGATCTTATGATAGATTAAAAAGTTGGCAGGGCTTCGTGAGCTGAAGGGCCTGTACTGCTCTGTGTTCTATAGAACAAAAGTAGAACACATCAAGAGATTTGCTACTTTGTCACACAATATAAAATGTCTTGTTTGCCTTGTTAATCTCTAGAATTCATATTGAGCAACACTGTAGATTTATTCATTGAAAAAGTCACAAAGTAGCTTTTCAGATTTTCTGCAAGTCTTGTTACTTGCCTTGGGTTAGTAAGCTTCACTTACATAAGCAATTTACAGACTGATAGTGAATGATTCCCAATGAAAACACATACATGTGACTCATGAGCTTATCTTTACTCATTTTAAATACATGTTACTAATAGAAAATGTTTTAAGTAATGAACATTTTTTAACCAATGAATAAAATAAAGATTGACCTGAAATAGGGCATCGACTAAATAGTTTAAAATATCATGAGATATCCTTTAATTTTCTGAATTTGAAATTTACCTTTTTTTCTTTTATTAATTTAAGCGCATGCAAATAGTTTTCCTGAGCATTTCTAAAATTAGATGCCATCAATGCCTCAGAAGCTTCTTTCAATTTGCATTTCAGCAAATTCTCTTCCACCTGCAACATAAAGAAACACATCAGTACCGTGGACTGATCTGGCCTAAGAATGAGATTATTACCTACGGTAAGATGGCGATAGTTAAGTAGCTTAAAGCTACCCATTTAATATCCACAGCTCTTTATCTCTTTTTTTTTAATCCAGTCTGTTAAATTTTTTTTGCTCTCTTACCTGCCTGCGAACACGCCTGTCCTATAATGGCCGCAAAGTTTCCTAAATCTGGGAAAAAGTCGTCTCTACGACTGCAGCTGTCTCTGGCTCTTCTGCCGGGATTATCTCCATTCTGAACAGCATCGACAAGACATTATATCTGAATATAAGTCTTCTTTCAGTTCTTTGGAGTCAAAATTGTATCAAATTAACGCCAGAGTGGAGGATCATGCCGAACGTCTATCTCATCTCAAATTAACTTCCGAAGATTTAAAACACAGCGTTCAACAGCTGGAAGCGGTCTGTTCCAATTTGACTGAGCAAAACACCAAGTTAACATCCAAAATAACTGATCATGACGTGCTTCATAAGGTTTTTCACCTGATATCGATGCAAACTGGACGTGGCCACGTCAGAGGGAAAATTGGATTTCAGGGGTCATCCTGTCCATATCGTTGAAGATCGTGTTCCTCAAGTTTTGAAGATCCGCACCGAGTATAAAGAAGTTATGAATGAGTTTTACAATCGTGGATTCAGACCCTCTCTGCATCACCCAGCCCATCTCCAAATAACTCTTAACACCAGGGACAAAAAAATGGCTTAACTCAGTTGCAGAGGCTCAGAAATTTATTGTACGGTCTCCCCGCCATTTTGACTTCATCAGACGCTGCCTGATTATTTTAAATAGCTGATGTACTTTTTTATTTTTCTTCTTTCTTGCTCTTTTTCTGCTTTCTTCTTAAATTGCTGTACTTTTTTTCATAGTTTCTCGCGGGTAGGCTATTCGGGATTATTATTTTGAATTAAATTTAATACTTTTTGATGGAATTGTTTCTCTTTATGTATAACTTTGATTTGTAGTGCATAAGTTCTCTAGTTTTTGTATTATTAGTTAAACAGAGCTTATGATAATGTTACGAAACTGGAAGTTGAGTTTTGGGGTGTCTTTTTTTCCGAACAGCTTGCTGCTTTGTCTTGGTAGCTATCTTGTTTTGAAATTTGAAGAGGTGGCAGGGTTCTCTAGTGCCAACATCATACATTGAATTTTTTTGTTATTCTTTGTTATTCAGGACATTTTTTGGTCCTGATTCTCTTGACTTATACTTTTGCCCCAGAGCTATTATCTGAATGTTTGATCTTGTTTATGCCTATTACCCTTTATGTTTTCTTAAATGACAATGTTTAGTCCGTTGAATTTTATAAGCTGGGATGTAAAGGGATTGAACCATCCTGTTAAAAGAAGAAAGGTGTTTGCAAGAAAATCATATTCCAAGCTTTGATAATACTTATCTTATGTCAAGGTAGGTCGGACAGCACTTCCATTCTTCCTTCCCAGCTAAAGCCAGGAGGGGCTCAATCCTTATTAAACAAAATGTTCCCTTTGAGCTCCACAATAAGGTATTTGATACAAATGGTTGTTTTATTATTGTCTCTGGGAAATTGTATAATACTAGGGTAGTCTTGGCTAACCTGTATGCTTCTAATTTGGATGATGTGAACTTTTTTGAATGTTTTTTCTCTTTATTGCCAGATTTGGATTTATATTCTCTTCATTTCATTTTAAATCTTTATTAATTATTATTGAAGATTAACAAAAAAAGATACATTGGAGACCACCAATGTATGTCGATGGAGTAGCAGTAATTTTGTGCTGCTCTTAGTTTTCTCTCTCTCCCCCAGTTTAAATTTGAATTTAAAATTTTTAATTGCTGATTCTTGAAGGGGAGTAATATGTCTATGTCTACGAGAAGTGGGAAAAATCTACATTAACCTACTGACAAAGGAAATGGAAAAGGAAAGTTGCCAAAGGAAAGATTTGATGAAATGCCATCATGGGCTGAAGATATCGTTTGGACCCTGAACTCAATTCAAGATCAGAACAGGGCAATTAAAGATAAACTGGAAAATAACAATGAAATGATGTTATTTCTGGGAAAACTTAAAGATGTGGAAACTCGTTACTAAACATAAAGAGGAATTGAAGTTAACTAAGCAAAAGCTGTCTGAAACTACAACCTGTTTGGAAAAATATCAAAATAAGAATATAGATCTGGAAACCAGGTCTCGCCGAAACAACATACAAATTGTGGGATTGCCAAGAAGGAGCTGAAAATGGAGACTTAATGGTTTACCTTGGTAAGCTCTTTCAAACTCTATTTCTGACTATTTTATCACAGCAGCCTGCTATTGAAACAGCACATAGGCTGTCTACTTCGAAATTTATAGACTCAACCAGACTAAGATTGATTTTGGTTTGTTTTCATCACTTTAAAATTAAAAATCAAATAATGCGACAGGCAAATAATGCAAGAGAGAGTTTTCAAATTCAACGAGTCTGTTTTTATGAAGATTATCCGAAAGAAGTAATGGAACAAAGATCAAGATTTGTTTTGGTAATGAAACAAGCATATGATAAAAAACCATTTCCCTCTTTGAATTACCCGACAAGAATGAAAGTTTTTCTTCCTAATTCTTCTCCACGTACTTTCTTCGACCCAAAAGCCACACTGGATTTTGTTCAGGCTATACCTGTCACTGCCATTGATGTTACTTCTGAATAAACTATCTGAAAAGCTGTTTGATTATCTGTATATTATTCACATTTCGAAAAGAACATATATGAAGATTTATGAAGGCTATTTGGATATTTCATTGAGAGATTAATAAAAGATAATAAGAAAACCTGCTTGTCATTACATCCTATTGGATTTTTTTTTGTAAAGAAGATCTACGGTTCAAGTTTGACTGTTTAAATGGCTAATTAGATATTTGACTGAGAAAAGAGGATAATATTTGGTTTTATGTTTCTTTTTGTTGTTTCTTAATTTACTAATTGGTAGTTTTTTTCTTACTAATAGGGTTTCTTTTTATATATATATCTGGGAGGGTATAGTTACTTATGATATTACTAATTAATATTTTTGTAAATTTAGTTTGCTTAAATATACTGTTAACCATTTTTGTCTGTTTTATTTTAGCATCTTATAACCAAATTTAAAGTTCTCTTAGAGATTTAAACTAAACTTAAGATGGCGCTGGTTTTTCTCTCTAAGAGATTGTATTATTTTCGTTCTTTTTTTGTTTAATATATGATGGAATGTAAACACTCTCCTTTGATGAAACATTACTATCTTTCTTGCAAGGACATTTTATTTTTTTCTGTACTGGCTGGGGGGAGGTACAGACTAGAGCGACAGAGCAGCCCACAGCTTTGTGTTCTATCTTAGTTCACTTGCCTTTTCTTCGGGCTTTTGGAAGGGTGGGTGGGTTTAGAGTTAGGAGTTTTTTCTCATTGGGTGGTTCCAGAGCATGTGTGTTTTCTATATGGCTGTATTCCTCATCACCGCCATCTTTGATAATCTCGTATTGGTATGTGTTCTGCACATGTGTAAAGTAAATTAGAATAAAATTATAGTATGGCAGTTAAACGGATTAATGTAATAAGATGGAATGTACACGGTTGGAATCATCCTATTAAACGAAAAAATTTGTAAAATTATTAATCAATTTCAACCTGATATAATTTTTGCTCAGGAGACACATATCAGGGTGGGAGATCAAAATAGGTTTTTTGGATGGTGGGATGGCTTACAGTCCCATGCTACTTCTCAGAGTAAAACTAAAGGCGTATTTATCTTTATTAAATGTAATATATTTACAATAGGATATTGAATCAGATTCTAATGGTAGATATTTAATTGTTGAAGAAGTGATTTGTTAAAGAAGTGTTTTGGTCAATTTGTATGTCTAATTTAGATGATCCTTCTTTTTATAAAACGTATTTGCTTTATTGCCAGATTTAAATGAATATATGTTGATAATGGGTGGGGATTTCAACTGTTGTTTAAACCTTATGATTGACAAGAGCTCAACTAATCATCAATTTCCAAATCTTTTCACATCAGTTATTAATGCCTTTTCGACTGATTTTGTGTTGATTGAATTATGGAGGCATTTACACCCTGATAACAGAGAATATTCCATTTTTTTGCGTCCATAAAAAATATTCGAGGATTGATATTATAATTGATCCCTGCCTTTTGTCTAATTTTAAAAACTATGAATATGATGGTATTGCTATATCTGATCATGTGCCATTGAGTTTGTCCTTTGAATTTGATGATGTCATTTTTGCCCGTCCACCATGGCGCATGTCTCAGACTTAACTGCAAAACTCTCAATATCAGTTTTATTGAAAGCCAGATAAAAGAAATTTTTCTTTTTAATGATATAGGAGGTATGTCCAAAGTAATTATATGGGATACATTCAAAGCATTTTTATGTGGTCAGATTATTTCTTATTCAGCTAAACTTAAAAAACAGACTAAAGCAGAATTAGATAAAATTTCAAAACAAATTAAAAGATTTCAAAAATATCTATGCGACTTCCCCTAATACTGATTTATTTTAAAAAAGGCTGGAACTTCAATCATAATATAACCTATTATTAACTCAGCCAATTGAAGGTTACCTGCTTAAATTAAAGAGCCAATTTTATATGTTTGGAGATAAAAATAATAAACTACTTGCATCTCAATTAAAATCAGCTGGAACCAAAAGGCAAATTTTGAAAATTCGTAGGAATGATGATACTCTGGCTCAGGAATATGAAGAAATTAATAAGATTTTTCAAGATTTTTATACTGAATATAAATCTCAATGTCCTGTAGATTCTTCTAAATTGAATGCTTTTTTACGAAAGATTGCTTTTCCTAACATTTCTGTTGAGGACCAAAAAACTCTTGATGCCCAAATTACTGAATCCGAAATTCATGAAGTTACTTTTTCAATGCAATCCGGTAAGGCTCCTGGGACTTGATGGTTATCCTGTAGAATTTTATAAAAAATTCGGGGAATTGCTTTCTCCATATATATTGGAGATGTTTAAAGATTCTTCATGAAAAGCAATTTACCCTCTACTTTTTATGAGGCTTTAATTTCTTTAATTTTTAGTGATATGTTTAATTTTTTATCTTTAAAGGATAAAGATCCTACTGATTGTGCCTCATACAGACCTATTTCATTATTGAATGTTGATTCTAAGATTCTCTCAAAGATAATGGCCAGTACAAACCATGGAAGGAGAGCGCCGTCTGCCATTTTAAGTCAGATTGCGACATCTTCCACCATTTTAAATTGTTGCCATTGACATTGTGTTGAGTGTTTAACATTGTATTTGGTTTAAATTTTTCTTAGTAAGTTTCACTCTGACCCTGCCCCCCCCCACCCTCCCCTTTCTGGTTAGCTGGTGGCGCAGTCAGATCAGCAACAGGCTAGAAAACGGAGGTTCCCGAGTTCAATTTAGGGACAGACTGCTACCATGCCGGGTTGATGTCGATCCAGTGACTCCCGTACCATCCGTGCCGGGTTGATGTCAAGCTCGCAACTCGACCTCGTAAAAAAAACATTGTCACCTCCAGTTTAAATTCCCACATGGAACATTCTGGAGGATTAAATACACAAACCCAGCACAGCCCCCACTTGTCCCATTTAGCCTGTCTCAGTACAGTGGAGTTTCGTACCCAGGGAATTCAGTGCCATTGTTCCATGGACCTCGGGAGCCGGCGCAGCTCGGGACCCACCACACACAATTTTTTTGTTCCATTAATGGGAAGCGATCGCGATTGAAAATAAAGTGGAAATAATAAAGCATTTGGAAAGAAGTGAAACACCACTGGTCACTGGAAAAGCGTTAGGCTACAGCCAGTCAACAATCGTAATAATTTTAAAGGATGAAGTGAGAATAATGGAGCATGTGAAAGGCCCTGCCCCGATGAAAGCTACAATTATTACTAAGCAATGCAGTGGTTTAATTATTGGAATACATATGTTTCTTAAGTGTTTTATATGCATAGAAAGGCAAAATATATACTATATACTAAGACAAACATTTGACTGACGCTAAATAATACCGGATGTACTTGTTCTGACTTACATACAAATCCAACTTAAAGACGGACTCATGAACGGAACTCGTACATAACCCGGGGACTGCCTGTATATATTCACCCTTTTCTAAAACTCCACAATGCATTGTATCTTTGGAAGCTGAAAAAGCATTTGATCGAGTCGAATGGAAATATTATTTAATGTTTTAGAAAAATTTGATTTTGATAGAAATTTTAATAATTGGATTAAAATGATATTTAAAGCTCCTATTGCTACTGTTGTCACTAATAATTATACGTCTCCCTTTTTCCAGCTATCACGGGGGACAAGACAAGGTTGTCCATTAAGTCTTTTGTTACTTAACTTAATATTAGAACCTAGAACCCCTGGCTATTGCTCTTCATGAAGCCAAAAATATTCATGTGATTTTTGTGAATGAGACTATGCAGAAGATCTCTCTTTATGATGGTGATTTATTGGTATATATATCTAACCCTGAAGAATCTAATCCTGCTTTGCTAAAATTATTTGACAAATTTGGAGATTTTTCAGGATATGAAATAAATTTTAGTAAAAGTAAATAACTCCCTTTAAATGAATCTCTCCTTTTTTTGTAATTTATTTTTTTATTGAAGTTCATTATCAAACAAACATTTCCATAAGATGTATTTCAGACATTGTACATATATATCATATAATCATTTATACCACAAATCTCCACAATTTATCTGAGGTATACACTTATAGAAAAATTGGAAAGAGAAAACAAGCAAAAGGAAAGAACTATGTACAAGTAGGGAGTGATCTTTTTTTTAACAACATATTCATTGATTTGTGAGAATAAAATCAGGCCTATGAGGCATTATGTAGTTAAACCATTTTTCCCAGTATGAATCAAATTGTTCCAGCTTATGGTTAACAGATGCTGTTATCTTCTCTATTTTGTAAATGTCCATTATAATTTCCATCCATGTATTTAAAGTTGGGCTCTCCTGTGATAACCATTTCCTAGGAAGAGTCTTTTTACCAGCCGCCAACAGTATATTCATTAAATATTTATCTCTTTTCAACCATTCTTGAGGTATATATCCAAAATATATGGTCTTACTCTCCAAGGGTATTTCACATTTAAAGATGTCTTGTAGTGCATTGTGTAATGGTGTGTAACAGGGCAATCCCAAAAAATATGATAATGATTTGCATTTTGATTTCCACAATTTTCCAGAAAACAGGGAGGTTACTATCATAATGGGATTTCTGAGAGGGTGTAAAAAAATATTTTATCAAGTTTTTCCATCCAAACTCCCTCCATTTCTGTGAACTGGTACACTCCATATTGTTGTCTATTCGTCCTCAGATATAATTATCCCTCCTTCCTTCTCCCATTTTGTTTTAATGTATGGAGTCAAATGTGTTTTAAGATTTGACAACCCCTTATACATGCTTGAAATGATTCTACCACCATTATCTGAATTATATGCTTTTCTAAAGAGCTCTATCAAGCATGTATTTGCCTTGATTACATTTTTAAGCATCTTATTAACATATTGTCGCATCTGTAAATACCAATAAAAATCCTGTTTTTCTGTTTCTCTTTAAGCATTTCAAAACTGAACAGTGTTCCTTCTTTCATTATGTTACAAAGAACTGTTATTCCTTTAGTGGTCCAGTCCTTAAATCTAGCATCCAATTTATTTGGTGTAAAATCAAAGTCATATGCACACCATTTAAGAATTGCAGTATCTCCCTCTAGATTATATTCTTTTATAGTAGTTTTCCATATTTTAAGAGTCAATTTCACAATAGTATTTATGTACCTTTGTAGGTTGTTATCAGCCAAAATTGCTTGTATGGGGATGGGAAGTACCCGCTCCTCAATGTTTTTCCATTGAGCGTCATATGATGGGTTACACCAACATATCACAGCTCTCAACTGTGCTGCAAAATAATAACCTTTAAGAGAAGGCAAGGCCCATCCCCCCTTTTCCTTTGCTGCAAAGTTTTGAGACGAACTCTAGGCCTTTTACCCTGCCAACTATACTTTGATAGCTTCTTGTACCATTCATTGAATTGATTTTGATTAATCTCTACCGGTAAGGTCTGAAAGAGATATAGCAGTCTGGACAGTATATTCATTTTAATAAACTCAGTCCTTGAACTGAGACTGAAAAAAGGAATCAGGAATCATCTTGCCACATCCTCCTAAATTTTTTTATATAAAGGCTGACAATTACATTCTGATAATTTTGCCAAATCTTTTGGCATAATGATGCCCAAATATTTGAAAGTCTTTGTGTGCCATTCCCAGGGGTATCGACTTTCAATTTCTCTTGGTGTGCTATAGTAATCTGAAAATAACTGAGTTTTATCTATGTTGATCTTGTAACCTGATAATTGACCATGTTGTTCAAAGGATTACATCAATTTAGATAATGAGTATGTTGGTTGCCCTAGATAGATCAAAATGTCATCCGCATAACAAGCCAATTTATGCTCTGTCCCTTTAATAGTAATTCCCCTGATATCTTCATTTTGTCTGATATATTGAACTAATGTTTCCAGATATAACGCAAAGAGTAGTGGTGACCATGCACAATCCTGTCTCGTGCACCTTTTTAGGGTAAGACTATTTGATAAATATCCATTGATTTTAATCCTAGCAGTAGGATTGTCATATAGTGTCTGTATAGTTTTAATAATTGTCTTGAAAACCAAATCTATGCAAAACTCTGTAAAGAAAATTCCGATTAACTGAATCAAATGCTTTTTCAGTGTCCACGCTTATCACTATTGCTTCGATTTTATTTATTTCTATATGATCCATAATGTGCAATGTCCTTCGTATATTGTCTTGAATCTGGTGTTGTCGTATAAAACCTGTCTGATCATTACGTATCAGTATAGGAAGAAACTCCTTTAATCGTTTGGCCTTGACGTAGGTAAATAATCTGTAATCTACATTAAGAAAGGATATTGGTCTAAATGACCTACATTCCATTTTATACTTGCCTTCTTTTGGTATTGCTGAGATTATCGCTTCCTTCCAACTGGCATTTGTGCCTTTTTTTAGAGCCCAGTTCGGTGTGGGGAGTAAAACAAGAATCAACTCATTTTTAAATTCTTTGTACCACTCTGCCATATACCCATCTGATCCTGGTGACTTGCTTAATTTAAGCCTACTAATTGCAGTGCAGTTATGTCAGCAGTCATCGTTCTATTTTGTTCTTCGCTTAAAGTGGGCAACTAGAGAATTCAAGAAGCTGTCAATTTGGGTTATACTTCCCCCTGGAACTTTGGAATATAGTTTTGTAAAACGTTTCAAAAGCTTCTTGAATTTCACTTAGCTTATTTTTTATTATTTTTGTTCTTGGGTCCATAATTGTATGAACTGTATTTTCTGCTATCTTTTTTTTCAGCCAGTATTTTCAGATTTTGATCCACTTCCATAATGTATTAAGTTTTTCCTGATTTATTTATTTAATTCCTAATTCTTTTAATTTCCCCTAATGTACCTTGTGCCAAATTCAATTTATGTTTTTTTCTCTAGTTCCTTCAGCCTATTTTGTAATTCCTCTAATGTTTTATTCCTTATTTTTTTCTTATATGAAGATATTGCTATAATTTTCCCTCTTAAGACAGCCTTCAGAGTATCCCATAAAATGGGAGGTGAAACCTCTCCATTATCATTAAATTCTAAGTAGAGACCAACTTCTTTTTTAATTTGTTCCTTAAAGTACGGATCATTGAGTAGACTTGAAGTTAGTTTCCAAATAGTATTCTTTGGTTGTAGGTCAAAATCAACAGATAAATATATAGGTGCATGGTCACTTACATCTATTGTCCCAATTCCACGGGTGTTTATTTTTGTCTTTGTCTTTTCCAAATGTTATGAAATAGTCTATTCTTGTATATACAGAATGTGGAGCAGAATAATGAGTGTAATCCCTTCTGTCAGGGAAAAGTTCCCTCCATATATCAATTAAACCAACATCCTCAAAAAGTGTATTAACTTTCTTATGTAAAGATTTTGTTTCATGGGTTTTTCTATTGGAAGAGTTTAACTTTGGTTGCAATTGTAAATTTAAGTCTCTCCCACATATCAGGAGACCTTCTGTTTCTGTTACCATCATAACCATACAACAATCACAGCACGGAAACAGGCCATCTCGGCCCTCCTAGTCCGTGCCGAACTCTTAATCTCACCTAGTCCCACCTACCCGCACTCCGCCCCTAACCCACCACTCCTTTTCTGTCCATATACCTATCCAATTTTACCTTAAATGACACAACTGAACTGGCCTCTACTACTTCTACAGGAAGCTCAATATCAGTAATTTTCTGAAAGAAACCAATATCACTTCCCGGGGGTGTGTATATATTCAACAGAATAACTGACCTGCTGTCTATATTCCCCCTTACCAGAATATATCTGGCCTATTTATCTCCCATTTCGAATACTTTTTCAAAATTTAGCTTACTTGAGATAAGAATAGCAACTCCTCTCCTATGTCCTGATTTATATGAGAAAAACAAATTAGTGAAGCCCATTCTCTTTAGTTTTTTACGCTCATTATCACTTAAATGAGTTTCCTGTAAATATACTACATGGGCTTGTTCTTTTTTCATATTGGATAAAATTCTTTTACGTTTAATTGGATTTAATAGCCCATTGACATTAAAAGAAATGAATTTTACCTTGTCCTTAGCCATCTGTATTTATCTGTCAATGTATTATTGAAATTAGAATAAAACTTAATCAATCTACTCCCTGAAAAATAAGAACCAAGAAACGCAAATAATAACAAAAATGGCAATGAACGTGTGATTCCAAGGCTGAGGTCTCTAGTAGATGACTCTGCGTTCAGCTACAGCAAATGTTTAGATGTGGGGGATAACCCCTCCTACTTGTGAGTTGAAGGACCCCACTGCAGTATTCATAAAAGTCAGTGAACAAATCCATTACACAGAAAAGATTTCCCTGTGTACTCCTCCTATATATATATATATATATATAGTTATGAATGTACCACAGCTCTGAGGGGCCGAAGGAGTGGGAGCAGCCCCCTCCTTCCGGAGAATCACAAGATCGCTATTGATTCGGGTCTCGGAAGTGAGAGACAATGCAACGGTTTTGGCCATTGTTCTTAGAGGCACCTGTGTGACGTGCATGTCCCGGCTACGTGACAGCTACCATGGATATGGACACCCTCGGGCAATGTGGGGGTGGAGATTGCATCACCCTACTTTGATGGACATCTACAACTCTGCAAGTAAAGATAAAGGAGGGCTGCAGGAGGCAGTACCCCAGCGACGCACCCGAAGGACACCCTCGCTCAGTGCTCCCGTGGCTGGGAGCCACTCAACGCCACGTGCGCTCCGTAACTCCTTTGCCTGGGGAGCGGGTGGCTGATAATACCGAGAAGGACTTCGAACTAACAACGGGGAAACAACGCTCCCCTGATTTAACGGAGTGGCTTCATAAAGACCCGGGCAAGTTTTTCCGTTTCTCCTCACTCTCTCTAAAACACGTGAAACCCAGCGATTCCCCGAAAGGCTAAAGTCTGAGTGACTTTTATATTTCCAACGGACAATATATTATCCCCTAGACAACAGTTGAGATTACTTCTTAATGATGATTATTACTATACCCGCGCTTTAGATTGAGTATTGACGACGTGCATTATCTGAATGTTTGTATTAACCTTACGTTTGTGTCCCTTTATAAATAAAAACGTTTGAAAATAGTGACATCAGACTTCAACGGACCTCACTATCTTTGCTGGTAAGTTATCCAGTTACGGGACACGTAACAACTTGGGATTCTCATCTCGGGATTTGACACCAAATTGGGAGGCCAGTGAATCGGGCTTGTAGTCCAAAACTTGAATCTGGTTACGCGGGTAGCCAGACGGGAAACCAGCAAAGATGGACGTGGGTGAATTTATGAAAAACCCGACTGGAGGGGGGGTGGCGCTAGAGGCGGCCACCAAATCAGACTTGTTAAATTTGGCGAAGGGATTGAACCTCGCAGAAGTGAGGTCGTCCATGAAAAAGCGGGAGGTGCGAAGGGCCATACATAACTCAGTATTACATTGGGAAGAATGTGTTTGAAGATGAGGTATTGGAAGATATCCCTGAAAAGGTACCATCAAGTGGGACGGTTCAGTTAGAGGTGGAGAAATTAAGGTTGGAACGTGAAATTAAGTTAAAAGAGCTGGAAGCGGCTGAGAGAGAAAAAGAAAGGGTTGAGAGAGAGAGAGAGAGAGAAAGGGAGAGGCAAAGACAGCATGAAATTCACCTAAAGGAGCTAGAAGCAGTCGAGAAAGAGAGAGAAAGGGCCGAGAAAGAGAGGGAACGGGCCGAGAAAGAGAAACAGAGGCAACATGACCGGGAAATTAAGAATATGAGGAACGAGCGAAGAGATCAAGGGTTAGACCAAGTGCAGCGGATTAATGTTAGTAGGGAGTTGAGACTGGTGCCCCCGTTCGAGGAGACAGATGTCGATAGTTATTTCTTGCTTTTTGAAAAGGTGGCAGTAAATCAGAAGTGGCCAAAAGAGCAGAGAGTGGCGTTGTTACAAAGTGTGTTAAAGGGGAATGCCCAACAAGCATATGCGGTGTTGTCCCTGGAGGAGGGAGAAGCGGAGAATTATGATGAGGTAAAGGAGGCCATTCTCCGGACTTACGAATTGGTACCTGAGGCCTATAGACAAAAGTTTAGAAATTTAAGGAAAGGGTGGAATCAAACGTATACCGAGCTAGCCCATGAGAAGGGGGTGCTCTTGGACCGTTGGTGCACTGCGGAAAGGCTGGACGAGAATTATGGGCGTCTCAGGGAGTTACTTTTGATTGAGGAATTTAAAAGTTGTGTTCCGGAGGAGATCTGGATGTATTTGAATGAGAAGCCAGATAAGTGAGGCGCGTGAGGAGGCCTGGGAAGGAGGGAAGATATAAGAAGAACACAGCCTTAAGAAGCGGGCAGCGGAGTGCGCCGGGAGCAGACTGTAGGGCTCGGGCTCAGGGGGCTTAGGCGGAAGAGGGCACAGTAGGCTTATCTTTTAGTTCTTGTTATTTTTCAGTTATTCGGGAAGTATGAGTGTGAGGGCAGCTTGTTGTTCTCAGTGTCGGATGTGGGAGGGTCCTGGAGTCTCCGAGCCTCCCGGACGTCCACATCTGCGCCAGGTGCGCCGAACTGCAGCTCCTGAGGGACCGAGTTAGGGAACTGGAGCTGCAGCTTGATGACCTTCGCAGGTGGTCACTCCGGGGCCACGAGAGGCAGAAAGGTGGGTCACGGTCAGGAAGGGGAAGAGGCAGGTACTAGAGAGTACCCCAGTGGCTGTACCCGCTTGACAATAAGTACTCATGTTTGAGTACTGTTGGGGGGGGGGGGGGTGGGGAACAGCCTACCTGGTGGAAGTGACAGTGGCCGGGCCTCCGGCACAAAGGATGCCCCTGTAGCTCAGAAGGGAAGGGATAGAAGAAAGAGGACCATAGTAATAAGGGACTCGATAGTCAGAGGTTCAGACAGGCGGTTCTGTGGAGGTGATCGGGAGTCCCGGATGGTAATTTGCCTCCCTGGTGCCAGGGTTCGAGACGTTTCTGATCACGTCCAAGACATCCTGAAGTCGGAGGGTGAGGAGCCAGAGGTCGGGGTGCATGTAGGTACCAATGACATAGGTAGGAAAGGGGAAGAGGTCCTGAAACGAGAGTACAGGGAGTTAGGAAGGCAGTTAAGAAGAAGGACCGCAAAGGTACTAATCTCGGGATTACTACCTGTGCCACGCGACAGTGACAGTAGGAATAGAATTAGGTGCAGGATGAATGCGTGGCTGTGGGATTGGAGCAGGGGGCAGGGATTCAAGTTTCCGGATCATTGGGACCTCTTCTGGGGCAGGAGTGACCTGTTCAAGAAGGACGGGTTACACTTGAATCCTGGGGGGACCAATATCCTAGCGGGGAGGTTTGCTAGGGCTACAGGGCGGACTTTAAACTAGTAAGATGGGGGGGGGGGGCGGGAGACTATTTGAGGAGACTATGGGAGAGGAGGATAGTTCACCAGTAGAGCAAGTAAATAGACAATGTATGAGGGAGAAAAGGCAGGTGATGGAGAAGGGATGCGCTCAGCCCGAAGATGTAGGGGAGAAGAAAGAAAAGGATAATAAATTTGAATGCATTGTTAGGGATGAAAAGAGAGGAGGAGGTGGAGAGTATCTTAAATGTATCTATTTTAATGCTAGGAGCATTGTAAGAAAGGTGGATGAGCTTAAAGCGTGGATTGATTCCTGGAATTATGACGTTGTAGCTATTAGTGAAACATGGTTGCAGGAAGGGTGTGATTGGCAACTAAATATTCCTGGATTTAGTTGCTTCAGGTGTGATAGAGTAGGAGGGGCCAGAGGAGGAGGTGTTGCATTGCTTGTCCAAGAAAATCTTATGGCGGTGCTTTGGAAGGATAGATTAGAGAGCTCCTCTAGGGAGGCTATTTGGGTGGAATTGAGGAATGGGAAGGGTGTAGTAACTGATAGGAGTGTATTATAGGCCACCTAATGGGGAGCGTGAGTTGGAAGAGCAAATGTATAAGGAGATAGCAGATATTTGTAGTAAACACAAGGTGGTGATTGTGGGAGATTTTAATTTTCCACACATATACTGGGAAGCTCATTCTGTAAAAGGGCTGGATGGTTTAGAGTTTGTGAAATGTGTGCAGGATAGTTTTTTGCAACAATACATAGAAGTACTGACTAGAGATGGGGCAGTGTTGGATCTCCTGTTAGGGAATGCGATAGGTCAGCTGACAGATGTACGTGTTGGGGAGCACTTCCGGTCCAGTGATCACAATAGCATTAGCTTCAATATAGGACAGGACCTAGAGTTGAGATTTTTGATTGGAGAAAGGCTACCTTTGAGGAGATGCGAAGGGATTTAGAGAGAGTGGATTGGGTCAAGTTGTTTTATGGGAAGGATGTAACAGAGAAATGGAGGTCATTTAAGGGTGAAATTATGAGGGTACAGAATCTTTATGTTCCTGTTAGGTTGAAAGAAAAGGTTAAAGGTTTGAAAGCACCATGGTTTTCAAGGGATATTAGAAATTTGGCTCAGAAAAAGAGGGATGTCTACAATAGATATAGGCAGCATGCAGTAAAGGAATTGCTCGAGGAATATAAAGAATGTAAAAGGAATCTTAAGAAAGAGATTAGAAAAGCTAAAAGAAGATACGAGGTTGGTTTGGCAAATAAGGTGAAAGTAAATCCGAAAGGTTTCTACAGTTATATTAAAAGCAAGAGGATAGTGAGGGATAAAATTGGCCCCTTAGAGAATCAGAGTGGTCAGCTATGTGTGGAGCCGAGGGAGATGGGAGAGATTTTGAATGATTTCTTCTCTTCGGTATTCACTAAGGAGAAGGATATTGAATTGTGTAAGGTGTGGGAAACAAATAAGTAAGTTATGGAACCTATGACAATTAAAGAGGTGGAAGTACTGGCGCTCTTAAGAAATTTAAAAGTGGATAAATCTCCGGGTCCTGACAGGATATTCCCCAGGACCTTGAGGGAAGTTTGTGTAGAAATAGCAGGAGCTCTGACGGAGATCTTTAAGATGTCATTAGAAACTGGGATTGTGCCGGAGGATTGGCGTATTGCTCATGTGGTTCCATTGTTTAAAAAGGGTTCTAGAAGTAAGCCTAGCAATTATAGACCTGTCAGTTTGACATCAGTGGTGGGTAAATTAATGGAAAGTATTCTTAGAGATGGTATTAATAATTATCTGGACAGACAGGATCTGATTAGGAGTAGCCAGGATGGATTTGTGCGTGGAAGGTCATGTTTGACAAACCTTATTGAATGTTTTGAAGAAGTTACGAGGAATGTTGACGAGGGTAAGGCAGTGGATGTAGTCTATATGGACCAGCAAAGCCTTTGACAAAGTTCCACATGGAAGGTTAGTTAAGAAGGTTCAGTCGTTAGGTATTAATACTGGAGTAATAAAATGGATTCAACAGTGGATAGATGGGAGATGCCAGAGAGTAGTGGTGGATAATTGTTTATCGGGATGGAACGCTGGCCTTTATAAATCAAAGCATTGAGTACAGAAGTTGGGATGTAATGTTAAAATTGTACAAGGCATTGGTAAGGCCAAATTTGGAATATTGTGTGCAGTTCTGGTCACTGAATTATAGGAAAGATATCAATAAATTAGAGAGAGTGCAGAGATGATTTACTAGGATGTTACCTGGGTTTCAGCACTTAAGTTACAGAGAAAGGTTGAACAAGTTAGGTCTCTATTCATTGGAGCGTAGAAGGTTGAGGGGGGATTTGATCGAGGTATTTAAAATTTTGAGAGGGATAGATAGAGTTGACATTAATAGGCTGTTTCCATTGAGAGTAGGGGAGATTCAAACGAGAGGACATGATTTGAGAGTTAGGGGGCAGAAGTTTAAGGGAAACACGAGGGGGTATTTCTTTACTCAGAGAGTGATAGCTGTGTGGAATGAGCTTCCTGTAGAAGTAGTAGAGGCCAGTTCAGTTGTGTCATTTAAGATAAAATTGGATAGATATATGGACAGGAAAGGAGTGGAGGGTTATGGGCTGAGTGCAGGTAGGTGGGACTAGGTGAGATTAAGAGTTCGGCATGGACTAGAGGGCCAAGATGGCCTGTTTCCATGCTGTGATTGTTATATAGTTAAGTCCATGTCAGAATTTGCCAGG